>NC_140296.1:195229778-195829778 GCF_964211825.1 Aythya ferina | reverse complement strand
GTTGAAATCCTAAGGCTGTTCCCTGTCAACTGGTAGAGCCTCACCTGCAACAACCATGATTTGAGCTCATCTTCTCTCAAAATAATATTATTATTACTATTATTTTTAATATTATTCTAAGCTGCCAATAAGCAAAGAGGACCAACCTAATCACACTGAGCTATCAAACAAGTAAAAGAATCTAAAGTAGATGCTGGAGGTAGATAAAAAAAATACAGCTTTTTGTCCCTGTGGTACAAATAATACTGGCTGAAAGCTCCAGCACTGGCCAGCTGGCCACCAAGGGCAGCTGAAGAGCAGCGAGCAAGCAAAGCTCCAGGGACACTACCTCGCCCACTCAAAGTGCTAGCCAAAACATCTCCAAGATTTGATGCACAAAATATCTATATATGTAATTGCTGGAAGAATACATTCTGTAAATTCATTTTCTAAGCAAATACTGTGTGGAGGTTTCCTTGAAGCACTTATTCTTGCTCATAATTCCCACGCAAATTGAATGAAAAACAGAGCTTCTGTTTCCAGTACTACCCATTTAATTATGCATAGATTTGCAATTTGTCCCATTACGCAGCTTTTAGTCTTTACATACATAAACTGTGGTAGAAATTTGTTTTCTAAAAGACCTTTCTAAAAATGGAGTTTGAATGTTTTTACAGTCTGTCAGTCCATGATTTTGTTTCTGTTTAAAATCTGACAACTGACTTTCCTTTCTTCATTGTTATTTATCTTTACTTTTGAACAGCCTGACAAGCACTGATGCCATACCTGGGCTTAAAAAGATAAATTCTTCCTTTTTTTTTTTTTTTTTTTTTTTAATTAAAATAGTCTGGAAATTGTCTGTCATTCAAATGCCTTAGAAATGAAACATACACTATCTGAAAATATTTCAGCCTTAAGGTTTAAAAAAGAATCAAGAAATTATCTGCATGTAATGAATAAAGGATATGACCAAATTTTATTTGAATGAAGCAAGTCTAGTCCAAGCCAGTGCCAACGTGAGACCTGTGATTTAAGTCTACTATTTTAAATCTCAAGCTTTGAAGACTCTCCACCAGCTCAGTCCATGAAAATTCAATGAAATACACTGGAGTAATTCCAGGGGTGGCAGTGGAAAGTCTGGCCCATTACTTCAGGACATATAGCTAAAATGAATGACTAGTAGTTCTTTTCTTGTCTTGTATCTATGCTTCCTTACTATCAGACTGTCAATTTTGCAAAACCTTGGCTGAAGAACAACAGGTAACAAGGCAAAAGACAGTGACCAGGAAAGTAGAAAATAGTGGGAGAAGATAGATAGAGGTACAAAAGAGGGTAATTAAATGTTGCAGAACATTGCTCAGTCATGAGCTCATAGCAATGACCTTTTTCCTGACAGAGAAGAGAAAAGGTTAAGCATCAGCCGTGCTTCAGCCAGCATGGGCTTTCAGTGTGATGCAGTTGCTAAGCTCTCCTCAACAGGCATCCCAGTATATGAATTCAGAACTCGACGTGAATCATCCTGGAGTAATGATATCTGAAGAGACATAAGGAAGAAAACAAACAGTCAAAGCTTGCTGAGGCACTCTTAAACTTCATTTGGGAAAGAAAGAAAAAAAAATCCACCCTCGGGTCTCTAAAAATAGCCACAGAAAGTACTGCTTCACATATAAACACTTTGCTTCCTCAGACTTGTGCAAGAGGATGCATGCTGACAAAAAACACTCAGATTGTGAGAGGACAGACACATTTGACTTAGTATATGACGAATTTCATGGCTACATTTGTAAAGACAGAAACGTTCATAGCTATTACAAGCTTTTATCCAATGCAGCTGGATGACAACATTTACAATTCAGGGGAGCAGAGACAGAGAAAATATCTCTCTATTCATAATGCCTTTTATGCTCAAGCCGAGTCTGTGGCTTGAGCTAAATATGCTGTGAATATTTTGCAGATTTTTTTTTCTGGCAATACAAACCAGCCTGTGAGAGACCTTGCTGATCAAAAAAACCATAAGCAAGCAGTTGTCTCCCAGCGAGGGTTCAATCAGTTCAGAAATTCACAGCTGGCTTAAAAGGAGGGACATATAATCAGGAGGTAAAGCACAGTGCAGCAAAGCATATGAAGAGGTGGACAAGCCAGGATAAAATATTAGAGATGAATGAGTGACACAGAGCTGAATTTTTTTTTTGCTAATCACAGTCAAAACAGGACACACTGAATACGCTGGAGGAGCCAGCCCAATGCTGCTTCTGGGTTGTTCTGTGTTGTACAATTCACTCTCTGGAAACACTGAAATTCAGGACATTCATCAGTCAAGGGGCCTTGGTATTAATGGATTTGGCCAGGTTTCTCCTGATATACATTTTTCCCTGGTTGTTACCTGGGTATTCATGCTCAACAGGAACTATTAGAAGCTGTGGAAGTCTTACAGGAGGACTAAGAAAAAGCAATATCCTATAGCAGAAAGGAAGAAGGGTTTGCCAGTTTTGCAGCCCTCCTCTCTGGGGATGCTGAATGGAACCACAGCCCTTTAAGATCCAACAAAGAATAGAGATGGATGAAAGAGTTTCAAAAAAATATTTAAAGCCATATCAATAAAAATACATCTGCTGAAACCAGTGTGCAAAATCTGCTGTGAATATTTTGCTGAATAAGGCATTCTTAATCAAAATGAAGCATCTGAAACAAGAATATTGTTTGGTACCTAGGAACATTTCCTTTTCTCCCCACCATGGAAAAAGAATAACACAGTACCATAAACCTGTGGAAAAATTACTCTATCAGCAGCTCATCAGCAAAGTATTAGAACAGAAAAGTGAAAAACACAGGGATGGAAGATGTCAGGCTTACAGCCCAGATGACCTAGTACTACTATTAAATAGTGTCAGTACTCTTCTCACGTACTGCCATGCATGGAAGAGGAATTATTACTTTCTCAGTTAAAGATGACAGTATAATGAACATTCTACTGATTAAGGAGGAAAGATCAGAATAAAATAAAGAGTTTAGATGTTAAATATGCATTTTTAGGGCTGTACAAGTGGAGGGTGAGATTCAGCAGTATTGTCTGGGGACATAGACCTCAGAGAAAACAAATGCACTGAAGTGAGTTTGAAGTATGTTAATACCAGAACTATTTGTTTGCACAGCAAGGTCAGAGGATTTCATCTAGAAGTTCTTGCAGGTGGTGTGTAGATTCTGAAGACATGAGAAAGTACCTAAGAGCTGTAGCTCTAAATACAAATACAAATACTAATAAAATTAAAATTAAAATTAAAATTAAAATTAAAATTAAAAAACAAACAAACAAACAAACAAACATGCAGACTCAACCTTTCTGCTCACTAGGAATATTACAGAAATGTCCACAAATTCTAAAGCTGTCTATATAGTTTGGGACCATTCTGTCAAATTTAGTGCTGTTTTTATAATTTATTTGACTGAAAATACCAAGTGAGTTACTCACAATGCCTATGTTTGTATAAAAGTACAACTCTTCTTTTCAGATCTCTTAATCATAAGCCTACATACCAATAAGGCATCAAGCATAGAAAGGAATTGCATTTCCATTCACTACAGCTAAGGAAGCTGGGAATGGTTACACCCTCAAAATAAAATAAAATGGTTGCATCCTCAAAATAAAATAAAATAAATTTTTTTAAAAAGCAACTACCCAATCTTTATAAAGGTTTTCACATCAGTGAAGGTTTCTATTAACAAGGTGTTCATAGGACACAAATCATGGAAAATATTTCTTTGCATTGACAAAAAACGTTCCTTAGTGCAAATACTGTATAAAAATATCCATACTGCCTAAATACTAAACTCTGTCTTCTAACATCAGTAGTAGGGCAGCGGTTTTCAAGCCAGTCTCTGTATCTCTACAAAACTATGAGTATTTGAAGAAAACAAAACAAAACAAAACAAAAGCAAACAAATAAATAAAAACAAACAAAAAACATCAAGATTATACTTGTGTCTATATCTCTGTATAAGAGATACAGAGACACATAGAATCTCTTATTAAAGAAATATCTAGCAGCTCAGTACTTTCACTGGGAAACTCCAGCTTGAAAAAGTTAGGAAAAATATGGTGGAAGGAAATTAAAGATTAAAGGAATGACATTCTAAAACAAGTTTGGCCTTTAGATTATATTCTGAACCTCCTGGAGAATGAATATAATTATAGAGCCTGTGGTATCTAGGTTTCAAGATCAGGAGATGTTTGAGTTTCATCCAGATTAGAACTGCAGTACTTTACAGTAGCGTTAATGGCTAAAGAAAGATCAGAGCAAAAGATGAATAGATTTTTAGTGACAATAGATAATTACAAGAGGTTCAACAGTACATGCTGAGAATACTGACTGACTAATTTGGTTTGATGACTCCAGTATACAGTCTTTAGAAGTCCAGCCACTTTATCATATAGGGATAGCTATGTCTACATTTGTAAATATTTTGATGTATTTTATTTGCAATGTAACTTTGCATCAAGGCAGTAACTTCACTGCCATTACAAGTTTAAAAAACTTCTCTCCAGTCAGTAGGAGCTTTATATTAATCACCAATTTGCTGGTGAGACACAAATGCAACAAAATTAATGGCATCATTAAAAAAGTAAAAAGCTCCATGAACAGCAGAATTAATGATGCTTAATATCCTGTATAGCTGTGCCTCCTTGTTGACCGAGTCAGACAACAGATTAAAAGTGACTTTTATAAAAAGTGTAAACTTGAAAGTCTTTAAATTCTGATTTTTTTCTGTACTCAGATAGTTATTTTTATGAAACTTGTGAAAACACATGAGACACCCATATTTCTACTGAATTTGGTTAAAACCTGGAGATCCTGGTCAGTTAACCAAGAAGATTAAAAAGAAAGGATGGGGGGGGGGAGGGGAGAAGGGGAAAGTACATCATACAAACTGAATTATCACACAGTAATGACTACTTAGAAAAACAAGTCAAAACCATAAACCCATAGTCTTAATCCTCACCAGCAAAGCTATTGTTAACTGCCCTGTTTTTTAATACTTGCTAACACTAAGAACAAGATTTACAGTCCTAAGGGGGATATTTAACATTTCCTTAATTTTGCTAAATCTGTCTTCCTCCTACAGAAGTTTGTTTAATGCTATGGTTTTCCCAGCTTTCTGAGGAAATTGAGGTTCTTAATTCTACAGAACCAGTTGTGAATAATATACATGTATCATTCACTGTTATACATGGTCTGCTGAGGCATGGTCTGCTGGGCATGAAGCGGGGTGGGGAGGGGGAATGAAAGAAACAAGAAGATGGGAAAAAGTGGGAAAACAAATAAAAAGGAGAAAAAAATACGAACACTAATTGAGGAGAATGGGATGAAAGAGATGAAAGAGTGAAGAAAAGAGTTCCATTACTGGGCTGCATCAGAACTGTCTTAAACTGTCAAAAAAAATAAGGGGGGGGGGGAAGGGGAGCAGGGGGTGATAAGAATATTCCAGTAATTTCTAAGTACGTGCCTCTGTGAATGCTGGGAATCAATGTAAAAATTCTCAACATTTTGTGTCTTAGGTCCCAGGTACTCATTCTTCCTCCAGAGCTACTTGTAATAGATCTTGAATAAGTGATAAACTTCAGTTAAATAAATTTTGTACCTCAAATTTCTTTGAGAAGCAATAGCAGAAGGTGGATGGCAGCCATCAAACGGCTTCTGTGCAGTGTAGGTTGGGTTCAACAGGCAGAGTAGAGAGCTGCAAATCTCTTTTGGATTGTTTGCTTACTTTGTTAGAGGTATTCTGAGAATCTTCAGCAATTCATTAGGATCACTGTTTTTAATTGAGATGCTTATATAATTAAGGAAAACTACATGTAAAATCTAATTTTATTATTAAATGAGTGGAGGAAAATCTTCACATCTCTATTGAATCGTACTGGGATATTCCATCTGTATATTCTCCAGGCCACAGTGTAATTAGACACTGTACTAACGGGTCGTACATGAACCAAACAAAAATATATATTTAGAGAACACTCCAGATCCCATAGCTATATGAATCCATCACTGTATTGTTATGGTGTAATGTGACACTTAAAACTACAAAGAAAATATCCATTCATTATTAAGGTAGATGTAGAGAACAATGCATAATACATAGGAAATTTGAATTATTTTATTTTTTAGTTTTATTTGTAGCCTCCACATACCAACTACATCTCAATTTCATGTCCATAAAGTACACTCAGCACTTTGGAAAGGCTGGGTGTCCATTTCAACAGTTCTAACTGAAGGTGGATTACAAACACATATGCTGTTAGATTTCAGATGAGCCTTCACAGGGTGCAATGTACAATTTTGTGATCATGATGGACTGAAACACTAAGACTAACTATTTCAGAATATGAGATAAAATTCAAAGCAGAGAAATTCATATGATGACCAAGGAACTCACTCTGGGGTTATGCAGTTATCCAGCTACACTCCACCTTTAAACCATTTTATTAATGGAAAAAAAAATCAACAGAGGGTTGTTTATTTATTGTTATGACCAGGACTGATCTGGCTAAAAATTTGGGAAATGCAAGCTGATTTCCAAATTTTAGAGTTTAGGGCAAGTCCAAATAAGTACAAGTAGCACACTGAAAATCATCTATCCCTAGCACCGCTTGTCATATTTCTGCATTTTACCATCCCTTTCAAGGAAATATCTACTCAGTTATTGCAACAGGTACAAAATGACTTACCAAGAGACATTTGCATCTCAGAAATATTAAGGTAACCTATCAACAAAGCATAACTTAATGGGATATATTTCTCTGTTTGGATACCAACAATAGTATCTCTGTTCTCTTCTGTGACAAATATCTTGGTTGAAAGAATATGTTTGCAGGTTTGCATTAGTATAACCCTAGTAACTGTGTAAATACACAAGTGGCAATTTGGTACCATGCAGAAGGCCTGCTTGGGATAGACACAGGAGAAACACTAGTGTATGTGGTGAGAGCAGTGGAGGAATGGAGAAGGAGAATTTAGGCTTCCACAAAAATACTATCCCACTTGGAGGTGCTGAGCTAAGCTCTCTGGGGACAGCAACAGGACCCACGGGAATGGCATGGAGCTAGGAAAAGGGAGGGTCAGGCTGTGGGTTAGGGAAAGGTTCTGCACCCAGAGGGTGGTCAGGCACTGGGACTGGCTCCCCAGGGCAGTGGGCACAGCACTGAGCTGCCGGAATTCAAGGAGCATTTGAACAACACTCTCAGACACATGGCCTGATTTTGGACTTGTGGACCAAGGAGTTGGAGTCAATGATCCTTGTGGCTCCCTTCCAACTTGGGATGTTGGGAGTCTATGATTTTGTGATTATCACTATTGAAGTTCTTCCTTTTCTGTAAGCAGGACCAGAAGGATGTGCCAATACAGAATCTAAGTATGAGCTTGAGTATCATACTTCAACAACTATATATCCTTAACTAAAAATAATACTCCAGGTGTACTCCATAGATTCATAGGTCTTTAACAGTGTACATCTACTAAAACATTGGTTATTGAATCGCATGCCTCATTTTTGTGGATATAGACATATCACCCTGACAAGTATTCCCAAGTATTAATTGTTCCTACCCTGTTGTTTTTATACCACTTGCATCAATTATTTACTCCTGTTACACCTTACCTGCATAGTGAAGGTCTAGAGATTTTGTAAAGAAGAGATAGACATTTCTTTGAAATTTTCACTTATGAAATTTTCATATTTCTAAAGTATGAAATATTTTTCTTATTCAAAATTAATGAAATTTGTAAATGTTAAAAGAGTCCAAGTCCTATTCTAGCTTCTACCTGCAGATATCAATCTCATTACATTATTTCTTTTGACTCAGAACTTGGTTCATATGCACTGGTTAATTTTTCCAAGACTATCTAAAAAAAGGAAAAATAGCTGAAGCACAATGAAAACTGTGACATCTGTTGGTATTGGGATCTTCTGTTTACCAAGGCGAATAATTATGGGCCTCATGGGATTTCAAAATTAGTCAGCTCCACTACTGAAAGGAAGGTCACAAGCAACCATTTCCCATATAGGAATCCCTACATGGAAGCAAACTATAATTAATCTAAAGGTCTAAAATGTAGTCCCTTTTCAACTGTGGAACAAGAAGTTGTCATGAAGCACTAACATTAAGCAGAGAATAACTGAGCAGCTTCATTCTTTCAGAGTCAGGGAGTGTTTACCCCAGCCAGAATTTTCACCTGGTGTCACTCCCCATCCTGAGGGAAGGAGGTGTTCAGCTAGACAGTCACTGCTGCAGAAAAAATTGGAAGTGTACTAAATCCAGAAATCTGTTCCTGCTACATATACTAAGTGCCTCGTCATATGTAGGATGAGCAGTGTTATGATTTGGTTATTGCACAATTTGTCCCTTTTAGTTAATGCATCATTTGTCCCTTCTAGTTAACATGCTTATATTTTTTAGCAGCATGGGAGAAAGAAAAGGGCAAGAATCTGCAAATGGTACACTCAGATTTATTTGCTTTGTCTCTGTGATACTCCATGACACATCTTCACCAACAGTCAAGGCGGTGGACATGTCTTAAAAGACATTTAGATGGTAATTATGAATAATATGAAAATATATTGAGTGAATATAATGATACAAGACCCTGAAGCCATGACTGTTCTGTGTAAAAATTTCCTATAGCACTGACAGACATTATAAATAAAGAGTCAGCTTTTACCTTTCTGAAATCAATGGGGCAGGAGTGCTGCATTTTGAAACTATACTGTATAAAAGGTTGGGGGGTGGAAAACATGAAAACTAACAATCTAACAACTCCCTAATATCTTTGAGGTCATTACTGAATGATCAATAACAGATGTGCTGATACTCACATCATGAAACAAGTTCCAGAAGTTAGTGAGAACACATATTAGTTCAGTCAGTAAATAACTGCTGCGCTCTGGTGCACTGTGTTTCACCCCTTTTGTTTCTGTTCACTGTAGGTACCTTATTTTGAAATCAATATACTGTGATCTGTTCTATGCTTTACCATGCTTCTGGTGATACTTGTTTGCTGCTTGTGAGCTACCTAATGTCCTTGATTATATCCCTGCTACAACCATGTGTATGGTCTTTGCCTATCAACACTAAAAATGTGACTTCCACCCGAAAAAAAAAAAAAAAAAAATAAAATAAAATAAAATAAAATAAAATAAAATAAAATAAAATAAAATAAAATAATGAAAAAAGGATGACTTCTGTTTATTATTAGAGGATGATTACTTTCCTCAAGCAGGACACAAATACACTGTAATGTAAATGCAACACATCCTGCAGTGCAGCATCTGTTCTTAAGAGCAGTATGTGAGCTCCATCCCAGCATTGTGTTAATGATGTGAATATGTGCACACCACATATCGATGCCCCATCCTGCCTCCAGCTTAGATACCCCGTTTTCCTTCCAACCACACCAGAAACTTTTAGGTCCTCATGCAGAGTCAAGCCACAGGACCTCAGTGTGCTCAGTGTTCAGTGGCACCACCAATATTTCAAGAAAGAAAAGCAGAAATGCCATCCTTATTTACTGTATGACAGTGAATAGCTCAAGGGCAGAGCTGCTAGTTGATTGTAAATATTGGAAGTTGAACAGGTTTTCTGTAGGCAAACATATTTTGACAGCATTTAGGTCTACATTTAGTTTATTATTTTAAAATAAAACTTTAAATAAACTTTTAGTTTATTTATTTTAAATTCAGTTTAAAGGAAGCAGGACCAGTGCAAAATCAGTGTAGGCTACCTATAAAATCTTTCATCAGGTTATTTGGGAACATAAATATAATAGATTTTTTAAAATAAAAAAAATCTAAAAATAAAAAGAAAAGAGGTGAAAAGAGGTGAAGAAGAAAAACTAAAGATTCAATAATGTCTAGTCCAGAAAGCTTGCTTTCTGTTTCATTTATACTTAAAGCAAAATTCAGATATTGAACATAGCCATTTCTTTTATATTCCATTTATTCACAAGCACTTTTGAATTACCATTAAAAATAAATTATCCATTTCTATTCTGCTTCCCAGTAACTGCCTGAAGAGGGCACATAGGGTGAAAGGAGTTTCTTAATAATTACCAAACTATTTATGACCAAATAAATTTGTAGACAGCACCAATTTAATAACCTACCAAGAGGTGACAGAGCAAAAAGATTTGTGGGGCTAACCTCATACCTGAGAGTGGTCAATGACATATTAAATTAAAGATTTCTCTCTTGTGGAAGCCAACTAAAAGCCTAAGGAAAGGATTTATTAACTCATTTGTCATCAAACCCAGCATTTTATCAGTGCACTAGAATTACTGGAAAGTTCACATGAAAGGGGTGAAAGTCTTGTAGGCAAGGTTAGGACTTAGGACTAGGTTTCCTGTGATCTTCTCTTCTGTGTCAGCCTTACACTTAAAAATTACTGCAAAAATACTGCTGAAATGACTGCAAAATCCATCACCAGCACAACAGCATTATTTGTCATTACAAGAAGACAGACATGCACATTCACAAATTGTGAGCAACTGGGGAATACAAGCAGTCTGACACAACTTCCATTACAGTGAATGGCAACAGCTTTAATAAGTAACCACACAAGGGGAAAAAATGAAGCTGTCTGATTAGATGATATAGTATTTGACAGTATTTCCATTTTTAGTTTGTGACAAAGCATAAAAATGCCAGTAAAGTTCAAGGAAAAAGTGATATTGATACAGAAGACCATAACTCTTACTTATTCTGCTAAACCTCAGACTGGTGCAAAGTGCATATTTCTAGATTTCTCCTTTGTAAAATTATCATATATTTCATTATCTCATCGGATTCAGTATTGCCATAATTCTTACTGAAACCTATTGTGCTACTGTAGGTTCTTAATTGTGAAAGTGGGCAATTGAATTGAGTGAAGCTGTTTGTCCATGTGATGGTTTTTAGATCTGACCCCTAGGAAAAAAAAAAAAAAAAAAAAAAAAAAAAAAAAAAAAACTTTCTGCAAATACCTTTGACAAAAATTTGGCACTTTCTTTTTCAGCATTTCCAAAAAGTGCCTCTACGTAAGATGATCAGTTTGTGCACAGTCCTGTTGAAATATTCTCTACCCCTTGTTGTGCTTTAGGAAGTCTGGGTAGCCACAGAATCCCAGAGATGGGAATTTAAAGTGCTGAGTATAGCAATCGGAGGACATGGAGAAGGCACAGGGTTGGGTCTGAGCAGGGGAGTTGCTGCTGGGCTGTCTCTGGAAGGCACAGGCTGAGTCTGACACCTCAGAGGGTCAATTCGCATGAATTGCTCTTTGTCAGATAGAAATTCTAGTTTAGATGCTTTGTAGCATGATCTAAAGCCAAATGAAAATAGAAACCTTAAAGCAGGTCATGTTTTTAAATGTAAGGGCATATCATGCAATTTTAACTAAATTTCCTCTGTCTCATATATAAACAACAGCTGCTGAACAAACAAACACAGCCTTCTAAGAATTATTTGTTTCTAAGTCCCTCAGTTTAGAATTAATTCTTCTGGGAAATAGTTATAATGTCACAGCCAATGCATATTTGCCCCATGATACTTATTTTGCAAAATGAAGACCAACAGTTACAGCTTTAAGAAGTAACGAGCACAGCAACTACTTAACAATTTGTTCTTGGCAGGATCTGACCGTGTCCCAGTACCCTGCAGATTAATGTTTTTATAAAGGAAAAAATGCAGTATTCAGCAGGGAAAGAGATTACTGCTGGCTGGAGCGCAAAGCTGAACATTGCTTCCTCTGTTCACTTCTAGCATAGTGCCTCTCACCAAGACTCAGCTACCCCACCTCTCCCAGAGGTCTGCGTTGCAAGCACCCTTTGAACAGCAGGCATCCCAACTGCTATCTTGGAAAACACTTTGTGGGAGGGATTTCACATGGTTTTACTTGCAAACAGGCTATCAGTGTAGGACTGAGAAGGAAAATATGTGCATCCTCCTATCATCTCAGCTCACTCAACCATTACTTGAGGACTTTGACCCTATCCACAAGCTGCTCTCAGAGCCAAAGCAAGCATGTACGAGTGAGGTTTTCATGCTGTGACTAGTTTGATGATGTGTCTCATCTCCCTGGGAAGAGTAATAAGTATTGTAGCAGCCAGGCCCCGGGCAAAACCCATTCAAAGTCAGGAGAATGTACAAAGGGTGACAGACCTTGCACCAAATCATGGGGCACAAGAATGAAAATCATGAGGTGTAATCCACCATCATACAGTCCAGGTTGTGGACAAGCAGCAGCTCTAATAACTCTGCAGACTGCCTTGATCCAGAGTTTTAGTTTGGGAAACACTATTCAAAATAATAAGCAATAAAATAGCAGGTTAAAAAAAAATCTAATTCTACATATATCATCATACAGAGTCACCTCCTGCTGCAGTGCTGTCCCAGCAGATAACACTGAGCCTACGGATCCTCTGAGGAAATTAAATCAATTTATTCATATATGCACTGCAGGGTCAGGAATTTGTTGCAGATTTTTCATTAGTTTACAGTTATACAATGAGAAAGAGGAAAAAGTCCCTTTCCAGCTGTACTTCAACTATACAGAAGGAAAAGTAAATACACTCGTATATGTTTCTGTCTTTATTTTCATTTTAAACTTCACCCACGTTTGACGTTTCCATGACCCTGCTACTTAAGCGTCCATAGGCAGAGGCACCACATGCCACTAACTCCTGTAATGGAAATACTGGTTTCATGGGAATGAACCAAAGCAATGTTAACCCTTCACCAACCAAATAACCGGAGAGATGCATTTTGAGGCAGTTATGTAGATGGATAACATACCAAGTAAGGACTCCACAGAAAGATCAGGAAGTTTAGGACAGATAGGCTTTAGCTGTAGAATAGCGTAAAGTAATCATAGCCAAGGCTTTTAAATCTGTTGACAGTGAGTAAGGTGTTTCTTATTGATCACAGGGAAATCAAATTGGACCTTGGACTCACCAATCACAAGAATGACAAGGGACAGGATTTTCTGTCAGCTGCCCATTTAACATACAGAGACTGGCCACATCCAGTGGCTGCCTCATTTTTCAAACAATGGGGTAGTCTCTGCTGAATATGCTTGATATTTATTAGATGGTTATTTTTTATACAAACTTGTAGTATTTACAGAGATGGTAGCAGGAATAAAAGCCACCAAGAGTACAGCTGAGAATAGTTAACCTTGAAGGTTATTGTCCTCCCAGAGTGAAGAATACCTGACAGCATCTAGGAGATTTTTATTTTTTAATATTAAACATGAACAGTACTGAACTATGTTGAACAGAAATAAACCACACTTTCAAAACAGCAGCACTTTCATATTTATTTAAGTGCAGATTTATGCGACCTCTGTCCATGCTGTGCAAGAAAGGACTGTTTGGATGGCAAGGTTGAATTTCCAGCAGCCCTCAGGCTTAGTCCTTGCTGCAGTTTGTGTCTGTCATTCAGTAGCAAGAAATATCGAGAGGAATCAACAATGAAGTAAAGGGCTGTGGTTGCCCTGATGCCTTCCAGGAAATGTGCTTGGGAGCAGCATTTGCATTGAAGTTCTCAATATATCTTGGCTGTACAGTGTGAAAGCTCTCCTGGTCCATACCACAGTGGCAGCAATGATGCTTCTTGTTTCATTTCAAGGCTGTCAGTCCCTATGGAAGATACCAGCTAGGCATAATTCTGCATAGCAGAATGGTGTCTCTTCTAGGGACACCCGAATCTTCTAATTTCTGATGTTTTCCACCTCTAATAGCGCCTGAAATTTCTTAAAAGATTTGGTTAAAGGGGTTTTAATACCAAAAACCCCATAGCCCTGTGTAAATCTGTGGTAATGTCACTGAAATCAGTGCAGTTGGCCTATTAGTTCCTTTTGTTTTATAGTATCACCAATCAAAAACTCTTGGCTAAACTTAGTGGATCTCTATTTTCATCCTAGAAATACAAAATATAAAGCTCTCAAGAAAAAAAATAATATATATATATATATGTATATGTGTATATATGTGTGTGTATATATCACAAAGAATCTTATTTTACAACAGAATATTTAATACTTCTCTAATATGCAAATTTATTGTGGTTCATGCTTTTCATTTCCTCACAAACACCTCAGCAGAACAGATCTTCTCCATCAAATGAGTTATTGGCCCTTCTCCACCTATTAATTGCAAATCATAAGCAAGTGCTGGAAAATAAACTTGATTTACTTTAAGATGAAAGAGATCAGAAAATCAAAGTGGCTGAAATGTTTCAGGTGCTGAAAAAGAAGCCTGTAAGGCTGAATTTTAATCCTGAGGAAATGATCTGGAGCACAGCTTGTGCACGTTCCTGAGTACTACAGTCCTAGCTGAGCAAAGTTTTTTTGCCTCTGATTTAGTGCATGTGGCAGCTCTGCTGATGGGCCCTCCTAGGTCTCTAATGGTGTGCTTTGGATGCAGTGCTCCACACAGACTGAAGAAATATGCCATCCCCCTAAGACTGTTATTACAGAGTTCGTAGGAGTTAATTGTTTACAGTCTCCTGTTGTTTATTATCTAATGCATTACAGATGCAGCTCTAATTGAAGTATTCATGACTTTATTGAACAAATAGCCACCTATCCAAAACTCTAGATGAGCTCTGCATGTACCATAAGGTACAAATGTAATGCACTATAAAATGACAGTCAGCAGACAGCTGCTAACTCCTCAATGAGTCAAAGACAAACAGAGACTTAAGGATAGCAAACCACAGCCTGTACAGGGGAAAGAGGAAGAAAGTTCAAGCAATTCAAGACTTTGGGTGGTAGTGGCCAGCCAGCAATACTCACTTCCCTACCAGTGGGACTAAAAATGTGAGGAAAGTAACCAGGCCTCAAGTCAAAAATGCAAAGGAGCTCATGCATATATTTCAGGGGGACAAAGCTTGCTATATGCTGAAAAATAGCCTTACATTTATGAATTTTGAAGAGACATGTCTGATAAAACCCTCTGAGATGCTGACTGTATCGCATTGACCATGACACAGGCATGAAACTTGGTTGAGGGATTTTTTTCCACCAAGGAGGACAGACAAAGGACTTCCCCTATGAAAAACATAAATGTATTTTCAAAAAGTGTCTGTGCCTCTACTCTATAACACTGCTACAGTCACCGGAGGTGACAGAGTAGTTACCATATGGAAACAGGAGAGAGATGAATCTGCTTGAAGCACTTAACAAACGTAGACAGATACTTTTTTGACAGACTTTATTTAGGGCTTTGAAGTCCTAAAATGAACATCCAACTCAAAGACAGCCAGCGCAGACAGTGGGGCAGGATGTTGGGCACTCACTCAAGCAGAGCTCAACAAGCAGAGAGCTGAACACTGATGCAGCTGCAACTCCAAGGCTGGTTTTATCAAAACATGACAAGGCTGGGCTCATCCCTCTGCAGGCAGTGCAGGTGTACACATGAGAGCTGTATGCTTTTTGGGACCAGCTGTTAATACAGAGTTTTCCACTTTCCATGAGACATCATATATGCAGGAAGCAGAAAGGATAACACCTCTTACATCCTTATGCATCCTTCTAAAGACCACTGAAGTCAACTGAAAAGAAAGTGAGGTCCAGGTACCCCACAGATCCAGGTATTTCCAACCCACAGACCTCAACTTTCCTCAGCTCCAGCACAGCTGGCAAAACACAGGCAATAACAACATAGTCTGAACTGCTGAGAATTTCTGTGGTTTTTCATACTATTATTTTTGTTATCCTGTGGCTTTTTTTAATGTATACTTAAAGATAACATGGAGATAAAGTCCTGATTACCTGTAGCCAACATTTCATTGATTTAAAGAGGCTCGAATCTCAACCTGAGACAGAACAACAAGGAAAATATAAGAGGTGAAAGACATGAATGTAGCAGATAATGGGGAGAATAATTATGTCCTAAATCTTTATTACAGCTTTTATCACATCCACTACTCCTCACACTGTTTGTGGAACAATGCAAGAAAATTGGTTGTTTAAGTTTTAAAAAGTTTTTACAAGTCCCTTCCTTCTGCAGATAGACTGACAAGTTATCTATGCAAATTAAGAGTGAACGATTAAAAATATATTTTGGTTGATATGTGTAATAGGCAATTGCTTGTAGGGAAAATTTAACACATTTTTAAAGGAAAAAAATTAATAACTTGTGGTAGCCTGGGGGCAGGAGGCATAGACATGATGTTATTGCATGCTTTATGCCCATGCAATATTAATGCAATTGCCATGACAACTGTGACATCCTCTGAAATTATACACCTTTACAATTGCAGAACATCTTCTGAAGGAAAAATATCTCTGCAGCTAGCAGGAAGGTTGCTGTCATCTAAAATCTGTTTTTATGAGCATTCAAACATTTCTTCAATATTTCTTTCTTCTAAAGGCTATCATGATAAATTAGTTTCAAAGATTAACCATGTATTATTCATTTTTTCCATAGTGAAAAACAACTGAATGACTTAAATTTGCAAATAATTTTTTAATGGCAAGAAAGTGTAAAATAAATAAATAAATAAATAAATAAATAAATGAAAAGGGAAAAAAAATAAAATAAAGAAATAAAATCTGAAAGTCAGGTCTTCCAAAAGAGGCACATCAATCATCTTATAATGACTGTAACAAACTGGATAAGGAACTGCTGCACAAAGCAGCAGACCAAAGTCTTATACAAATTGACAGGTTGAGCATGTCAAAATACAGTCATGGCTCATTCAGAGGTTAAGACAGGATGCATCTTCTACATATCCAGTATATTTTTTGCAATGAAGAAAGTAATCTGAATCACACTTAGAATATGGGAAGCTATATAATCTGGGGGCCTGAAGAGCAGCCATAGAGTAATCACTCAGTAAAGTACCATAAAGGCCACCAGACACCATGTCATGAGAATGCTATCCTTTCATAATGTATTCAGAAAAATGAAAATGACATAAGCAGGCTTTAGTAACAATGTCTCACTTCTAGAAAAAGCCTCATGTGCATTACATACACCGCACTCCTCTTTATAGTCTCGTTACAATTCCTTTCAACTTGAAACCAGGCTATGATTCAAAAGCCCATTCCTCTACTTATTTCATTATGAAGTGGAAGCACCCAGTACCTTGGGTTTATTAGGAAGAAAGTAAAGATATATGAAGCAAGAAACATAGTGCTAGATGTTTTTAGCCCCCAGGCATAACCTGTGATGGAGGTTTAGGAGAGAAGCTACTTGCTTTTATTGCCCTTTTACTGAGGGAAAGCTCATTGGGTAGTGTCAGAGAGAAATTAGGTTCATTTGTGTAGTGGCTAATAGCAACAACCTATGAACAAGTTGCCCAGAGAGGTTGTGGAGTCTCCCTCCTTGGACATCTTCAAAAGCCCCAGGGGCATGTTTTTGGCAAAAGGGCTCTGGGTGGCACTGTTTGAGCAGGGGTTGGACCAGATGGCCTCCAGAGGGCCCTGCCAGCCTCAGCTAGTCTGTGATTCTGTGAAAATAATAATTAATAATAATAATAATAATAAAGCATTTAAGAGTGTCAAGGTTCCTACTTATTTCTTTAAAAGCTGCAGATACAGGGGAAAAAAAAAATAACACAAAAGAGGACTCCTTGATCCATTAAAACCATGTGTAAAAGTCCAAATCCTTTCACTGTGTGACAGGTTGGTTTTAGACTTCTCACTAGTATCTATCTACGTCATGTCGTGGTTGGACACGCTCATGGTCTTAACCTTTATTCCCACCTCTCTAGCCTATCTTATAAACTATTACAGCATAAAACCAGGATATTGAGAACTTACAATGAGACCCACAGATGTTAATCAAGATGCCACTCTAATAAATTGGCAGATCATCCTGAACCTGTTTATCTTCCTTACAATCCAAGCAGACTAGGGGAACATGGGTCCGGTGGTCTGCTCTCCCTCTGGACCCAGCTCCAGGCAGAGTGGGAGAAGAGTGCTCCAGCAAGAAGAGAGGTGGCTGGTCCTCACCAAAGTGCTCAGCACTGAAAAAGCAAGGACACAGATCTCAGTCACATACCCTGCATGGTGGTGTAACCCCAGCTACTAATGGGAACCATCCAGCATTTTCACCGTTATGCTTAGCTGCAATACTGGCTCTGTCATGTGCCTGTCTTGTGAGCAAAGTTAAAACCATATGGACAGACGGGCTCTGTGCAGCTATGTGACCCCGGCTGGAGGAGTATAGAAAACACTGCCTTTCAATTCATTCCTGATGTCATCAAACTTACAGCAGATGTGAATTCGGCCCTGCGACACAAATTCCTGCATGTAACTTAGGTCTTTTCCTGACAGTGGCTGACTGTTGCAATATGGGATAAGTGATGATAAGGAGAGAGAGGGAGCCTTGGCAAGAGAGACTTACATAGTGCTCAAACTCCTTCATGCTTTGCCACAGTAAGGAGAGCAGCATAGCATGGGTGATGAAATATGGGCTAGGTATAAGAATAGTCAACAGTCTTAAACCTTCTGATAATAATTTTAAAAAATAGTGTAACTAACCGCAAAATGTAGAACAGACCAAATGCCTCTCTCCACAGCCCTTCCTCCCCTGCTTAAGACAAGAAATAAATACTTCAAAGTAAATGAAGTCTGAAAATCCTTAGGACAAATTTTATCCTGTACCTGATTAAAACATATATATATATGTATGTATATATGGTCTCTCTCTATATATATATATAAAGACCTGCAGATGAAAATACTATGTGTTAAACAGATCAGACTTATGCAAAGCTCAATCTTGTGATCACCATGGTTTTTACTCATCCCACAAATTTCTATGATTATGCCAGTAAGAATCCTTGACCCAACCACAGCAACAAATATTAGACAATTTTGTTTCATAGCTGTTTCTTGGATATACATTTACATACTCACTAAAATGAAACCACTTCTGAAGTAGAGGAGAGAAAACAGAAGGTATTTTTAGGGCAAATTTCAGCCACACCTGTTCAAACTGGCAGGAGCATCTAAGGCACACGTCATGAAATCTTTAACTCTGTATGGAGCAAATCAGTCCTAAGGACTGAGATCACAGAAGGCAGCCCTCAACTCATAACTCCCCATCCAGGCTTTAGTCACTAAATCACTCCTCTCCAGCTTGCAATTTACCCTGCAACTTTGATGATGATGATTATTATTATTATTCAGATTATCATAACATCAAGAAATACTGTAAAGTACAGGACTGAGAGCACGTTGAAACTATACAACAAAAAATGCTCCATCAACTTGAAAAAGTTATGCAGTCTAAGCACAAAGCAAAACCCAAGAGATTCCACACAGATGGGTGTACAAGCACAGTGCACCAATCCCTACCAGCATGACCAGCAAGGATCCCAGCACACCAGTGGGCTAACTATTATAAATTAAGCCAATGAAACCATGCTGATGTACTAAAAAAAAAATCCTGTTGGGTTTGTATTATCCTGAACTGCTGCTCCATATTTAATTACAAAAATCTTAAAGCAACACAAAAGCCTGCAGCAACAAAGTCAGTGCCTGCTGTGCACCAGCTGTCTGCAGTGATATAGCATGACGGATAGCCCCAGCCTCTGGTGGGGTCTGCAGACTAGAGCAGTCACTGAGCAACCAAAAATATCGCTGTCTTCACGCATTACAATCTTTGTTGCAAGAGTACTGTCCCACTGTGCCCACTTCCATCGCTGGGAAATAATTATCGTGGTCAGGACTTTGATCAACTCCAGTGGGAGGAAAAACAGGTTGCACACCATGAGAAAGATGCGATGGGGCTTGAATTTTAATCCTAATGCATCTCTGGGAAAAGCTGAAAAGCAAACTCCTCCAAGCTTCCAAGCGCTCTCCCTCTGGTGGGCAGTGCCTTGCATCCTGGCCCTAGATCTCTGTCACTGATCACAACGCTCAGCACAGATGTTGAAAGAACAAATGCGTACAACAGGCAGAAATCCTTCTTTTTTTCTTATTTCTTTTTTTTTTTTTTTTTTTTATCTTCTCAAAATAATAATAATATTTAAAAAGCAGGACAAGGATCTAGTGTAAATGCAAGATCTCACTGCTGTGGCAGCTGTCTAGGGAGGGAGGCTGGTCTGTATTTCTCCCTAGACTCAGATTCACTCCTGAATTCTTGTTTCAGGGGCACAGAAAAAAAAAAAAAAAAAAAAAAAAAAAATCTAGAATGCTCTTTTTTGTCTCTTTCTGGACAAACTCAGTGAGTTTATTTCAGCAAGTTACTGTCATTAAATACATCTGAAAGCAGCTGTAAGTAGGGGAAAAAACAAAGAAAGTCATGCACAGAAGCATGCTGCCAGCACTTTGGCAGCAGTAGTTAATATTTTAGAGGAAGATGAAAGAAACGTATAATAATGCCAAATTATGAAATAACCAAGTCAGGAGAGATTTCTCTTGCTGCCTTCCACTGCTGAAGATGAATTCCTCAAACATAAGTCCCAAAGCATGATCCCTCCCTTTCTCCGTCACCATTCCCCATCCCACCCCTACCCACCCACCAAAAAAAAAATAATTTTCTGTGCATAAAGAGTCTGAGTACAAAGGAGATGAAGAGGGGGGTCCAGCACTGAATATCAGAATATCACTCGGAACTTGTCCATTTTATTTCCAGCCTCCCCTTCAGCTGTTTATCATATTTTCCATCTGTTTCAAGAGAGGCTCTCTCTGATTTTGGAAAATCAGACGTGTTAAAATCATGCTAAAAATATTTCAATTGCAAAATATGATGCTTCATAAAATACCAGAAGGCCAGAAATAATTCACAGGGAAGCTTTTGAAATGCTTCAAGAACAATTTTGTATAAAATTGCATGCTGAATCATAAAAACCCTAGGACAGAGAGGACTCCCCAAAGACATTTAAAGCTAACTGAAACTTTTTATACCTTAACATTTAGAAATCTGGAGAAAAAGACATTTTAAAATATGCTTTCCTAATGCACAGACTCCTGAGTGGATGTTTGTATATCCCATTCATATATTTTATTTCCTGCAGTTTTCAGGTAAAAGCAAGAAATTTCAGGGAATTTTTAAGGAACTTGTGCTGCCAGAGCAAACAGGCATGCTGCTGTGTCACCATGTGCCTGCTGAGCAAGGTGAAAGGACTCTGCTATGGCAGTGCTGATGCAAAGTGAAGCATGTTGAATGCAAACACCTCGGTGGCTTGTGCGACATCTCCACCTGGGTCATCACCCAGCTGGGCTGCTGGTGGCATCTCCTGCTGGCACCACCACTGCGCTGGCTGCATGTAGATGTGTGAAAGGGCACTTTCTGGTCTGCCTCTGCCAACCTGACTCATTGCTGTTTTGTAAAAATGCCCACCCCTTGTGTTTGTGACTAATTCACTAAATTGTAATTTTACAATATGCTTTAACGTGTTAATTCCTCCATGTCTTTGGAGAGGCTGCATTTTTCAGTAGATTTTAGTTGTCATATTTTGCAGCATCATTTCTTAAAGACAGGAAGAGGTCTGGTGCTCCTTCTCCCAAAACAGGGAGGGCAGTGAAGGGATATTACAAATGAGCTTGTAACACTTCAGTGTTTTATGCTTAAACCACTTCAGCGCCAGCTCTGACAGATACTGCAAAACCAAGAAAATCATGTGCCAAAAAAAGATTTCTGGCAGGCAGGAAACCAAGAATCATTAAGACCACTATAGATTGTATTATTTTTGACTGTTTATTCATGACTCAGTGACAATGCCTCTCCATTGTCTCCCTTTCATTGCATGTTATTTTAAATGACAACACATGGACAATATTGTACTGCAAGACTCAGCATGATAAAGGATTTTCAGCCAAATTCTCAGACAACGGGACCCAATAAATGTGCAATTATTTTAATGCAACCAGACCAAATTACCTGAGTGAGCAACTTGTATTTCATAGACCCACAATAATGAGCATAAAGTTAAAACTTGTAGTTTTAATCCCTTGCTACAATATCCACCAGTAATTCTGCACAGTGGTACGCACCATCCCAGGATGGTCAGCATGCCAGCATCACAGCCGCATTTAAATAGAGAGCAAACTGGGTAAAACCAAACAGAAATATAATGACTCACTAGCCTTCACTACCTGCGTTAGTTAGGATTGTGGAACGACCTTTTCCTTTCAGCATGGGTTTGCCATCCTAGGTGGGAACCTCCAATCTTTACACCACAAATTTTCTACATGTGGTCTGTAACCAATTCTACATTGCCAAAGAAAGGTACTGTGCCAAAAGTCTCCTTGGTGCTTGTTCCTGGTAATTGTGCTGCTGTCCATGCTGTTATTCATCTAGAGCAGCCACGCTAGCTTCCTGTAATTCATAACAAATTCTAACAATAATGGGATTGTCTATGGATAATCAGCTGTAAGAACCGCTGACAGAGCAGCAGGAAAGTAGGCTCTCTGTTGTGTCCAGTCCAGCTTGGAGGAGCCCAGAAGGAGGGGGCAGTGCAGACCCACAGCCCTGGGTGCTGGCAAAGCACCTCCATGTTCAAAGCCCTGACATGCCCAAGCGGGGACCCAGCAGGGTCAAAGGCAGCCTGTTGTCCTGTTACAGCAGCTCTGTGTGTTGGGGTCTCTCCATTTAAGAAACAGCCTAGATGTGAAGAGAGGGATGGATCCCACCCATGAGTCCACCAGACCCCCCCCCACACACACAAAATAGAGGAAGACAGCAGCAAATATTTCTTCTATAATGTCACCTATGTCACGGAAATGTTTGTTTGGCTTATTGCAATGGCCAGTGTTTTCCCAGGAGCATTGAGAAGAGCAGTGTGCTTAGACCTACAGGGCAACATCTGGTTCTTGTAATTCTTACACTAATTTTCAGGGCCATGTCTCTAGCCCCAGCAAAGAGAGCAGCTCCATATTCCACACTGCTGCCTTGAGGAATGTTTTAGAATACCCTTTGTTCTAAACGTGTCCAGAGTACTCAGAGCAGAAAGGAAGTCTGTCATGAAGAATTACAGAAAATAAGAGAAGAGGAAAAAAAAAATCATTTGTTGCACTGAGTGGTGCAGAAGTTGTGCTATCTTGCTTCTGCCACATATTTGTGGTTGTTGTGAAATAAAATATCGATTGGAGAAAGTACAAAGTAGAAGCATTCATAAAAGCCTGAAACGTCAAAATTGTTAAGTATGCCAATTTTCAGGAATGTCTGATCTAGAATACTCTCAAGAGCACTTAATCTTTTTTTTTTTTTTTTCCCCCTCACCTACAGACATAAGCAACTGCAAATTTAGATTTAAAAAAAAAAAAAAAAAAAAAAAAGCGGCAAGTGATCAGCTGCACAAAGAAAAAGATGTTAACTTTAAAACTTGTTTTATGTCTCCTACTGCTCATTGCCGGGCATGGCAAATATTTGCCTAGAGGATTTACTTTTACTTTATTAAAGTATAGGGCCAGATTCGTTAACATACCCTATCTGCTTTATACTACCCCCAAGATGAAAAGCAGTCATAAACTCAGTTAAAAAAAAAAAAAATAAAAATAAAAATAAAAATAAAAAAAAAAAAATATATATATATGCTTACCCTGTATGGGTAAAATGAAGTAAACCAGCAAGAACATACTAGTCAGTGTAGCCATAAAATCTGTCTCCACTCCAACAGATAATTTGCCCTCCTTAAAATGTTAAACTTTAAATGGAAAATGTGTCTCTTGGCTACTGATGAAATTTCCATCTTTACTATAACATTGAGGTATGTCTTTAAACTTGCATATTCTAGTAGTTGTTCATGTTTTCCAAAGGTCACTTATAGCACATTTCCAAATCTGTTGATGATTGAGCTTAAACACTAGGGGAATCATTCCTGTAATGACTTTGTCTCTCCCCACTTCCAGAAGCAAATCAAATGGTGAGGAATATTTAAGTCTCTGGTCACATAAATGTTTCAAACATGGATTCTGTAGTTAGTTCTTAAAAAAAATAAAAGGGTTTCATCACCTCTGAATTACTGTTTTTGAGTGTTACATTCAAAGCATACCAAAGTCAATTCAAGTCTTCTGAATAATGTTAATAGGCATAAAAACAGGCCTTGAAATTGTTTATTGGAGAACAAGGGTGTGTCTTTATGTCTTGTTTTGTTTGTTTGTTTGCTTTGTTTTGTAGTGCAACTACTGAACTAGTATATTATCAATATTATTATTTAATCATTTAATCATTATTTATTTTCACCTTTACTTTCAACTCCAGAAAATAAAAGAAAATATACACTTCAGAAAGATCTTGGAAGGCTCTTTCCTCATCCATCCTCTCACCTCCCTTATTGCTACATAATGTAGCCCAAAAAGACTGTCAAGTTTATACACAGCTAACTTAGGAAGTACACACAAAATTTGGATGCTCGTCAGGTATTTTCTTTATAGCTCATAGCAGTTTCCCTGAGCTGTTAAGGGAACTGTCTATGCACTATCTCAGACTGAAAAGCATCAAAAAGATCTCAAACCTGCAATTTAATATACTCAGCTTTAAAACATGTAACAGCTCATGGAGTTCAATCACAATTAATGCAGTTTTGAGGTCGTTTATTTAGAATCCCTTTTTTGAAAGTTTTGCAACATTTTAAAAGGTTTTGGGGTTTCATTGCTCTTGAGATAGAAAACAAGCAAACAAACAAACAAAAAATTTTATTCTTGTCTAAACAGATAAGCGGTTTCTTATTGCTTTCAAGGCAGTGTTATCTTTACAGAAGGAACATTCAGAAGATGTACCAGCTTGCATTGTTCAAGCAACATAAATATGTTGCTGGAAATTATTCTTGCTAGACTTCAGCTGTGATAACTAAATAATGCAATATCCCCTTGAACTTATCTGAAAACGGCAATGTAATATTTTCAAGACAGAATTGTAAGCAAGCCTACCTGGAAGAAGAAAGGATGCCTGGCAGTGAAGAGCACATGTATTTACATCAGCTTTCATTGTATCTAGATTAGGTTGAACCTAACAGTTCTTTGGCTGAGTACATTCAGAGGGGGGGAAGCGTGGGGGCTGAGGTGAGGGATTATTGGATCCTAAATACCAAATGTTAAATCAGTCTTGGTGACTTAACCAAAAGCACCCTACATTAATAGCAACTCAGATCCATCAGCACACAGCAGCTTTCCCTGAACACTCATTATTCTACTAAGACTTAAACAGTGTAACCCTAGAAAATTCTTCCTCTCTCTCATTCCTGCAGTTTCTAAAAAAGTAAATCTTCATTTACTTTCAACACAGAGTCAATGTAGTTTATTAAACACGAACAGAGCTGGTGTCAGACATGCAGGAACCGTGAGGGTCCTTGTGCTAGGCAGAACAAAGACAGAGCTTCAATGTCTACTACTTTTCAAGACAGAAAGGAAATAATATTACATATACTGAGATCTGACCATATTTGACACGACAAGATACAGACATCTTGAATTGCAGTATCTGACATACAAAAGACAAATATAGCTCATCCTAAGGAGGGAATCACACAGATACAGGGAACCTCAGGTTTTGGCTTTTTGTCTGCAAATTTTCAATAATCAACAAGATTTTTGTCTTTAGAGTAGTACAGTGACGGTGCTTAATATTTTAACATGTTATTTTTGCCTGTGGGTGCTGGACTTGTCCTGTATGGTAGGTACACATACCACCTATATGGATGGTATAGGATACATTGAAACAGGACAATCTTTCTGATTTTAACAGTGATATGTCAGCCTAGTGACACTTTTCAGTCTTCAGTTTCTCACTCATAGAAAGGGAATAACTTTTTTTAATAAAGCACTTTGAAAATATAAATTAATTATGTAACAAAAAAAAACTTGTAATGTTTATTTATAGAGAATATAAGGATGCCATTCCTATGAATCTTGATGGAATACTTGCACTAAGCTAAAATACCTGAGGTGAAAAGCATAATGTAAAAACATGGCTGAAGATTATTAATGCAATGAGGACGATCCCTCCTCTTATTGCCTCCTCTTAGATGTACTTATTGTCAAAGTAAATATGAATATCACTTTTCAGACAGAAAAAAAAAAAAATATATATATATATATATATATATGTATAATTCAGTCGAAAGGAAAGTAAACAAGAAAAAAACATGGGATTCTTTAGTGATTAAATTTAATCTCTTCTATTAGGAGTCTAGTGTGTAGGCATCGACATACTTAAACAGACTTAAACAAGAAAGCAGAAAAAGTAAGAAAACACTGAAAATTGTAATATAGGTTAGAATTGCAAATCCTTCTATTATAAAAAAAATATCATTGGCTGCTAAAGTAGCCACTTAAATTGTCTCTGGGTTACAAGTTTCACTTGAAACCAGTACCTTTAGCTTGAGTCATGGCACTTGAAAGGAAAAAGTTTTCAACTGCTAAAACCATTATCATTGTTTTCTAAAAAGCAGGATCCTGAGTACCTCAAATTGAACAGACCCTGAATTTCCTTTATCAGGACAATAAAGTAATTTGCTCCCTCCTTCTCTCCCTCTCTGCTATTCTTACACAGAATTCTGACAGCCCAATTCAAATACTGACAAGTCACTCATATTATCAGGTGATTTTATTAAACTAACTGGGAAAATAAGGACCTGCAAAAGCACAGTTTTATTAGCTGTATTGGTAAAAGAAACACAATGTTAAATGTATGTGTTTCATCATTGGTTTTATCACTTGAGGAAAAAATGTATATGAATGCACATGCTTTTTTTCCAAGATGACAGTAGCTGCCCCAGAAGAAAGCTCAGACAACCCTGCCTTCCTATTCCTAACTGCTCAGCCCAATAGCTAAATGGAAATCATCTCATTCAAGTATAGGATTGTGGAGCAAAGAAAATGACTACCTTCATTCTTGGGACCTAATCCATCTTTTAGAAAGATGACATCATTACCAACTGCTTGTCAACAACTACGGCTGAAGTGATTTCCTGTTACTTATTACACTTCCCTTAAAGCTGCATTTTTGCAGTCCATATTCACAGCCTTGCAGGAAGAGGATGCATATTTTAGCAACACCCTTGAATGTTTCTGTCAGGGAGCAGAAGAAAACAGTGCAATTGCTAAATCCCATTGGTCTACCTGGTTATTTGCTACTGAAGAACAAAGTTAAACTAAAATGGTGGATTTATGTAAAGCAATTAAACACCAAAGACTGAAAAGAGCAATATAATCATGTATTTTTTTTTCTTTCTTTTTTTTTTTTTTTAATAGTGTTTTATTAAAAAAAAAAAAAATTGGGGTCACAGCTTATTTATTTTATTTTAAACAGCATGTTTCACATTGGGAGTTATGAAAGCACAGCAAAATTCAGGATGTGCAATCATGTCCTGTAGCAGACATATAGACCTGCTTCACAAGGCTTGACTTCAGAAAGCTCCAGCAGGAAACCTGCCCTTTTCATTTTCTTCACACGTCTACAGCTTTTGTTCTGCCATATTATCCCCCATAAAATTCTTGACAGGATGTATGCACTATTTCACTGGCTTTTTCTTCACCCCAATCAGTTCCAAATATATATATACATATATATATATATATATATATATGTATATTTCTTCAATCAAGACAAGGGCAGAAATTGCAGATTTATTTGCAGATACTGCAATTCAAGATGTTTATAGCTCTTTGGCATGCCAAAATACCATAATCCACGTCTCCATGGTAGTTCCCCTTGGGTTTGGGAAATCCTAAATCTTCTATATTTTATGACTGCTCACTCTGAGAGTGCTAAGGCCATAGAGAGAAGTCCTTAAATACCACTGCATCACTCCTCATTCTGCCTCAGTCATAAACAGTTCATCCCCACATCCTTTATGGTAGGACAAAATGCAGGAACTAAGCCCTACTGCATGCCTTGCTTTGATTGTGCTCGCTTGGGGCAGGAGGAAATGTCAATATAGGCTACACATAAAGGACAGATCATATAGGACAGTCAGAAACTGTTAGCACCTAAACGGTGAGCATCCATCACAGGCTTAGGCCACAAACAGATCTACAGCCTCTTTACTTTAAGCTGATTCCTCACTGACCAGTGCAAGTGAAGGATTTCCAAATCCTGCAGAGGACAATGGTAAACCTCTCTAGAAGGAATAAAAAACCTTCCTCTAAACAGAATGAGTTCTCGGGAGATCATATGCTCCTTCAGCAGAGGTAAGAGCTCTGGGCATGGTAATTGCAGACCATGGGCATGCCTACCAGGCATAGGTAATTTTAGCAGGTTGATGCCTGCTGCTGTGCCAGCGATACACTGTGGCTGAGCAGCATGCACACCCTCTTACCTAGAGTGGATAGTGTAAGATGTGTCTACATTAAGAGTTTTGCTGTGGATCAAGAACGTGCTTCCAAAGCAAATTTCACAGTCATACTTTCCCGTTCCCACCATGGACAAGTCCCACAGATTCTGAACCAGGAGTGCACCTACCATGTTCCAGCTGCTAAGGGGCACTTGATCCAAAAGAGCAGATCAGAGCTAGAAATCCCTTGAAACACACAGAACTTAGGCAATGCATCCTTAGCACCAGGGATTTTACCCCCAAAAAATCTGATCACTAGCTGACATAGCCACATAGACAAATGACCTAGGAACATAGGGAACATCAGAGACCTTCCAGAAGAAACAACAGTTCATGATGTCATCGATCCATGGTACAGCGCAGGCAAGCCACTGTGGAACACATAAAGTGAGGATAGTATGGTCACAGGGTAATCTATAGCACCTGGGGGAATGATTTAAAGTGATGATACCTATAAACAATAGCATAGACACAGCCTTGCTCAGCTGCTTCCTATATTTAAGGTGTATTTGGGGTGTTCTCTTCTGTTTTTCTCTAAGGCATATAAAATCATTCCAGGCTGGAATGGGTCTGGCAATTTCAGTTTCAGCTACAAACTCTTTTGGTATTAGCTTTTATGAATCCTTGAAAAGAGGTTCAGTTTTACTTTAATAGGATTACTGTCAGGTTGTATTGTAAGCAGTGTGAGTGCATAAGGTTTACCAACTTACCAGTGGACTGAAGAACCTAAATGTGAAGAGAAGCTATGGAATATATTTCTGAGAAATTAATCTGAAGTCAGCTATCTTTTGTGTCAGGGACGATAGGATAAAACAGATTAACATAAGATAAAGTTTAGGTGGACTTGCTTTCTAAATGGGCATATACATTTTCTGAGAAAAAGGTTATATATGTAATTTTCAAAGCAGTCCAAATCTGTGTCCTTGGAATGTTTGGACTACTTTTCTATTCTACGCCTCTACAAAGAAAGGCTCAGTACCATTCCAAGCCATATGAATTATTAAGCACTAAATACATTGTCTATATTACAGGTCAGAGAAACAGACATTAGAAATGACTGAGGAATAATAGTGCAATTTTGAAGACATCCTAAAGAGTAAGGCTGAAAGATTATCTCATATTCACTTGTTCTGCCACGGACTTTACAAGCAAGTTCTTATAATGAATTAGATATGCCAGAAAACGGTCTTTGAGAGATTCTATTGAAATCTGTTTCAGTCTTTGTTTTCAGTTATAGAATAATCACCCTATGTCGTTTCCATTAGCAGAGCAGAACTTTCATTTCTTTCTTCCAGAAAAATACCCTAGACACAAGACACCAAATTGCAATGCTGAGGGATGAAGTGTGATGAATGCTCTGATGTTTGTGTGCTTCTCTAAAGAGGTTTCCTATCCCGATCCAGACCAGGCTAACCCCTCAGATTCATTCACTGCAGGAAAGTCCTATTTGAGTGGGAAATCATGATGTCACCAAAAGAACTGCACATGTCCCAGCTACCCTAGCTGTGATTCTCATTGTGGAATGACTTCTTACACATCGTAATTAGCTGTGGATCTGGATCTTACCCATGTCTTGTCTCTATGAAACGCTATTCCAGATAGTTCACCTCAAATAATCATCTATGGAAACAAAGCCAAAAGGATTTTATATTCTTGGTTAGAGCAAGTAATCGGTCTAGGAAATGAGGCAACTCCAATTCAGGATGTTTGCTTGCTTTAAGCTAAAAGATTTACAAACAGGCTGATTTTGGCAGTCCTCTAAATCATCTCAAATCAGCTTGGTTTTCTATTTCACAGTCCACTGCCTTGGATCAGCTGTGACTACCACCATTAAACCGTCAGCAGAGAATTGAGAGGTGCCTTTCTCCATCAGCAGGGCCATGGTGACTGAGAACCGCACTTTTATAAGTGCCAGGACTATGAAACCACATGATAGAGTTGATAGTTGTGCGCAAAACACTTAAAAATGCAACCTAGCAAGTACTCAAAAACACTTGCCAAAACTTTCTTTGATCATACATGCAGCAAGGAGCTCAGGAGTTGCATGGAGGACAGCCAGAGGCTGCCCGTATGTCCATATGATCAGCATAGTGAGACCGTTACAGAAGAGAGATTTACAAGTAAGGATTATATATTGCTTTAAAAGGGTTCATTGTTTTCTTTCTGTGTTCCACAGAATCGTCAGTCTCTTTCCATCTGCTTCCTCTCCAGAGCATTAAAAATAGCATTCACAACAGAGACGTTCAAATCTTATTTTTCAGCTACAACAAATCCCACAGCCACTGGCATGCCCAGCTGCTTCCTCTTCCCCAAGATCCATTCACTGCCTTTCCTGTTACCTACCTCTGTTAATAATAATAAAAACAACAACAACAAAACACTAAATCAAATGCATTACTTGGCAAGTGCATTTATTGCCACAGTACATAAATAACTAGAGGGAAAAAAAAAAAAAAAAAAGCCTCTAAAGAAGTAGAAAACGTACACTGGTTCACAGTTTCATTAATCTACTCAGCTTTTACCAAAGTCTGTGTTTCATGAGCTAATAGCCCAAGATAGGCTACAGAGGCATTTCAGGCAGCCTGCATTTAAAAATAATCTGAAAAAGGCCCCAAATCCTTCAGTAGAGTCCCAAAACAGAAAAAGAAAACAAGAATATTTCTAAACTCTGGAGAAAACATTTAATAATTGTGGTCCAAAATAATCATTGTATCACCAAGATTGTTTAGCATCCGTGTTTTAGTCTTCCCAATATTGTTGCCATGTATCATGTATATAGTGACACAGAAAACAGATCAACAACAAAGAAGAATTTGGAAGAAAAAAAAGGGGGGGGAGGGGAGGGAGGAAGAACTCCTGTTAATTTATCCCATAAAATGTTTAAACCTAGAATAGGGCCATGAGGACATACCTGGGGATGGAAGGATATTTGAGACATTTACCATAAAGAAGATCACAAATCTGGAAGAGAGACAGAGTTACGATAAAACACTTTGCAACATAGGATGTTTTTTTTTATTATTATTATTATTTTTTATTTTTATTTCATTTTTTTTCCCCCAAAGCATTTCAAAATACCAAGGCCACAAAATTAACTATCTGCCTATTGAGCTGAAGATCCTCTAGTAAGCAGCAGACAGCCACTGCTAGCTGAGATCTATAGCAAAGATCCATTAAGCAAACCACTCAAGTGCTCCAAAAAAGCACTAAGTTCAGTCATTTGGCTTTTACTGCTCCGTTATTCATACCTGAAAACCAAATGAATCTTTATGACTCAACTTGCACGTTGATTATGCTGTTGCATGATTATGTGGCTCTGTGGCATGCTCTCCATGCTGTCTGACAGCGGAAAGAAAATCAGATTTAAAAGACTAATGGATGTAGGAAGATAAATGATGGCAGTTAGCTTCTCACCATAGCTCTGTATCTCTTTCAAATAATTCAGTGCAGACGGGCAGAATGATGCACCACTGGAGACCTACAGAGAACACAAGTGAAGAAGAGCTGGGCTGATACAATGGCTAACAACATACCTTATTTTGATATAATGATATGCTAGAAACCTGTTTGCTGTGTTTAAAGCACAGAATCCTGTACAGACACTAACTACAGTATTTTCCCTGCAGAATACTCTTCCTAAGAAATATCTGCAGCAAAAGTCCACTCCTCCTGGGCCACTGCCCACCTATGAAAGTGCCCTGAGGAGCAATGAGAATTAAAGCTGAAAGAAACCAATTTCCTAGGAATTACCTTCTGAACCAAGTAGTAGAAACTCATGCCTCTGGAACTGAATCCCAGTACAAATGGTTGACAGTTGAGCATTGGGCAAAGTAATGCATTAGTGAAGATCTTTAGTCAAAATCAGATCAGGCAAGAGACTTGTGGAGAAGCAGCATGCCTTTGCAGAAATGTACTGTTCCGCTCTCTAGATAAACTCCTCATATTGACGGTCTTTCCTTGATATGAACGAGTTCTTGTAAAATGAATGCTGCATTCTGATTTTTATCTATCTTTCCTTGGTCTCATAGCATGGGGTAGACGGGGTTTGGGGTATTTTGGCCTATGGTAATATGTTTTTCTGTTTTCAAAAAAAAAAAAGTATAGAAAATTGTTTAGCAATGTACAGTCCTCTGCAGTAATATTTAAGCTTTGGGAATGGAAAATTTTGAAGCCTCGTTGAGATGATTCAAACTGATATTTTTTGGTAAAACACTCATTTTGTATTCTTCTCCCATTCATCTTACAAAAAGGAAAATTAAAAAAAAAAAATGCTTTCCACTTTTAAACCCTTTTCACTTATAAATAGCCTTGCAATTCAAGATACTCAAGGAGAATTGGAAACTGATACAGGAAAGAATTGCAAGAATTATTGAAGGACTAAAAAACATATGTTGTAAAGAAAGTCTCATAGGCTGAATCCATGCAGCTCAACAAAGGAGAACTAGATTAGTCTTCAAGCAAGCTCTGTATGTAACTTTTTCCTGCTTGCTGGTAGTTCCAAAAATAGTTCATAAATTAATTTCAAACTGAATTACATGTTGTAAGCTGCTGTAAATAAGGTGCCATCTGGGAGGGAAAAAAAAAAAAAAAGTATAAAAGGTTGATTTTAAAAGGTTTTTTGATTACCATTTAAAGGTGAAGTGAGAAGGCAGCTGTAATGTTATGCAGCATAACACAGCTGGCTAGGACAATTGTTCAAGACATCAGCAAATAAATTTGGCATCTGCTTCGATTCAGAACAAGAATCTGAGCAAACGTCTAACTCTCTGAGATCTTCTATCACACATATTTTACTTGGAATAAAAATTGTTGTGAAAGAAAGCATGATTACGATTGGTAAACGATACATATAGATTCTAACCCTTGTGGAAATAAGAGAACTATTTCAGAGTACTTACTAGCCCAGACATGAAGGCACTTCTCTAATTCATTCGCCTCAGAAATCAGATTGTGTTTGAACTTTGGTACCCCAGTTGCCAGCTGAATAACCTTGCAGCAGGATCACACGTAACACTATTAGTGCCATCATCTCCTCAATTCTTTGTATAGTGCTATCACCAAAAATCCAGCATAAATCTACCTCATAAATTAGTTTTTGAAATGCAGGCATAACACCATCATGCACTTAATTGTTATTGGAAGCATGCAAACCTTTGTCACCTAATCTTCATAATTTTAATCTTACAAATTATTTCCTTTTTGATCATTCCTTTGTTTCTTCTTAGATGTACAAGTTTCACTGTGTTTTAAATATGCCAAACTGCCTTGCAATTGCCATAGGCTAATGGCACATACTCATTACCACACGCCAGCTGGTAGGTGACCACACATGCCAACACAGGGCCATGAAGATAATGAAGGGATGGGAGCATCTCTCCTATAAAGAAAAGGCTAAGAAAAGGCTGAGAAAGACTGTTCAGCTTGGGGTGATATTATTAGTGTGTATAAATACCTGAAGGAAGGGATGTCCAGGAGGACAGAGCTGGTCTCTTTTCAGTGGTGCCCACTGACAGGACAAGAAGCAATGGACACAAAATGAAGCACAGGAGGCTCCATTTGAACATCAGGTAGCACCTGATTATTGTGAGGATGACTGAGCTCTGGTACAGGTTGCCCACAGAGACTATAGGGTCTCCTCCTTGGAGATCTTCAGAAAATACCTGGATGTGGTCCTGGGCAATTGTCTCAGAGTGTCCCATTTGAGCAGGGGTATTGGTACAGATGCTGTCCAGAGGCCTCTTCCAACTTCAACCATTCTACGGTTCTGAGACTTGGGAAACTACTTTAACTCAAGATGCTGAACATTAAAGTGAGACAAACATTGTCAACAATGGCTCATTGTTTCCTAAAATCCTTTTGAAAGTGATTAAACAACTGCTTTTACAGCTTCACTGAAAGTCAGTTTATGCACACAAACCTTCTACAGCATTATCACAGTTTGGCCTCAAAGGACTTTAACACTTGCACTCTGGTAGTTTATTTACTTATTTATTTATTTTAATGTGACCATTTTTATGTCTATTGTCTTCATCAAAGATGTCAACCATAACAGATAAAAACACCAGACCTACCAGGAAGCACTACCTGTTCTTCATTGCAATCCCATGGAAGACTAAAATGCTTCATTCTGCTTCCATTACAGACTGTGGAAACATTGTATTTCAGCAGTGATCGCAAAAAGGCTCACACCGAGCACTTGAATGCTCCATTAGTCTTCCTTTCACAGATTTACCAGGGGGAAAATGAAGTTAAAAGCAATAACTTGTCCCTATCTCCACATTTTAATATTTAAAACACTATAAAACTCATTTAACAGCCTCAGGATTCATCTTTTAGATCATCTTTGAAATTCTATATCACTAAAAATTCTGGTTGTGAAGAAAAACTCATTTAAGACTAGCACACTGCAGCTATATTATCATTTTATTCTTTCTGGCATGGCTTTTAACTAGAGGAAAACAGATCTTCTAGGGTTAAGAGTCTACGTATGACAACGTGTTTCAGGATTCAGTGTACAACACACCAACTTTCCCCTGGTGCCATCACCTCTTCTAAAATTATACTAAATCTGAGAGCATTCAAATACAATATTAAGAAAGATCAGAGTAGCAGCTGCCCCCCACAACCTCTGTTCTGTCCTATGGTTCTCTCCTTTCTCTCCCCACCTCCTCAGCAGAATCTGGGGGCCTCTTCTGTATGGCTTTTTGCCAGGTTGCTTTTTATTCCTGCTTATGAAGTTCTGGCAGGCTGGAGTGAAGCCCTAAACGAGTATAATTGCCACCAGTGACATGTCCCTTACATGTAGCAGGCAGCTCAAAAGTTTTCAGGCTCAAAAATACCCCATGCGGAAAGGAGCACAGCTATTTTCCTCAGTATTTATAAGATCAGGCCTTCTGGGCTTTAAATACACATGCATCTCACAGCCTCATCTGGGAAACAGGTATGCAGCTGAGACTGTATGTACCTCAGTGTGCCTCCTCCCACTTGGAGCTCCACACAACAAAAACAGATGCAAGCACATGCAGAAGACTTTATGCCACATCACTCTCCAAGAGCTGCTTTCTTTCAAATATTGGACACAGCTGTCAAGTTCATCACAGAGTATTCTCTTTAAAGCTTTCCCAGAACATCAATCTCATACGCCTCACTGACTACAAACATCTTGAAAATGTTTTTAGTCTCAGTAGATGATATAGTTTATGACTTTCTCTGATCCCTTCCTTAAACAGACTCAGAAGGCCAAGGACTGACAATTTCATACGGAATTAAGTTGTAAGTAGAAAAACAAGGCAAATTAATGATATTTAAGCTGAAGCAATGTAACTTGGCTAGGAAAGATACTGGCAGAATCTACAAGCAACAACTTCAGAATTTAACAAAATGTACTCACATTTCCATGAGCAGTATCTGACAAATTGGGCTTTTTTTTTTAAGTAACATTTTGTAATTATGAAGGAATAAAACTGTATTTTTGTTAAAGATTAAAAATACTGGAAAGATCACCAGAAGTTGGATGTGATGAACTACTCCTGTTATCTTACTCCAGATATCTTAAGATATCAAAAACAGGACAAATAATCACATCTTAAACACAAGTTCAAATATGCTTGCTACAATAAAGTATAAAAATGAATATAATTTGTATATACCTTTTCTGGTTGTTGGTGTTCCATTTAATATTCTATAGTATGCACTGTTGAACCTCAATTTCTTCTTAATAAATACACATATACACAAGTATATAGAAATTTAACCTTTGTCAATTCACATCGAGTAAAATTTAATATTATTCTTTGTGGAAAATTATCTTGGTTTTATTAATAATGCTTTTGACAAAAGTTAAATTATTTCAAGTTTGTGATCTATGTAATCAAAATGGAAATAATTGCACCTTTGTTTTAATCCCCACACACAAATCTGGCATGCAAAACAAGTATAATTTAGTTTCATAGTGATTTTAGAATAGATTTTTGTTTTCTTCAACTGATTTCAAAAGAATCAGTATGTTGAAACAGGAATAGTCTGAACTTGTGACTACACCTCAAAATATTTTTTCATAATAAGACATTACAGTTCAAGTTAAATAATTACACCTTTGAGTACAAATTAGCTTTGAGTGCAAAGCTAATGGATTATTTGTTTCAGTTTAGGCAACTGCTACTATATGCTGACACATGGCCTAGACCTTCTGAACATAAAGTGGTATGATTTGAAACATCTGTCCCACTCAGCTATTTGTACATTACAGTCTCACAGTGCCTTCTGATTCTTGCAGAAACAAGGACACTTATCTTTAAAAGGTGTTTGAGATGTGCCCTGCGTCACTGTGATCAGACTCTGGAAACTAAACTACACCTGCTCAGGTTTCTGGTTTGCTACTTTTCTTCATGCTTTCCAAAATACATCTGTACAGTTTTAAGTACACTTACTAAATCAGCCTGTATATTCCTACATTACTGATACAGACATTTGCATGATGTCTGTAAGCGGAATTAAATATCAGTATATTCCACAAGACTCAAAGTAGCCATTCTTGCGATGTCCGCATGCAGGACAGCCCAACCATGAGTGGGAAAGCACACTGGCAACACCTCTTCCCAAAATTCTCTATTAGTGAAGAGACAGACAGAGGAGATGGGAGGATAAAAAAGTGAGCTGGGAACAGGAAATTCTGTGGGTCTGCGATGACTTCCGCTGACAGCATATTTGGTCTTAACCATCTTTTGTTCCACCTACTGTCAAAGCAGCTTCTTTACAAGAACTCTAGAATCAGAGCTGGAAATGGTTTTCTTGCATCTATGCAACTTGAATTTTAAGATTCCTGTTTTTCAGAGACCACAATACCAACTTTTTTTTTTTTTTGCAAAAACTTCAGGTACACCCTGGTATAGATAAGGACTGGTAATTAAGACACTCACGTTTACGTGATATGTTCCCGTCAAACTTCCACTTCCTGTTTTGCCATCTCATCTTCCTCGTGAGTATAATCTCTTACAAGCTATGAACTATTCAAGCACAAGTTCCTTACAGCCTCTTGTTGCACCTCCTACTTTTTTCAAAATGAAATAGTCAAAGAATTGAAGTTTGCAATCCTGGCATTACTCTTTGACCCACAGGCTATTAGTTATTAAGATGAGGTATAACAACTTGAAGAGACATCCACGCTGTAGGATAGCTAGCGTCTTGGTAGGGTTTCCTTTTTGCTTGATTTGAAACAGGAACTTATTTTCATTCTTCCCAATTCTAAATGCATACTTGTTATCATGCTGTTCAGCATGCTACAGATTGATTTATTTCCTCCCCCCTAAGGTTTCACGTAGAATTTAAATAATGAAGCTGCTAATTGTGTACATCAGAACAGGAGCTGAAATCCAGCAAACACTACTCTTCCTATGCTATGAACCTGGACTCTGTCATTGAATGTAGTAACTACTTCATAGACAAAGTAATCTTCTATCAAATAGGTAGCATCGTAAAGCCACATACCAGATGTTCCAAACCCCATTTCCTCACAACTGATCTTCTTAAAAATAACAATGCTTAATGATGGCTGTGTTTTAGTTAGAGATTTCAACCATGGACAATAAGCTCACAAGACCCTGGAGGCTCGAGAAGCCTCCATCGAGCTACAATTCCCTAAACATACTAAATTGTTAATAACTTAAAATAGTCTGAAGGAATATCTTGATAGTAGAAGGAGCTGCCTTGTTTAATGCTAGAAAAAAAAGCAGTTTGCCTGGATACTTTTTTGTGGAAAAAATTCAAGGAGTGAAGAACTGGAAGAGAACAGAGGCTCAGACTGGTGAGGCTCAAGACTGTCCTCAGACCAGCAAGATTTACTCCTTTGTTTCTTTCTTTCGGACTCTTCAGACTGAGAAGGAGCTCACTGACGGAACAGAGATAGAGTGAAGGCCTATTATAACTGCAGTGAAAACTAAGCATGTAGCTCCCACCATTGCATGTAAGTCCTCTTATAGCTTTTCCTAGACCGGCAGGTTAAGACGATAAACAGCTTTCATCTTAGGACAAAGAATGATCAACTCCATTATTCAAGATACTCAAACAGTTTTGCCCAAAGTAGTTAAGACAAGTCCACTGCAGCATGTACCAACATCAAAAAAAAAAAAAAAAAAAAAAAAAAAAGTATGTAGTTAAAATTTATGAAGCTCAGGCAAGTTCATATGATCAGTCAAATGTAAGTAATATTCGTATTGGCATTATTCTGTATCATCTAATTACAACCTAAAAAGGAGAAAGGATTTATATCAACAGTCTGCTTAGTTATTATTAAGATCCGTTGGGCTGAAAGACAAAGCTAGACAAATTCAGAACAGAATCAAAGTATTTGCTTTCAGTACAGATAATTATTAGAATATGTCATACAAAAAATATATATAACTTTTTATCATATCACTATTGTTAACATATACAGGAGTTCTCAAATTAAATTTAACAAATTAATTTCTACCAAAAACCTAATTTTGGAAAGTTCTTGATGGATGTGATCAATTATATACTTGGCCTTTAATATTTGAATATGAACAATTTTTGTACAGTCATTTTATAAAACTAGACAAAGAACCACTACAGAGAGAACATCCATAAGGAAACATACCAGCTGTCAGCTCAGTAAGTCAAAAAAGACAAGCTCATCCTCCTGGACTCAAAAACAAACGTATTTCAGAATTTTGTTCTGTCTTAAGACACAAATATTGCAGAAAATACCAATTAGGAAATTCCCAAAATTCTCAAATTGAAGCTGTTAGGAACAGTAGTTGTGGAAAAATATTTAGAAACTAAACTGAAAATGACAATTTTATGCTCATTATTGTTTTTGTTTCTTGCAAAAACTTTTGCCTTTGTATCTTCTCATTTTTACTACCTAGTTATCTCCATAGGATGGATGCAGAAATATTTCTATCAGCATCTTTAAGGAAGAACATTTCTTTCAAGCAAGGCACAAAATTTAGATTTATTTATGCAATTTGATTAATCCCAATTTTTGTTTACATCAAGTACAAAAACCAACTTGAACGTAGGTGTAAATACAATTTCCACAAAGTAGTTCAATGAGATTTAAAATCAGTTACATATCCAGAACTGTAAAGCACAATTAAAAGCAGCCCAGGATATACAGATTGTTTACGATAACTGCTGAAAGATTTCAATGTATGAATATATTTAACAACCTCCAGTAATAAATTAGAAATTCCTTTCTAACCTTTCATTTGAAACACACGTAATAATTCTGTACCTAAGAAAGGAAACATCAAAGCATAAGAAGTGCAGTTTTACTTAAGCTGAGGCCTAAATGAAACATATGCACAATTAAAAATTAAATAACAGAACAATGAGTTGAATATTTTGGTTGAACATTTCTAAGAACATATAAGCTACGATAATATAGAAAAATAGCAACAGATTCAAAGACTTATTCTTCAGTGCACTGTAGCTGCCTGGAATATTCTAAACAAGTATAGAAAATCATACTTCCAAGTTTGGTATGTTTGTATTTTCTAGATGACATACATTTGAGACAACCATCCATGAACTTATTTACAAATAGAAGCTTATTCCTTTTAAAATAGGTATAAAAATCAGTTTTGGCACTAACCATAAGGCAATGGATGACAAATACCTAAGATTGCAAGTCACATAATGAAAGCACAACCAGAAGAAAATCATAATCTTTAACTTATTATTTAAAGAGAGTATGAGACTTTAAATATCACTAAATTAAAAAAAAACAGTATCTGCAAAATCACCGAATCACCTTACTCAACATAATGAAGATTCTTTTTTATATGCAACAAGAAATTGCTTTAATTCTTGAAAACGTTGTGCCATGTCTAGTTGGAGAACTTAATATTTCTGTGGTGATTAAATTATCAAAATCGTTTTAGTTTTATTACCAGAAGATAGCAAAGAGTTAAAGGAGAACACAATTTTAATTCTCAATAATAATAATAATAAAAAAAATCATATTACTCTGAAGTCCTGCCTTTGTTAATGGCATTTTTTAAAGACCATTCACTCCAGTGAGTAAAGACCACAGTTTTTTTTTTTTTTTTATTTCTACAAGTGTATTTGTGTATTTTTAACTTCCTTTTTGCATTTCCATGAGTTTCAATAATAGCTGAACCTTAAAATTCAATTTCTCAGTGTTGCCACGTTTGTGCTGCAATGACTGTAAACCCAGATTTCATAAGCTGTGAATTTAAGTTTTAAAAATATTTTTTTCATTTACCCTAAATTTATAAAAACGTTTTTTTCAAAACTTAACGCAAAAAAACAAGTTTTATTGGTTAAGCTTCTTTAAATGTGAGCAGGTGTATGAGGCTGTTTAAATATCAAAAAAGCTAACGCCATATACAGTATTACCAACAAAAGTAATAAGGCAGCATGCACCCTCAAGATGAAAAGAAAATTTAATTTTACAAGATGTTTAAATAATCCAAAGGCAAAAAGTGTCTGTCTCCTCTAACAGTATCTTCATAAACCATGGAAATTTTAGAGGACATCAAATTACTAAAATATTCCGTTCAACGTTTATACAAATACATTACTACAAGTTTACATACAGTCAAAAGACATCTCAGTGTTACCTAAGTAATTAAATTTACAAGACAAACATAAATAAAGCTGTTAAAACAGGCAAGTACAGTACTGATCTATCATTCAGCACAACATATTTTGTATTTCTTTCAACTTGAAACCAATCAGATTAGAATTGTGCGAAGTCATTCTTCAAACCTAAAAATAAAATAAAGAGAATTAAGTATATGTATGCAAGTTTCACACAACATTGGCATGTTCCAAATGCCTAAGTCCTTTTTTCAGGCATATAATTTACCATTTAACAACCTCTTCTCTGTTCTTAGAATAAGCCACAGTCTTTAAGGTTATTTTTAATAATGACATCAGTTACAGCATCGAAAACAAACTGCACATTTTTTGTATCTGTGGCACATGTGAAGTGAGTGTAGATTTCCTTTGTGTCTTTTCTCTTGTTAAGATCTTCAAACTGACATTGAATGTAAGCAGCTGCTTCTTCGTAAGTGTTTGATCCTAGAAGGAAAAAATTACTCAGGTTTCAAACAGGAAGAACAAGATGTATATTATATCTTTGAGGGAAGTTATTTCCAAAGCGTAACTTAAATAAATAGCTACTTAAACCTAAAAAGGAGTATGCTGATTTAAGTAACCTCACTTTACAACAAAGTGAGTAACCTGCTTTACAACAAAATGTATAGGAAACCCTCTGGACACATTTTTAATAATAATAGACTAAGGACTGCAGGAAGAGTATTTACTGCAGTGGTAGATGGAACAAATCATTACTGACTAAACGCTCTTCCCTAGACTAGGATATTTTATTTCCTTCACTTCCACTTTTTATATTTTTAACACGTTTGTTTATTTCTAGCCAACGTCCATTAAGTTACAAACAAATAGCATATATATTTCTCCTAAGCCTTTTTTTTTTTTTTTTTTTTTGACTCCAATCTAATATCTTCCGGACAATAGAACAGTCTGGAGTTACAATGAAAATGATACATAACTAGTCTAAGACTTATTAGATAAACTTTTGCTATGTATTTCCCGAACAAGCCAACTACTTCTAATATATACTCTCCCTCAAATAAACTCTGATGTATGCTTAGGGATTTCTGCTCAGTTAAAAAAAAAAAAAGTACAACAGACAGGAGGACAACAGAATAAAAAATGGGCTAAATAGATTAGGTTGACAAGCACTGCAGCAGTAATGTAAATGTTACCAGTGGACCAGCATTATTTCATCTGGTTGAAAAGATTAATCTTACTTCAGCACTATTTTATTTGTGATTCATAAAAAAAAAAAATCTACCAACTTAAACTGCATTTTACTGAAATAATTTAGACACCTAGAGTTATTAAATTCCTCCTAATTTGTGCATCAAAAATAAGGAAATTACTTGACATTTGCCCATTCCCAATACCTGCATATTCAGGGTAGCAAATAGTGAGAGGACTCCTCTTGATTTTTTCTTCAAAAAGATCTTTCTTGTTCAGGAAGAGAATAATAGAAGTGTCTGTGAACCATTTATTGTTGCAGATACTGTCAAACAACTTCATGCTTTCATGCATCCGATTCTGTAATTTGGAAAACAAAACACAAACAAACAAAAAAATCTTACTGTATTTTATCAGACTTCAGCAGTAAAAGCAGGATACATATGTTTTGTTAGCCACAAATTAACTAGGTAAGTTGTAAAACTAAATCTAAATTTCCAGCATGCAGAACCATATTTTACCAAGAGAAACACAGAAAGGCCAAAGAACACTTTCATGAACCTAACAATTTTTAATTTTTTTTCCAACATAAATGATTCCATGATACAATGAAGGTTTAAGCAACTGCTTTTTGATTTTTCTTTTCTGATTTCCAGGCTTAAGTTTTTTCTAATTTGATAGGAATTTTTAGTGTGGTTTGACATTTTGCAGTAAGGATATTATAGAAAGGTTTCCAAGCAACCTGAATTTGCCTTACACTTATTAGACCTTTTGAAAATTGAAAATTAAATTCTGCATGTAGTCAAGATTCCAGCATAAGGAAAGGAGTAGCTCCAAAGAAGTAGAGAATTAAAAGAGCAGGTTGGTGGATTTAAAAATAAATAAATAAATAAAATAACTCTGTAGAAAAATTATCTAACGTAAGTAATTTGGCAATGCTTCCAGCCATTTACATTGCAGGATAGCAGATATGACCTATTTTAACAACATTTGACTTGCTGGTTTTTTTTTTCTTTTTTTTTTTTTTTTTCTTTTCTTTCCTCCTCCAACAGCATTTTGCAAGAAGCTACAGAACACGAGGACTCTGTTAATGATTTACACACAACAGACTAGCATCACTTTCAACTACACAGATAATAAAAAGCATACACTCTGTGCACATTGATGTGGGAGGAGTCACATCTCGAAAGAAGAGAAAGCATAGAAAAGGAAAAAGAAAAAGAAAGATTTCTACAACTAAGGAAAAAGAACTGAGTAAAACATTTGGGAAGAAGAAAAACATGAAGACTGAAGAAATGAAACAAAACATAGGAAAGTAGAAAGAGAAAAAGCCATTTCTTATTATATATTGCTAGCACCTTTAAAAATGCTAGGATATGTACTCCTGACATCCTCATTAATTTTTGCATCCTTTGAAATATGAAAAAATGCAACTGAAAGAATACTTGTCTTAATGTACGCCTGAGAATATGAGGAATTATTTTTGAAACTTGAAAGCACAAACTATCATCATTTCTCTAAAACCTTTCACACAAAGACTATGTATTATAAAGGAGTACTACTGTAAGAGATACTGAGCTTTCCTTTCAAATTTATTCAGTTTCTATATAGCAACTACACTACTTCAACACCAAGGTACTTGCCATTTCCTCATCTTCAGCCAAAACCAAGTCATAATCACTTAACGCCACACAAAAAATAATTGCCGTAACACCCTCAAAACAATGAATCCACTTCTTCCGCTCTGATCTTTGGCCTCCAACATCAAACATTCTGTAAAACAGAAGTACAAAGCAGGAAATGAACTTTGGAATTTCCAGCTTTCTGAATGTTACGTGATAAATTCTGAAATCATCAGCTGTGCAAGCTTGATCAAGGAATTTTGAAAAACAGCATAAAATCTGCAACATTTATTTCAATTTAACATCTCAGCATAAAAACAACCTTAAAAAACACTTCGAAGTTTTACTATACATTTCCCAAAACGTAAGAGAGTGAGTTGAAAGGTATATAAAACTGCTTATTTATAAATAAATTGTACAATTACAAATAACTTTATTAATGAAATTAATTGTAATCTATAGAAAAAAATACACAATGTTAGCTTAAAAAAGTGCAAACTATATGAAAGTTTTTCAATCTTTCTCCCAAATGAATGAAAAGTCTTAAGTAATAAAAGGTCAAGAATATAAAATTCTTTACAACTAAGGGCAGAGCTGCCTGTTTCAGTACTCAGGAGAAAAATGTTATACTAAGAAAGTTGGACACAAACAACACTTTATTATTGTTGTTATCTCAGTATTCTGAATCCAAATCTAAATGTAAAATATATTTCTCAGTTTTTCATATTTAACTTGGAATCTCTAAAAACTGATGATTTTCAACTCATCTCTACTAAAATCTATTACAACTTGATTTTTTCAGCTGACCATGTTTAAACAGGTTTTTTATTTTTTTATGAGACACTAAACATTATTTTAAAATTCTCTTCTTAAAAGACAAAATAGGCATCAAATAATAAGGAATAATGATAATTTCCCCTCAAATAAAGACACTTTTTGGAAATGCAGTTAGGTGGAAAAAATAAGATATAAAGGTGTTTTGTTTGTTTGTTTGGCTTTTAAGTTCTCAGCTTTACTGAAATAGAGTAAAAGGAAAAGACCACACTCCAGAAGTTAGCAGCAGATGATCAACAAATTACTACTCTATAACACTATTTGCTTTTCTCTGCCATCTACGTACTTTACTGGCCATTTCCTAACTGTTCTGAGCTAGAGTGACTGAACTTCTCATATCATTATGTACTTCAAGTATTTTGGAGGCCAGATATAATGAACTAAACCAATAAAATAAATAACTTCATCAAAAAGAGGGTAACAGTGCTATCCTGAAACAAATGTACATAGATGAATCTTCTCAGTAGGACAGAGCACTGACTTTTTCACCTGTCTCTTTCCTGTCACAGAACAAGAAGTCTTGTTTCAAATTCTTGTGATTACTTACAGTTTCAAAACAATGTGAAAAGGTCACCATATGACTTCCCTGGCTTGCTTAACAAATACTCTATCATGCAAAAATTGAATTTTTCCTCCTAGTTACAATGAAATGCAATTATTCCTTTTAAAAGAGACCCGACTTTTAATGTCCTCAGTTGATTTTTTCAAGTAATTTTAACTTCCTTCTAAGTTATCATGAAGAAGCAGAGAATTCAGTAGGTATAAAAATGTTAATATGGGAGGGAGAAGACAGAAGAGGAAGAACAGGACAGACCATTTCCTACAACTCCATCCAGTTTGCTCTAAGTAGAAAAATAGCCAGCATCTGAAAGGAAGTTGTCAGGAGCAGGGGGTCAGCCTCTTCTTGCAGGTAACTAATGACAGGACCAGAGGGAATGGCTTCAAGTTGGGCCAGGGGAGGTTCAGGTTGGAAATTAGGAGAAATTTCTTCTCAGAAAAAGCAGTCAGGGACTGGGACGGCTTGCCTGGTACAGGTGGAGTCCCTGTCCCTGGGGGTATTCAAGGAAAGGTTGGATGTGGTGCTTGGGGACATGGTTTAATGGGTGACATTGGTGGTAGTGGGATGGTTGGACCGAATGATCTTGGAGGGCTTTTCCAACCTTAATGATTCTATGAAAGCCTTATTTGGTTATAGAATGACATATGACCAGGGAAAGAAATCTAAAGTAATAACTGTTAAGATGCATAATTATAACTCCTGTAAAGGTATTCCAGCATGGACTGAATCATTTAGTATTATACCAGTAATAAGGCTACCACACTGAGGTCTTTTGGTAGTCAGCATGGCATGTAGGCTTGAACAACAACATATCTCATTGTTCATAGAACATACCAGAATATAAATAAGAAAGTAACTAAGAAATTAAGAAAATTGTTCCTTGTACATTTTCTGTGGATACTAGCTTTTAAGGAACATGATAAATTAGAAGCTTTATACCAATGGCAGAACTGTAATATCAAACTGCATGGATCTCAACTGGATTAAGCATATCACAAGGCACCACTCAATGCAAAAATATTATTACTAAGATGATAACTGAGATGTGTAAGGAAACATGGCACAAAATTGCACATGAATAAAGAACCGTGTTGAAAAAAAAACTCTTTCAAAGAACTGCAAAAATATGACATCCTCATGCACATCCTCGTGCATTTGGTGCTCTTACGGTATTTCATGGTCCTTATGCCAACCATCATTTTGACTTGTGCAGACTACATTGCCAGGATAGATTCTGGGAAGTGAGGGAAAATGCATAAGACTGAAGACTTTCAGAAGATAAAAGAAAGTGTAATTTTCAGTTTATATGAGCAGATGCTGATTTTCACCAGAAATCTTTGTTTCAATTCAGAATAGACTCTCCACCAGTGCATTATTTTACCAATGATGCCTGGTTTTGGGTTTGTCTTTCTAACAGTGCACTGAAATGTCCAGTACTTTACAAAAAACACCTTTTCGCACTCATCTTTGATTTTTTTTTTACATGCTAAAACTTAGTGCTAGGTGAAGTTTTGGCACCAGCTGGACAGAACATCTCAACAGAAAGTAGTAAGAGCCTGATGGTTTGGCTTTTGTCATGAGGGTTCTTTTACATATTATATCAGTACAGAGAAAGACAGGCACAGAAGAATAATTTGGCACACAAAATTCTTCAAAAAAAAAAAAAAAAAAAAAAAAAAAAAAAAAAAAAAAAAAGATAAGGTAGCAGTATCTTTCCAAATAATTAGCCATTTCAGAGTGGTCTCAAAGCTCCTAAGCCGTGCATCTACCCCATTCGAAGCCTGTATATATAGCCTGTTAGGTCACAGTCCCAGCACACAAACACTGACAGCAGCTGCCTAACCTGCAGACAAATTTAAAAGTTTTAAAGAATGAGAAGCTTAAATGCTTTACGTATTTCTCCTCCCAATGTGTGAGTGTTTTGTGCAAGCCCATCCTTTGCCTCTGGTTCTAAAACTCATACTGCAGTCAATGGTTCAGCTACTCAAAAGAATCATGTATTGCTTATTCATGATAAATTTGTCTACAACGAACTACACGAAATACAATGCAGTGCTGGAAGAAAGTTTGTAACAGCCAAATCTACCTCCCTTATCTAAAGAATGATGTCATTAAAGAAATGCTTTATTGACTTTCCATTCCATTTACTTAAAGAAAGCAAACATTTCCAGTGAGATTGGTGGCTATGCCATATTAAGACAAATTCACTGAACTAAAGGTAAAGCACTAAAGATGCTTCTGCAGTCATCACCCTACTTATCTATGTTACTTAGCTATATAGGTAGCTCTCTCAAGGGTTTATCAGCAATTGTGCAAATTTAAGGATTTGTGCAACGTATTTCATTAGCACGTTGTTTTTTTGTAACTAGTGTTGCCAGATTTGACATGCTCTGCTTCTTTCAGGTTATTTAATCTAAGAATATGATTCCAGTACCCATACAAAATATGAAAAGTGTGACATAGGCCAAAAGAATACCAGTTATTTATTGTGATTTTTGAGTTTGTTAAGGTTATACGAGTCGTTTATTTTCTCCCTCCAAGCCCCAACCTTGTAGAAGACTTATTATTTGATAAATATTTTAAGGTAGGGTGGGTGGTTACCAAAAAAAAAGGTAAGATAACTATCTGGAAAGTCTCACTTTTATTAAAACTGAAAGCATCTTTGATCATCTCACTTTTCTGTTTTCCCCAGGTTGTAAGAGGAGGTGTGGGGTACAAACTTAGATAGAAAACCAACTGATTTAGTGTACTACATAAGATTAATTGAACGCCCATCAGCTGCAACTTGTCATTTTTAGACATCTTAAATTGTTCTGAGTCACTAGATTTCTATTAAATATATATATATATATATAGAGAGAGAGAGAGAGAAAGAGAGTAGAGAAGGAAACATTAAAAGAAAAAAAAAAAAAAAGGTTTGTCTTTCTGACCAAAATCTGTTGGAAATATTATAACCTCTAACAAAGTCTTCTGCTTAGGTATACTGTTATGCAAGCGATAATCCTCATTCTTATTGCCCATTTAATACGTTCCACAAAAACATTTTCATAAGCATTTTCAAAATCATTTCCAAGATTACTCCTTAAGAACTTAAAAAGAAAAAAGGATTCCTCAGAACACTTTAAGAGCTATTATTTCATGGAGGAAAAAAATGCGTACACTTAAACCCCTAAAATTAAGAAACAAAATATATTTTCCACAGTACTGGTGATGTTGAAACATCAATATTACAACACTTACTAAGCAATTACATAAAAAACAGAATTTTCCATGACAATTCTGAACAAATTTACTCTTTAGATGTTCTGACAACTACGTCTACACAATCTAAAATGTACATACAATGCAATTTTTACTGAGATTTCTCTTCATTCTTGCTAATCAGGAGTAGTTACAATAGTATTACATTTATATTATTCTTTGCTTTCATCATGGATGTCTTAGGACATAAAATGGTCAGAATATTAATGTTATTTTGTAAACCTCACATCACAGGGAACATAAATCACAGTCCCTCATCACTAAATAAAGTACTACCTTAAAAAACTACCAATCAGTTTTGAATTCAGTTCTCCATGAAAATTGAGTTGTTGTTTCTTTAACAAGAGCAACAAGTGTTTACAAGCCTCCAGTTCTACAACAGAATTTAAATGGAAAAATCTGATAGCACAGCTACATATTAATGCAATACAATATTGAGTATTATGAGATTTGATTTACATAGAAAGTGTCTTTACAAAAAGCTTCCAATATAAACAAAGCATTTATTACTTAGTATCTCCATATTTATTATGAGTTATGATAGGATTTCAGATGACTCCCAGTTGCCTTCAGAAAATTGAGCCAAGCATGAAGAAGCTTTTCAGCTAAAAGAAAAATAATCAAAATTGTGGCTATACAAAATTTGCTAAATTGCATTACTGAAAGTGTACCTACAAGAACTTTACAGAAGCCATAACAGACAGATAAACATGCAATATAATTTACATACTTAAAGTGAAGATCTTTGAAAGTAAAGTGAGTTTCCACTATTCCTGTAGTTTTCACTCTAGTCCTGAGAACATCCTGTTGGGTTGGAATGTAGCTGGTTTGTGCTATTCTGTCCAAGTCATTCAAGTAACTGAAGATAAAAATAAACACTGCTTTCAGTTATTCCTAAAATAGTAGCTAGATAATTGCAAACAATCACAGAAGTCTTAGGTCTATTCATTACATTGTACCTGACTTTTATATGAACTCTCTGAGGTAAGACAGAAACGATAAGACACAGATTATTTTCCTGCTAATTTTTTTTTTTTTTTGAAGTTTTAGATACACTTTCATCCTAGAAGAAAACATACACAACTGACCCCAATAGAAAGAATTATCATCAAATTCCAGGATGTAAATTTCCACATTTACCAATTTCCACGTTTGTTCCACATTTACCAATTTTATTTGTATTAACTAGAAGACAACCTTAATTTTTGTAACCTCTTAGTGAACTACAATTTTCTTTGAACTATAAAGCAGAAACTAATTACTCTGGAACTGATAACAGGTGTGAGAAGGTCAACCCAGTATGTTGGCCAGAATTAATAAATATTTTTAGACAATGCTAAATATATGATCAATATAACTTTGTATTGAGAATTTCTAATTACACATTTTTTTACAATATTAAACTCCAGTCACTGATAATTAATATTAATATTGTGCTGCATACCAAGAAGCGTGAAGTTTCTCATAACAATACAAATCTTACTTGTGCTTTTTTCATAGTGATAGAAAATATATCAAGTTCTCTCTTTACTGTAACCAGAAGTTTGCAATTTTCAGGATAAAATAATATGATTAAAAGACCAACTTTCTTATGAAATTGGGGAAGAATTTTTCTTAAAAAAACAAACAAACAAACAAAAAAAAAAACACTGAACAGAGGAGGTAAGTCATCCTCCAAATTATTTAAATTCAGTTATACCACACCTCTTCCTCTCCACTCACAAAAGTTATGTGCACCATTCTGACCCAAAGCAGACAAAATCTTCGTCTAGGTACTTCTAAATTTTCTATTTGTATGGGAACAGAACTGCTCAAATGTTAGCCTTTCCTTTTATTCCTTTAGCTACTACTTGAAAACAGAAGTACTGTTTGTCATAGTACTTACTAGGCAGCAGAGTCATTAAGCTGGTATTCTCTAGATCTGTTGAAACAAGCTTGTACTCCACTGTCTTTCCACAGTCTTTTGATAACGCCAGCAAGCTCTGCAGTCATAAATCCTTCTTCTGCTGCTCCAGCTAACACAAAGAGTTGACGAGCATCATCCTTTAGTGTGCAAACAAAAAATGGAAAGAACAAACATTAAGAAATATAACAAAGGCTATATCCTTATCCTGTCACTCAGGATTAATAATTACATTCAGTAAAGGAGTAGGTTACTTAACCTAGTATACATTAATGTAACCAAACAAAAAATGAAAGAAAACGATTAGTTTTCTACACAGACTATGACTTCCCACCTTTTTTCAACAACATAAAAAGACAAGGCAACTCAGTTTCACATAAGATGACAAAAATTCTCATCAGTTTGTCACTTGAAATGAACTTCTATAAATGGAAGTAGTAACATATGTTAAAGTCTAACATTGACCTTATGTGCTTAGCATATGCCAGAAACTGAATAGAACAGTTACAATGCATATTAGAACCTTTGGATATGCAGATGTATGTTGACTGCAGAATACACATTAATTGTGTAACATTCAAAAGATTTGTTTGGAATTGACAAATATTCATTAGTAAAGGGAAATATACTTAAAACTTTTCCAGATAAATCAGTTACACATATCCATCAACTTAACTATTCTACATAGACCAAGGTTTCTTGGTAACTCCATGTCAAGAAATCAAGTGGGTTTTTTGTTTTTTGGTCACATATTTTGGTTTGTTTTTAAGAAAAACAGCAATTGGTGCATTCATATAATGACTGCCTCTGAAAATGAGGCTATTGTAGTACAGGACATCAATCCAGCAGTCTCCTTTAACAGAATTTGAATAGTTGTCTAACTTATCCAATTCTGACTGAGAAAAGAGACTAAAAATGTTAGATCTGTAAGATACTGGAGAAAAAAAAATGCAGCAGCTGGGTAGAGGAAAAACATATCCACATTAAAAATATCATGTGAGTAGCTGCCTGACTGTAGTTAGTTTGTATGTGATCTATTGCCAAGGTGTGCCAGCCAGCAAAATCAGCATACTTGTGGCCTGTAACTACTACCCACAGCATGTACTGTTTGTCCAATAAATAAAAGAAAGAACAGATGAAAAGGGAAAAAGAACAAAGGTGAAAAGAGAGGGGTTTAGGTAAATTAGCTGGGAACTGAATTTCAAAAAAGAGAATTAAAAATGCAACATGTAAAGTTATTCTCACAGAATAGCAAGTATAGATACTGATGCAAATCTGTAGAAAAAAAAAAACAGTTTCTATCACCTTTGCTGTTCAAACAATAAGCTGTGAGGAATAACATTTTCAGGATAAACATGGAAAGTAATGGTTATTCTAAAGAGATTGCCTGCTGTAGGCTTAAATAGTCAATGGTTTTATGACAACTAACAGGGAAATTGTTTGCAGATAAATTGAGTAACACTGATATTCACAGCCTGGAAACAAAAAGTCAACTCAAGGTAGACTTGAAGACATTTACACCTATCTGTGTGTATAAACAAGTAGTTATACATATAAACAACAGGTAACTAAGACATAGGTCTTGTGAAAGCTACAATTCTAAAAATGGACATTTGTCAAAAAAAATGATCAGAATGCTGATTATTTGTACATCCACAAGAAAAATTACTAATAAGAGTTCAGTGGATTGCAATAATAGTTGCATAAAAAGAAAGAGCATTAAAGATCAAAGAGTAGGATAGTCAGATCTCACTGACTGTAGCTTGAACAATATGCCCGCATAAAAGAAACTTGAATAACAATTCTGGTTTTGAATGTTGTTTGTGGATGAAAATGTCAAGGATCTACAACTGATAGAAACCACAGGTCTTGAAGGATGAGCCAATATATTACAATACATGACAGAAACTGGAAATCGTCAGCCAGTCCTGTCATGAACTATTAAAATGTCATTTCACACCTACCATGGTCTGACTTTACATGCAAAACTTACTCTGTTTCAGATAACTCTGTAAGTTCTCTCTCTATATTCTCTAATATTGTGGGGCTTTTTTTTTTTTTTTTTTATTGCAAGGGTGGAAGAGGGAGCAAGAAGAGAATTAGTTTCTATTTTTAAAAGCCCAACTATTAAAATAAGAAGTGTTATTTGTTACCCCCATATACCTTTTTTAATCATGGCAAGTACTAGATACCATAAATGATATAGGACCGAATCACAGAATTTCTAGGTTGGAAGAGACTTCAAAATCATTGAGTCCAACCTCTGACCTAACACTAACAAGTCCTCCACTAAACCATATCACTAAGGATATAACAGCTGACTCCTGTTTTCATTATTAGCCAATGTTAGATAATTTCCTTTAATCACACTGCAACAAGGCTGCTTCCATTCAAGTCTAATACTGACTTTCAACAGCAGTGTTGCTCTCTAAAGAGACCACAGATCACCAAAACCTGCCTAGGTGCTAGGGGATAGGCAGTTATTTCACAACCATCCTCGACAAAAGTTTCCATTATCACTTATATTGTTCTCTGAAGTTGACAGATTATTTCAAGTTGATACCATACATAGAACAACTTTCAAAATCTTGCTAGTTACTTTAGCTGATCACACCTAAATTCACTCCTCACTCTCTTTTCTTTTCACATGTATTTAGTAACAGGCATCTACCACCTGTCTTTTCCAAACGTTAACTGCCAGACTCTAGGCAGGACTTCATCAAACAAATGCTGAACTAACATGCAGTAAGATACCACTCCTGCCCTGGCAAACTTTGGTCTCAAGATACAACACAAAACATGAGAACAATGCTAAAGAGGAATAACAAAACAACACAAAGCTTTTACTAGTTACATTTACAGTTAAGCAGGTTTCAGATGGAATTAACATATGTATATAAACTAAAAATGATGAAAGACTTAAAGGAAAATTGTCTAATAATTTACATGTGACTACCAAACCGACTTAAGATTTCACTTACAACTTCAATACCCACTTCACGTAACGTTTGTCTTTGTGACGCATACCCAATGCATCAAACAAGGTTATTGAGGTCACACTTTTTTAAGCCGTCAATAAGATTTTGAACAGAAGTCTTTATCAAGAATGAAACATTTGCATACTATTTCTTATTCTTCAAGACTCCCCCCCCAACTGTAATTCAATCTTAACACAATGAAAAGAACCTAATTATGACAGGATATCCTTCCAACTACCTTACATATTTATTTCAATACATGAAGAATGAAATTTCTTCCTCCAACCTTCCTGCAAGATAGCTGATATCTATACTAGTTGGCACCCCCTCTCACTAATGTCTATGCAAGGAAAATAAAGCCACAAATCCTGAATTAAATTACAGTGCTGTTCAGACTAGGAACTTTGGTGATATATATCAGCACTGCAGCACAGAGTGGACTCCTCCAAACAGTGCACAAGCAAAAACGATTAAGGAAGCATTTTATAGAGAGATTTCAAGCATCTATCCGCCTGACCAGACAGGGACACAAACAGATTCACCACAGGTAAGAGTACAGGGTTAGGATTTGAGAAGATAATAAGCAAAAAGGATCAGTTCTGAAGACTGTATCTAATAAGTGGATGAAATCGGATTCAAAATGTACAGGAAAGCCTAGAAAAGATCTCTGATTTCTTGGGAAAAATCCCTAATCCATGTGGTATGATGAAAAGAATGGATAGCAGCAGCAGGTATCCAGCCTGTGACTTAGAGTACAATAAAGTTATCCACACTGGAAATCAGTATGTAATGGGATCCAGTCCAGAGGTGGGAATATTTTAGGCACTACTGTGCCTACAAGTCGATAGAGAAGTGCAGAGAACAGATAGATGCCTACCTGCCTACTAATAAGTATCACTACACAGCTTGTTGTTTTTTCAAAAAAGCCCTAAGACTCAGGTGTTTAGTTCTCCAAATTTAGATACACTTTGGAGAATTGTATCTAAACCAAATAGGTGTTCTGAATCAATGAAGAGCTGATTGCTCTGTAGAGCATTGTGCAGTGATAGAAAACTAAATGACATTCATCTTTATCAAACCATCTAACCTACAAAGATTTTTAGATAGAAGAGATTTTTTTCCAGGAAATAACAATGGACAAAAAATGAAAATGAATTTTATGAACTTTATATGTGCATGTGTACTTCAATACTCACAGCCCTGGTTGGATCACCAAAGTCTATCTTCAACCTCCCCATTGCTCTAATGATAGCAATAATGGACTGAATGGTGTTACTGTAGACAACAGCTTTGTACTGTTTACATTCTTCTTCTGAATAACCAGCTTCATGGATAATCCTACGTAAAGAAAATAAATAAATTCTCTATTCAAGTAAAAAACAAACAAAAAAACATTTCTCTATAAATACATTTTACCGTACTTACTTCATTTGTTTGACGATTGTGCTTTTCCCTGATTCACCAGCTCCTGCAAAATAAATGTGAGAAAATTCATTAATTAGACTTCTACTCATCTTTGACAAGGCATTTAAAGTAAGTTTCTACGTTTCAAGTACCTAACCAATGTAAAGAACTTCGGTAGTTCAAAATGTGCTTCCAGCTGGAAGCTTCAAAATCAAGACATTTTAACATTTTAACACTCAACTCTGAAAAGTTTTTGTAATGCAAACAGATCACCAATTGTCCAATTTCAATATGACCAAAGGAATTTCTAACACCTTTAAAGTTCACTGTGACCAAAGGAAATCACTAGTAAAGGCAAGAAAAAAAAAAAAAAGAAAAAGGATAAAAGGGAAATCTGAGAAACTATAAAGCCAGTCAGCCTCACCTTGTTCCTCAGACTAATGATAGAGCAAATATTCCCATAAGTCACTTCCAGGTCTGCAGAGGACATTAAGTTGTCTGGGAAACACTAGGAAAGATTTATCAAAGGCAAACTGCGAGCAACTACCTTGATAACTTTTTTTATTAGGAAACAGCTGGTTCTGTGGAAGTAGAACACCAAAGGATGTTATTTACTTTGTCTCCAGTAGGGATTCCAATGCCATCTACCATAGTATCCTTGAAATAAATTGCATAAATATTGATGTCAAGGTGTCTGAAAACCTGTATAGACAGCCAAACTTAAAGGCTAGTGATCAATCACTTAAAATCTAAAATTTAAAATCTAATCAGTTACAAAAGAGAATCTTTGGGTGCTGATATTGGGTTAATACTATTTAAAATGTTCATCAATGACCTTAAAACCAGGATGGAATGCTCCTGCATTAAGTCTGCAGACATCAGGCTTAGATATCAGGAAGTAGTCAAAGTGTTGGGAGAACAAAAGTGTTATTCAGAGGGTCCTCAACAAACTAGAGCAGACAGGAACCTCGAGAAACTGAAATAAAGCTGAACTGAAACAAAGTCCTGCACATGGCACAGAATAACCCATGCAATAATATAGGCATTAGATTAATGGGTTAGGGAACTGCCTTACACAAAATGACTGCTGGATCAATGACCTGAACAGTCAGCAGTGAGCTCTTGATGAAATGAAAGTAAGCCACATTCTGAGCTGCTGTACTGGGTCTGTCTGGAATAGAGACATAGCAGCCCAGATAGTGCTGTATTTTAGATTTGCGGTTAAAACAGTGTTTCTAGCACACCAGCATTTTAACTATTGCTGAAAAGTGCATGCACAGCATCAAGGCTTCCTCACTCTGACCCTGCCACTAGGCTGAGGTTACAGAATCATAGAATGGTTTGGGTTGGAAAGGAACTTTAAAAAACATCTAGTCCAACCTTTCTGCCATGGGCAGGGACACCTCCCACCAGACCAGGTTGCCCAATGCCCTATCCAACCTGACACTGAACACTTCAAGGGATGGGGCATCCACAGCTTCTCTGGGCAACCTGGTCCAATGACTCACCACTCTCATCGTAAAGAATTTCCTCCTTATATCTAATCTAAATATTCCCTCTTTTAGTTTAAAACCATTCCCCATTGCCCTATCACTACACAAACTTCTGATGTCCATGTAAAAGGCTTGCTTTTGACAAACATACTTCATAGAGTAGCAACAGTTCTCAGATTCTGAACAGTCACAGAAGTTCAGTACCAGGATATTAATGTAAACAGAAAACAGCACTTTACAGAAATATAAAGATGAACACTAACCTCAACAAGTTCCTGATAAATACCACACATTTTGACAACAAGACAGATTCAGGAACAATAGTTTTACTGTAGAAGGCAAAATCGATGCATACCTTCCAAGAACCAGGGGGCATCATGACAACATCAACACTTGTAATGGCTACCAACTAGAAGACAAGGCCTCTTAACCAACATTACACTTGCAAAAATACAATTATGGAAGTTATTCATTACTGTGACACCTGAAGCATTTATAAACTAAATACTTCATCTATAAATAATTGTGTGCCTCAGCACAAATAGGTGTCAATGGTTTAATTTCATGAATAAAACTGATCTTTATTTTGCTTTGGTTTAATATCTTTATTCAGATCACGTGAAGAAAACAAATGGAGGTTTTTTTGTTTGTTTGTTTTTTTAAAGCTTCATGCTAAATTGCCTGCAGTTTGACTAACAACTTTTATAAAATATGTCAGAAAATGACATATTTTATTCACTGTCCCATACTGAAAGGAGATTTGCTATTTTTGCATTCCAGAAAGCAGAGCTCAGCCAGGCTTTCAGATAGACGCAGAGCTGCACTGATATAAAATATCATTTCCTTTATCTCAGTGTGTTCTGTACAGCAAAATGAGAACTGTTGTAGGAAGTATTACACGGGAGCAAGCAGAATTAAATATTTCATGTGACAGCTGCACATAAAATGTCAGAGATGGCCATACTGTCACTATGAAACCCTATCCAAATTTAGACAGACTTGAATGTACGTTCCTCAATCATCTAGTAAAGGATACTATTTATCACTTCTGGTACTGGCATATTTGATTTCAGCTTCACTACTGCCAATAAATTTAACACTGAGAGCCTTATTGGTTCAGACAGTAATATAAAAATATTATTAGAATAGTAATAATATAAGAGAAAATGATTGATAAAAGGAGATGGCAGTGCTGCTCTGACTAGAAAAGCAGCAGTCTTTCAGTTCCAAACTTGAAAGAATGGTGGGGAATTTTTGTTTGCTTGGTTTTGAATGAAAGTAAGTTAACTGTCAGGTCATCTCCACAGGACAAAAGGCGGCTTTAGGAACTGATGAGTATTTTCATCCCTCCTGTGTACTTGGTGTCCTTTGTAATACATCATAGGAGCTCCTCAGTAAGACAAGTCAGAGGGCAACATATCCTATGAGAATCCCATTTAAAACAGAGTTGTCTTCAAAGCTTTTATTGACATAATCCAGTACATCACCTACGTCTAGTACTCTTATTATACCTGTTTGCCAGAAGGCAGATAGATCTTTATGCTTCATTATGCAAACTGACAGTGTGGAAAAAAAGTATGTCCACCTTCATCAGCACAACTGAACACAGGAAACAGAACCATGTTTCCTGCATAAACCCTACTATATAGACACTAAATTGTCATTTTTCTTTTGAAGCCAACTTTCAGCTTTGGAAACAGAAGGGAGAGGAAAACAAAATGAGGCTTCTTTGTGTGGAAATAGCTTAAAAAAAAAATAAAATTAACAAACCAACTGTATAAATAGCATTCTGAATAAACTGAGTAGGGCTACCAACACTCAAATCTAAGAAACAGCTAAACAAATGTTTGGCTCTCCAAGCTTCTATCAGGCCAATTACACAGTAGACTTACACAAAATATTAAGACAACTACATGAAACTTTAGCAAACATCATTATAAGCAGGTTTAATACTCATTTACTTTCTAAATGGAGCATGTCTGTATTAAAAAAATAATTTTAAAAAGTATTTTTGTAATTTGACTATAAATAACAGGTCGGCAAAAAATGTTACTTTAAACTACTCTCAGTATCTCATGATTTATTATCCCCCACACTGCCCACATAATAAGTATTCCAGAACTACAGATTTCACAAACAAATGTTTTATGAACTCAAGCATAGAAACTGATGGTTTTAAGCTCTAAGATCTTGACAGTAACATTTCCAACTTGTGAAGGACTTGATAATTGCTTACTGAAGAAGCTACTCATATACCAAAATAAATAGCAGTCCAAACTATTTCAAGTACATAGTATCCCTATTTAGAAGAAACCAACTGTTAAGTGCAACCATTTCTAATAGTACAAAGATATTCCTGGCAACGTAACACAAAAATAAATGTGGATTAAATTTGAGTGAAAGAAATACTTGGTAGAGTTAGATAAAAACTGATGAGTAGAACAAGGCTGGCTTTGAACTATCAAATCAATCTGAAAAAGTACAGAACCTACAAACAAGTAGAATAGTCTTGTATGTTTCCAGAGAAGAGCTCAAGTCTGGACAAGAGTAATTAATGTAAAACTTTCAATGCGTGCTTGTTAGCTCTTCAGACTGTAAAGAAGAAGACTTGCACCAGACCAGCTTAAATAGACAGGCAAAGTTTATACTAAATAATTAAATTGTTGGATTAATCCACCGTAACACCCTTTCCCCACAACTCTCCTACCCGGTCTTCCACCAGATATTACCACTTTACAGTAGCAGATACAAGGTGAATGGTGCCTGCTCCTCAGCTATCCCTGAGGACGGCACAAGCAGAATGCCCAGTGATTTCTGCTGCTTCTGCTATGGGGACAATAACCTCTTACAACATCACAGAATTGCCAGACAGCTCGCAAATATCACCTCTTAAATTTATCACTTCATGAAACGTTACCAGAAATGAGACTTCTATTAGAACTCGAGCTGTTAATCATTGTTACTATATTCAAAAACACCTACGTGCCAGCTAGTACAAGAAAAACAGTGAAAACTTTGTTTCTACATATCTACTAGACAGGCTGACCACTAACTGAAACATTCGCCCACACCAGCCTCTACACAAATATATTGGTCTCCGGTCTCTCTACACTCCTCACAGAGTTTATTTTTGTCTTGTGCTTCCCCCTTCACCCTTTCTGAAACCACATTGACAGTTATGCTTCTTAATCATAGAATGGTTTGCGTTAGAAGGGACCGTAAAGATCACCCAGTTCCAACTCCCCGTCATGAATTTCTTCCTAATCTAAATCTAGTTTAAAGCCCCTTGTCCTATCATTACACCCCCTGACAAAGAGTCCCTCCCCAGATTTCCTGTAGGCCCCCTTAGGTACTGCAAGGCCGCTGGAAGGTCTCCCCGGAGCCTTCTCTTCTCCAGGCTCAACAACCCCAACTTCCTCAGCCTGTCTCCATAAGAGAGGTGCTGCAGCCCTCTGATCATCCTCTTGTCCCTCCTCTGGGCTCATTCTAATATGTCCATGTCCTTCATGTGCTGGGGGGCCCAGAGCTGAATGCAGGGCCTCAGGAGGAGTCATATGAGAGCACAGCAGAGGAGGACAATCACTTCCCTCACCCTGCTGGCCACACTTCTGTTGATGCAGCTCAGGATGTGGCTGGCTTTCTGGGCTGCAAGCACACATTGCTGACTCATGTTGAGCTTCTCATGAGCCAACACCTCCAGGTCCATGTGCCTTACCATAGTTTCCAGGAGGATCTGCTCCATGATCTCGCTGAGCACAGAGGTGAGACTGACTGGGCTGTTGGTCCCCAGGTCTTCTTTTTTTTTTTTTCCCCTTTTTAAAAATAGGGTTGTTTCCCCTCCTCCAATCAGCAGAAACTTCACTGGACTGCCACGACTTCCCAAATATGATGGATAGTGGCTTAGCAACTACATCCACCAGTTCCCTTAGGACTAGTGATGTATCTCATCAGGTCCCATGGACTTGTGCACCTTCAGGTTCCTTAGCTGGTCTCAAACTTATCTTCTCCTACAGTGGGCAGTTCATTGTTCTCCCAGTCCCTGCCTTTGCCTTCTGGGGCCCTGGCTATGTGGCTGGAGCTCTTGCCAGTAGACTGAGACAAAAAAGTCATTTAGTACCTCAGCCTTCTCCATAACCCCGGTGACCAGGTCTCCTATTTCCTTTTGGAAAGGGCCCACAATTTTCTTAGCCTTCCTTTTATCACTGAGGTAACTATAGACGCCTTTCTTGTCCGTGACATCTCTGGCCAATTTTAATTCTAACAGGCTTTCCTGCCCTGATCCCTGGCTGCCCAGACAATGTCTCTGTTCCCATGCTCTCTGTTCTTACTTACACTCTCTGTAGGCCTCCTTTTTCTGTTTTGAGTTTGTCCAGGAGCTCCTTGTTCATCCATGCAGGACTCCTGGCATTTTTGCCTGACTTCTTTGTTGGGATGCATTGTTGAATATTAACCAGCTTTCTTGGGCACCTCTTCCCTCTAGTGCTTTGCCCCATGGTACTCTACCAAGCTGAAGAGGACAAAGTCAGCTCTCACAAAGTTCAGGGTAGTGAGCTTGCTGTGCCCCCTCCTTCATGCCCTCAGGATCCTAAACTGCACCATTTCATGGTCACTACAGCCAAGACTGCCCTTGAGCTTCACATTCCCCACTGGCCCCTCCTTGTTGGTAAGAATGAGCTCTTGCACAGCGCATCTCCTCGCTGGCTCTTCTATCACTTGGAGAACAAAGTTATCGTTAATGCATTCTAGCCCTGCTGTGAGGTCCTTCCAACAGATAACTGGGTGGTTGAGGAGCAGAGCTTGTGAACATTAGGTTGCTTCTGTCTGTCTGTTGAAATCCTCATCTGCTTGGTCTTCCTGATCAGGTGGCTTGTAGCAGATCACCACTATAATGTCACTCGTCCCTGCCCTACCTCTAATCCTGACCCATCAGCTCTCTGTCAGCTCCTCATCCATCCCCAGGCAGAGCGCCATGCCCTCCAGCTGCTCACTGATACAGAGGGCAATGCCCCCTCCTTGTCTCCCCTGTCTGTCCTTCCTAGAGCTTGTATCCTTCCATTCCAATGCTCCAGGCATGGCAGCCATCCCCCCACATCTTCATCATGTCAATGAGGTCATACCCCTGCAGATGTACATATATCTCTAGCTCCCCTTGTTTATTCCCCATGCTACGTGTGTTTAGCATAGAGAGATTTGAGTGTTGAAACAGTTCTGTAAGGGCATCTCAGGCTTTGGAGAAAGACTCTCCCTCCTGCTGGTCCTTGTTACCAGCTTCTTATCCACTACCATCTTGCTTTCTTCTAATTCTGTGGCAGCTATAACTGCTGACAGCTTGTGCTCCTTTTCCCCCCAACTGTGTTTGTGGAGCCAACCAAAGGTTTTCTCTTAAAGGGTACTCATTACTTATGAAGTGGCATTAGTCTGGGAATTTCTGCAGCTACTGGAATTTGAATATGTCAGCAGATTTTGAATGAATTAAGAATGAAGCTGTGTGAGTGTTATCTGGAAGAAAATATTTCAGTAACTTAACAATGCAGTAATGGAGTGTGAATCCCAGATTACATCACTGGTTGAAGCCACGGGAGTGACAGATTCTAAAATTGTGACACTGACTCAGATGAAAGAACTGAAAAAATTCTCAAAGTTTCAGTAGCAACATGCTGGTTTATTTCTAGAGCAGAATAACTATTTAAACCTACAATCTCTTGAAAGAAAACAGAAACATTGCCTTAGATGAGCAACAGTGTCATCATAATTTAAAATCTGAAGTATTTTCTTCAATTAATATGTTAATTCATATGCATAGCTTCACACAAATGGCAAGAAATGTCCAAACCATCAGAACCATGACAAGCTGAGATTCAAAGGTTTTGAAATAAGCCTCTTACTTGATTATGCCAAAAATCAAGGGAATGGATAAATTCTTAGAGATGAAAACTACAGTTGTCAAAGAGCATACATGATCGCTAAATGCCACACCGCCAACAGGTAAAAGACTTGCGGCGCCAAGTTTATTTAACATGGCAATGCCAAGAGCAGCTTGATAAGGCTATCATTTAACTACTTAAATGCAAAGCTATGCTACTATCTTCTAAAAGAAATGGCAATCTCCTAAAAATTCAAAGCCCAGACATTTGGTGTTTTTAATGGAATAGCAAATAACCGACCTACTCTTCAAAATTAAGGACTTTAATTTGTTTGTTAGTTAAAAAGTGTAAGTAAAAGTGGTTATCTTTGGAGGGTACATATTGGTACGCTCAGAAACAATAATCACTATATAGTTTGAAGTCATGTTATGAAAGGATGTGATTAAAGATATTCTAGAGTGTGAGTTTGAGTGGGTATTGTATGACCCTACTACATGCCAAGTGCTCCAACAGAAATAACCACCCTCTTTGGTTTACTTTAATCAAGATGGCTACCATCAAATTCAGCCATCAGAGTACAACATGCCTAATATCATTAAACATGTAGAAGTCCACCCTGCCCTTTTTTCTTGACAGTGTGGTTGGCCTTCATGGTCTTTTACAGTTCACTATAAACAGTAAATACAGTTCAGCTACAAACACGTTGTGCAAAGATGGAAAGTTCAGTGACTGAGATACCAGACAGAATGTCTGCTATTAAGCAGACAATCATTAGTCACAACCAAAGAAACTTTACAAAGAAGTTACAACTGCTACATAGGTATACATTATGCCAGTTATGCTGGTGGAGACATGTAACAAAAGAACATGGAATTCACATCTCATGCTCCACTTGCGATTCAGAACAAGACTATTGTAATACCTACAGTTGTGACAGTTCCAATTGTCCCTGCTACCTCAGATTACTGTGTAATGATACAAACAGTTGGGAAAAATCAGAAAGCAAGGTGGTTACATTCATAACAAAACAGAAGGAGATCTCTTGTGTAAATATGAACTGTTTGTTGTTTTTTTAAAGCTCTATTTGTCTTTTGACACCAAGGCATCATTTGCAAATGAGACAAATGGGTATTGTCAAAGTTTATAGAAGGGCAAATGCAGTTATACTAAAGGTCAGCCCACTATTTTAAAAGTAGCGTAATAAATCTTAGTTCACACAAATTTTTAGTCTTCACTCATGTCTAGAGAGGTTTTCATCTTGTACAGCTTGAGGACTATGAGATCCATAAAGATGAGGATAATAAACACATAGATTGTCAACTGAAATTCACTACCAAAAGGTCTCTACCTCTACCAAAAAGTTGTAGGGACTTACAAGCAACACAGAATGGAATATTAAATGAAAAGGTCTAGCTATCCACACTGATCTTTTACAAAAACACATTCAGAACTCTTATTTGTATTTGAATCAGAAGAAATAAAGATTGCATGCACATGTATTTTTCACACAAAGCTCCCTACAAGCAGAATATTATTTTTGGTTAACACTACTGAAAGAAAAATCTATTTTTTAAAATGGATTTTGAATTAAACAACTGGTCTCAAATAAAGCTGAGAAAGCTTTGCAGTTCATCAAATTTCAACCCATTTGAACAAGCAGTCACAACCAGCAAGACCAGAAGTGAGAAATAAAGATACCTATATAAATATCAGTTTGTTAGCCTCAAACAAGTATTTTGTCAAGGTTAAATCTATTCTAACACCAAAAGGCCCTACAATTCAGAACAGCAGACAGAAAATAATCTAAGTAACTTCTCATCTAGGAAATAAAATGACATCGTTTGCTAGCAAACACTGAGGCACTAAAGCATATTAGAAGGAATCCTTGTTAATGTCTTTAAGAGCTTTAGAAGGCATATAATGGTTTTGCTAAGAGTCTACCGGATTTAATAAGGATCAGTAACTGAATCAGCATACAGCTGAGAAATCCTCTTTCAAAATGCTTAAAGAAATATTTAATGCATCAAAAATGCAGACAATACTTAAACAAGACTTAGCAGCCTACTTGCAGTCAGTCTCGTACTGTACATCACTGGTAGATTCTGAAGTGAATGGGAATTCAAAATTACATTTAATTGAACAGAATCTGTAAGTAATCCAGACAGTTGTCTCTTTTACTCCCAGTTCTGTTATTGCAAGCCATTTTACCTCCAACCATAGACGATTTTAAAATTACATTTCAATACTCCAATCACATTGTACCCAGTTTATAATGTTGGTATGACTTCACTGTTTTAACTGGAGACTACTATCTCCATTCTTCTGTGTACTCTACTGTTTGGACACGGAGCTGGTAAAATTATGGTTCTTAGCCACTACCATCTGGCTTCTGCACGAAGCACTGGGCAGAAAAGGACTCTTCCTAATAAAGACTACAACCTCTAAGTTAGAACAGCATTCAGAAGAATAAGGAAACATAGGTTTCACTCTCCTTAGACTTGGAAGGAAACCAAAATTCACACCTCCATTTTCCAGTGAAGTGCTCTTATCAACACACTTCTTGAAAAAGCCTGGCACTATCTCCTACTCCAGCAATGTTTTAAAATAAAAGTGGGTTTTGAATGAGCTCAACACGTCCACCGTCTGCACCTGGCAGGTGAACACAATTTCACATGATTGTTAATTGAATTGTACAGTAAACTGTGACAGAGAAACACAGAAACTGAAAGAATCTCATTCAGTATCCATTTGCCCTTACAACCACTGCAGCTCATTTCCAGTGCTCCATTTGCATCAGGCACATACCTCTGCTGTTCATTCTGCAGTTACCGATCCAGGTGCCCAGCAGCAGACCATTATGTTATTATCATCAGTTAAATTGACCACTCCAGCAGCAAACTAAGTCAAAACAGAATAGCCAATTTGACTATTAAACCAGCACAAAACTGAATTAAACACTCAGAAGTGCCAGGGAAAGGGTAGAACCATTCAGCCAGATGCTCTAAGAGCTCTCTCCTGTTAGCAATACTGAGTTTTTACACTGGTGCAACTGCTTATGTCACTACATTATTATACAACATACCCTGCTTATTTCCAGCATTCCAGTATGGATTTAGAAACCAGGCAGAAACATTATTAGTTTCCCTGGAATCTATTAAAAACACAGAGATTCAGAATTTCCTCCCCATCAAGATGCACAATTCATGTTATGAGCAAAACAAAATTTATCAGCTTCATCTACATAAGAAAATTATATAGATAGATGCATGAGAGAAATTTTTAAAACTTTACAAAAGAATGATGGGGTACAGGTTGCCATTTAACTCCAACAACTGTGCCTCTAATCAGTGTTTTCATGTCAAAACCCAGACCATATTAAGTTCTAAAAGATACTGAGAATTATAAACCTGCTGCACAGTTTCAACAGGAATTTTCATTACAGTACAATGATTTCTTCTTTAAAAGCAATCAGTTTAGAGCAATGATTGTAGGGACTTCCTGTCCACTTTGGTTGCCTAGATACAGTTACATTTAACCAAAAAATGCAATCAGGTACCTTGCTAAGCGTATTATATGTTTCAAATGCAATAATACATTTCTAAAAAGCACATATGAAAAAGTAACGCAGTTTATTGCATAGACTGAAGCACTATATATGCAAATGTTGATTCCTTTAAATAAGTAGTTATATGAAACGTATTTTCTAATTTCAGTATCAATTTTTATAGGTATATCAAATACTGCAGGTTACATGCATCTCTCAGTACAAATGCATAACTCTCATATCAACATACGGATGTATATCAACACCTCTAGTTGATTTATCAAGTTAATACCTAAATAGAGAAGAAATGGGGTTACTCAGAGGTTCAATGGTCCTTCAATTACTAAGGCCAGGAAAGGAAGGCAATTCATGTGCTTTAAGGTATGTTTAACATAAACACTTGTTAACAAGTCTCTAAAGAATTGTTTCTTAATATGCTGTAAGTGAAGTACCCCAATGGTTCAGATCCTGAAAGAATGATATTATGAACAATTAAAAAAAAAATCAGCCTCCCTGGGCAGCCTGTGCCAGTGCTCAGTCACCCACACAGCACAGAAGCACTCCTGGTGTTCAAGTGGAACCTCCTGTGCTCCATTTTTGTCCATTGCTTCTTGTCCTGTCAGTGGGCACCACTGAAAAGAACCCAGCTCCATTTTCTTTGCCCCCTCCCTTCAGATATTTATCCACATTGATGAGATCCCCCTGAGATTCCTCTTCTGAGGCTGAATGGTCACAGCTCTCAGCCTCTCCTCACAGGAGAGATGCCCTAGTCCCTTGGTCATCTTTGTAGCCCTTTGTTGGGCCCTTTCCAGCATGCCTATGTCTCTCCTGTACTGGGGGCCCAGAACTGGACACAGCACTCCAGGCATGGCCTCACCAATGCTGAGTAGAGAGGAGGGGTTACCTCTCTCAACCTGCAAGGAATAATCCATTTGGGTATCTGTGACACTAGCTAATCTTTAGGTCATTTCACTGGGATAGCATACACAGACACATAACACTTTACCTCTTGTAACATATTCACGCTATGGACAGTTCCAGAGATCTTCAACTGGCTCTGCAGCTTTGCTAATTCGAACAGCAAAGTCACAATACTGTGAAAGATCTTTTAAATTCCTAACTAATACTTCTACACTGTGAAAGGGTTATGAGCAGACAGGTGCAAACAGAGCATGACATTTCATTATTCCTCTATTTCCCATTCTGATTCTCATTTATTTTGTCCTGCCTGCGCCTACCAAACCAACTCAATGGACAAGGAGAACAAAGCATATTTAAGAAGAGGTAAGTCTTTTTACAGGCCAGTCAGCCTCACCTCAAGAGGACAAAGCCAGGATCTTTTCAGTGGTGCCCACTGACAGGACAAGAAGCAATGGACAAAAATGGAGCACGGGAGGTGCTGCCTGAACACCAGGAGCACTTCTGCACTGTGTTGGTTACTGAGCACTGGCACAGGTTGCCCACAGAGACTGTGGGGTCTCCTCCTTGGAGATCTTCAGAAGCCTCCTGGACGTGGTCCTGGACAGGCTGCTCTGGGTGTCCCACTTGAGCAGGGGCTGTGCCAGATGGACCCAGAGTAGGCCGAGGCTGGCAGGGCCCTTATTGCACAAGCACACATTCCTAATAGGCAAAACTGTCTCAGCAAAAAAGCATTTGCTATTTTGTCTCTGTTTTCTAATATATTGCAGTATCTTCACTATCCTTCAGCTCAGAAATGCCTCTAAGTTGAGCCACTCCAAAAACTCTCCATTTTTCCCATAGTACTTCCTGCTCTCACAAGTTTGAAGTCTCAAGTTTTCAAACTACCCTTTATATACATTATGAGCTTAAATATTTCTTTTTTTTGCATACAGAATCTCTCAGGCGAAGCCAACCAAACTCCATTTAGAGAATAACAAAACAGTAATTTACACAAAGCCTGAGACAATAGTAGGACACTGAACAAACAAGAGCAATAAATAGAACAGCTGAGCTCAGTAAAGCTGGTCAATGACTAAGAGTCAGCCTCAGAATAGCAAGTTTTCCATCAATACAGGCTCTCCTATACACATTTTGGAAAAAGCCTTATAATAGTTAATTATCAAGTCAGTTCCGATCTTTATGGCAGCGTTTCCATGGCAGAAAAAATCTTCACACTTAACAGAACATCTTAAATCTCTCTTCTCTACTTCCAGTTTTCTACCTTGACATTTGCCAGAAAGCACATTACAGGAAACACTGCAGACATCCATCAAACCCAGCAGCAAAACTCACTTCAGAATTTCATGCCCTCTGAAGCAGACCGATGGCTGGGTTTCAATATATTTGGCCAGATTTTAGGATATGCCCGTTTCTTCCTTCTGAGAGTACTGAGACAACTACAGACAAATACAGCAGCAACAGAACAAAGTACTTCAGGGATACAGTTACATAAATCAGCATGGCCTAACTCTACAGGACAAAGCTTGAGTTCAAGTTGTCCCAACAAAACTATGTAAGGAGCATTACTGTAACCCGCAGTTAGTTAAAAATGGCTCTTCATGAAAGGGGGTGAGCTTCAATAATAAAATCTATAGGACTGAAGTAAGCTGTCATATCAGCATGATGGTACAATTAACTGTGCTGCTAGAGAAGGTAAAAAGAAACCAATTAAGGTAGTGTAATACAGAATTTGTGTTGTCTTGAGGCAGTGTTGATGCTGGGAGTGAACTGTATTACTAAAAAAAAAATACCTTACTGGAGCTTTTTTGGTTTCAGATTCAAGAGGGGGAAAAACATCAAGAAAAAAAAAAAAAAAAGCACTGTGTTGCTTTTAAAAGACAACTAAAGGGAAAATAATCTTAAGCATAGACACTGGAAATATTTGTTGGGTAACTCTTGAATTCCCCCTCAAGAAACGTCTAATGGTTGATACAAAAGTTAAACTAATTTTTATGTATATCCATAAACTACACCTTTTAATCAAGAGAGGAAAAAGGACAGACCCCACTGCAGGTATCATGGCACAGTACAAAATACACAGTTTCTCTTTAGCCATTTCTAAAATCATTTCTTTCAGGGTATGTTGTACTGAAGTGAATTTTTCATCAGGATGTTAAAGAATTAAAATCACAATGCAATCACAAATGGCGACTTCATACAGAAACTTTCACAGTGAAAATAATTTGCATTGTAGTAAAGAAGTCTATATGCACATCAAAGACCAATATTATGATGTTGCAAATTATTACACCAGCATTAAAATAGAAAAAGACAAGCATAAAAACCCAAACTGCAATTATACATAGCTGTGCTTTCTGCGCATGCATGAGCCTCCTTACACAAAAACAAGGCGAATTATTACACTATGAGAAATCTAGTAATTTTGATTTTATCCTTTGAAAGTGTTATATTCAGTACTAAGGCTTGAGGATTACATCAATTTAATTACAAGTCAAATATAGAAGTCCACATAAATAACATCCTGATGCCAAAGTCCAGCTGTATCACATTAAAATTCAAGAGAGCTGCTGTTTCAGAGCTTCTCCTAAAAAGCACCTAAATCTAAGCAGATTAGATAGCAGAAAGTCTGCAAAACAAAACAAAACCAAAAAAAAAAATGGGGGGGGGGGGGGGGGGAAGCACAAACTATTAGCTTAACTTCAGTACCTGGGAAAGTTATGGAGAAGATTGTCCTGGAGGATGTTGAATGGCCCTTAAAGAACAAAGCTATTATCTGGCATAGTTAACATCAGGTCATGAAGGAAAAGTCCTGCTTTAGTAATTTGGTCTCCTTCTATGACAAGGCCACCCACTTAGTGGCTGAAGGGAAGGCAGCGGATATAATCTTTCTGGATTTCAGTAAGGCCTTTGATACCATCCCTCACAGCATCCTTCTGGACAAACCGTTTAACTGTGAGATAAACAGGGTGATACTATGCTGGGTGATGAACTGGCTGTACAGCAGACCTCAAAGGGCTGTAGAGGGGCTACAGCTGGCTGGTGAACCATTCAGCACTAGCAGTGCTCCCCAGGGCTTGGTTCTAGGGCCAGTCCTGTTGAACTTTGTTATCAACGATGTGGATGTAGGAGTGGAGCGCATTCTTTGCAAAACTGCTGATGATGCCAATCTGGGACTTGCTGTTGACTCCCTGGAGCGACAAGAGGCCTTAGAAAGAGCTCTAGATCGGAGCACTAAGCAATCAGCAACCACATGAAATTCGTCAAAGGTAAATGCCAGTCAAAAATAAGTGATTCTCCCACTATATATTCTCCCAAAGCTGGTAAAAGGGCAAGAAGGCACATGCTTTGAGGAAAGGCTGAGGACACTTGGGTTGTCTCGCCTATAGAAAAGGAGGCTGTGAGGTAACCTCTTTGGTTTCTGCAATGCCATGAGGAAGAAAAAAAGGAGAAGCCAATCTCTCCTTCACGATAAGCAATGATAAGACACACAGGAATGGCACAAAGCTGGGCCAGGGGAGCTACAGGTTAGATACCAGGAAATGCTTTTTTACTGCGAGTGTGATAAAACACCGGAACAGGCTTCCTAGAGAGGTGGCTGATGCCTTATGCCTGCCAGCATTCAAGAGGTATTTGGATTAACAATACGCTTTAATGTTTGAGAGGTTTTGATCAGACAGCTGGACTTGATGATCTTTGTAGGCCCCTACCAACCGAAATATTCCATTCTAAACAAAAAGTAATATTAACCACTTCTTTTAGGTATCATTTGTAAATATCTGATAGATAGTTGCCTTTGAAGATCAGACAGGAGATATTGTCAAGAATGTTTTAGGCCAGTACAATCAAAGTTGGCATAACTTAATAAAGATGCGGTCAACACCTCTGAAAGGTGCAATATATGTTTGTAAGAATAAGGCTTGAGAACTTCTGTAAATTGAGACTTCTAAATTCTTGTAGGTTTTCAAGCATGGAGAAAGAATACACTGGAGGAAAGGCAAGAAAATGAATGATACAAAAAGCACTTTTTTCTTCCCCATGGTGCAGCGAGGTCTGAAGGAAAGTAAAGATTATGAGGATGCTGCTGCTGGAAAGATGAGTATGCAGTGGGAGTCAATTGACTAAGCAGAGATATGCAGGTCTGGAACAAAAGAAAAGCAGCTAGAGAAAATGCTTGAGATGTGAAGGTTTAGAACTGAATGTAATTCTAGTTAATGCCTTAAGCATCAGGGAGGACTGCAGCAAAAAAGATTAAGAGCAGTACTCTGCCTTAAACTGAAAAATAGGTTAAGAACATGACAACATTGTTCCAGTGTGAATCACAAGCATCTGTTCAGGAATGCAGAAGTAGCTATACTGGTCACCAGTACAGAAGTATCTGGTGAACTAAAATCTGGACACATGATTATCTAGAAAGATGATGCAGAACTGCAGTTGTCAAATGTGATCCGTGGCTTCCTGGTCCCCAGGATCCACTCCTAAAGAATGTGAAAGAAATACCTTCCTGAATGCCTTGTTCAATGAGCCTGAACACTTGATTTGCTGTATTAGGCAAGAAATGTGATAATCCACAAATCAAATGTGCTAATCCTATAAACTCATACTGCCAGTTTGAATGTATTCATAAAACTTGATGAGTTAACCTCATACCAGAAGGCTTTCTTCTAAATGAGGTACTGCCTGTTCTCCTGCAGTTGGCATAAATTCAGTCTTATGTGCTCTGGCTAATTCAACAGAAAGGCACTTGCAAATCCACACCTGATCTGGATCACATGTATATTAATGCAGCACACAGACCAGCCACGGAGAGCCACCATCTCCTAACATGAGTAGAATTACATTTGTTCTGCAAGCATCATTGTAGGCTTTTTTTTTTCTTCTGAATATCAAGAGTTAGAAAGATGGGGAATCAGAAGACAGGAAGAACGTGGTTCAATTGCCTCTATTCCTTGGAAGCCAGCCAAGATAGAAGATATACCTGGTCTGAACTACTTCTTTGAAAAGCAGTATATACGAGTTTATCTGTAAGAAACTGCAACAACAAAAAACATAATAAAACAAAATATTACTTCAATCAGGAAACAGGTATACGAATGATCAACTTGATACAAATGTTAAGTGCTTAAGAAAAAGTGCTTTGTGTATTAAATTCTTTTTAGCAGTGAACAACATATTAGACTGCCCTTAAATATCATGGGAAGTCAAAAAATGTTTCTTCATCACAAATAGGAGATACATTGATCCAAAATGAATTTAAATGAAACAAGCTCATTTATTTAATGATTTTAAAGTAAAATAAAATCACCAAGCTCCACATACAAACACATTTGCCAGCTGGCTTACAAATTATGTGCTCATGTTCAGCTTCTAATAACGAGGATGACTCTCAAATTTTACAGAAAAGGTTCTCCTGCTGTTAGCATATCACATTAAAGCTCACAGAATTACAAAGTTACAATATTATTTTACATGGATAGTGTTTCAAAATCAGTATTCTTGGTACCAAATTGGTACCAAATGAGGTACCAATTTATAGACATTATGAAATAAGTTAAATAACCCAAGCAATACTACTTTGAACAGAGTAAGTCTGGCCGCTTCTTCCTAGAGACAAGACAACAAAATATAAATCTAACATCGATCAGTGATTTTATTCACAAACTCATGGTTTCTGCACAGCAGTCATACCTCTCTCAAATCATTGAAATTCTAGAGAAACCTTTAGAAAAGCTTCTAAATTTAGTTTTATTCCATTATATGCCAGAAATAGACTGATTATAATTATAACCATATCTTCCAGTTGAACATACTAATTCAAGTCTCAGTAGGATTCTCTAATCACCATACAAAAATACAGCTTTTACAGATGCTGGTGTAATACCTCTCCTTGGGCCAATAGGTTTATAGCTACACACTCTTTTTCTACATAAGCAAGGTATTTTAGATGCTTCTCACACCACATATTTTCCTGCCAGCAGACCACAACTTGTACTTTTCCTTTTATTCTGGTATCTTTTTAGCAGAACAAGCCCATAAATAGATGCAGGAATACAACCGAGTTGATGATCAACTATGACATATGGGCAGAGCAAGCAATTCGGAAAGTGAGTGGTGAGAAGAGACTGACTCTAGTGGAAGTAACTTAAAATAGTTTTGCCATCACATAAAGCATTTGCATAACATTTAAGACATCTGACACAGTTGCAAGGAAATTTAACAGGAAAACTTTAATTCCAAGAAAACTGAAACACCCAGACGTATCCATGGGTGTATACACAAAACCTCATTTGGAGTTCAGTAAACATTTATGGAATTTTGTGTTTAAAAAAATTATTTGAATGCTGGTCCTAGAAGAAGTTAACCTGTTAGTTTTCACACCTCATTTTAATAGGGGAGGGGGAAACACTATACCAACTGAGCTGTATTATGAGGAAATGCATGCATTTGACTCACATCCTATGATTTTCTGAGATTCCGGAAAAGAAAGAGAAAAAAAACTTCCTCAAAAACTTTTCTGTATCAGAAAGATTTTAGAAAACAAAACCATAACTTTATACACCAGAGCATCAAACTACTAAAAACAGTTACAAAATTAATTCTCAAATTTAAAGCATCTTCCTATAAAAAGAGACTTTATCCATATCCAAAGAATATTTTAATGACTACCAAACTACATGTACTTAATGTTCTAAACAGAACAGTGAAAATCTGAAAAATGTTTTAAATGCCTTGCCAGAGCACATAAAAATAATTACTTTGGCACCTTCACGACATTTTCTGCAGTACTACTACTGATCAAATAGAGCACAACCTCTCCATGCAACAGTCTGAGGCTTCCAAAGTTGCACAGGCACAGTACCAACCAACAGCCTAACCCTGGAAAGCAAACTGGAGAGAAAAGCTTTGTTTCCCTCATAAGCAAGATTTTAAAACTATACGTACATTTTAGGACGCTTGCTTTTCCCAGACTAGGCTTGCCTCAGCTCTGCATGCACACATGAAAGTGCTTCAGTTTCCTGTACCTGTCTGGGGCTATTTTAGAAGTTTGCAGAAGAACAAAGTTACTTAAAAACTGTAAACGGTACATGGCATTGGTAGTAAATAGACCACTGTTGATGAACACTGTAGGAAAATAAGTTTCAAGAGGAGTGAGAAATTGAGTAGCACTTTAAGAAAATTAGCTTCAGGAGGAAAAGGGCACCATAAAAAACAAACTCCACAGCTTTTTAGCTCCAGGCTAGAACGACCCAGTCTGGTTAACCATAAAGCACATCACGCAGGATTCCTTATAACATCAGTACAATACAAGTCTTGTAGCACCCAGACATCCACAAGTTGTACAACAGTTTGGGTCCTGCACAAAGATATTTCTAATTAAACCTTGCTTCTTTGTTTCTTTTACAGCAATTTTAAGAAGTAATCCTACTTCTGGCTCTCCACATCACCATACCAGTCAAAACACATAAACAAGTAGCTCCAAGTACAGACAAGCAAAACCCAAAACACACGATGCTATATAACGCAATTTGCTACTTTACACGTTTTATAACCCCCCATCAAGGCTTTACTTTACGTTGTCGGGTTCCAGCAACATTAGCAACTCCGAGAAGGATGCGAGAAGTTGCAGGGCGCCTTGCCTTCCTCCCCCTTGACACTAGGTAAGGTCTACAACAAGCGTTCAGACCAAGCGCCCCCCACCCCACAGCCTTCTGAACCCCTCCCAGCTGATGCACACGGAGCCCCCGGCCCGAATTTAAGCAGTTTGCCCCTTTGTGACGGATTTAAGGCCTCCTCTGAGCAAACAATAAGCCCTGAACCCTTTCCCCTCACCCCAAAGCGCCCCCGGGGGCATCCCTCGGAGGGGAAGTGGGGGGTGCCTCGACGGGTCCTCGCCAACCTCAGGTCCACGGGGGGGTCCCCAAAGGGGTGCCCCCAGCCCACAAACCCTATAACAAAGAAGGGGGGGGGCTGCTCCCCGCCCTGCCCTTACCCAGGAGGAGCAGCTTCACCTCCCGGGCCGCCTTCTCGCCGTCCTCCCGCAGGTTCCTGTCGATCATCTTGCTCCTCTCCACCGCCGCCTTGTCCTCGGCGCTCAGCGTGCAGCCCATTTTGGGATGGGGGCTGCTGCTGCTGCTCGATTTCGACCGGGAAGGGAAATTAAAAAAAAAAAAAAAAAAAAAAAAAAAAAGAAAAAGAAAAAAGGGGGGAGGGGGGCGATGTCTACCTCCTTCCCCCCCTCCCTCGCTAGAGCGCACGGAAGCGTTCACCTGGCACGTTTAAGAGTAGGAACGGGAAAAAAATATATATATATATATAAAATAAATAAAATAAATAAGGATTAAAAATAAAGGAAAAAAGATTAAAAAAAAAAAGAAAAAAAGAAAAAGAAAAATATAAAAAATAGAGAAAAAAAATCAGTTTAAAAAAAAAAAAAAAGCACACAAACACAACGAGGGGCTGGGGTGGGCTTCCCCGAAGCCGTTTCCTGGGGAAACGCGGAGATGGCAGCAGGGCTCCCGGAGGCTGGAGGCCGGGTACCGGGCACCGCCGGGTCCCTCCTTCCTTCCCTCCCTCCCTCCCCGCCGCGGAGCTGCCGCGCCCTCGCCCCCGCCCCTCCGGAGGCGCCCAGCCGCGCGCGCCACCCACACGGCGATGGGGGGGGGGCGCGCGCGTGCACGCGGAGGAGGGGCGGGGCGAGCGCGGCAGGGCGCGGCGCTGATTGGTGGGGAGAGGTATGAGTGACGGGGCGGGGAGGAGAGGCCGCGTCGTGCCGCGCCTCTGTGGCGTCACCGCGCGGCCCCACTCACCTGCCTACAGCGGCGGAGGGGGGGGGGGGTGAAGCGGTTGAGGGTGGGGATGTGGTGGTACCGAGCGGGAGGTTCCATTGTGCTCAAAGGGGAGGGGGGGATTGGATCGTGCCACCGCCTGACGGAGCGGCCCCAGAGGATGAGGATCGCCTTGTGGCGGGGAGGCCGTTGTGATCCGGCACGGCCTCGGTCGCCGATGTCCCGCCCTGCGATATGTCGCCTCACGACGCTTCGGCACGCGGCACGCGGGACCAGCCCCCACCCCCCCACACCCCCCCGCGCAGGGGCGGCCTCGAAGCCGTTCCCCCGCGGCCTGTGGAGAGGCCCCTGGTGGAGCAGGCTGTGCCCCTGCAGCCCGTGGGTCCCACACGGAGCAGATCTCCACGCTGCAGCCCGGTGGAGGAGCCCCGGTGGGGCAGGGGGATGTGGCCTGGAGGAGGCTGCTCTAGTATCTTGGCAACGTGCAATAAATTATGTTAATCTTCTTTAACGTTGGGTCTTTTTTTTTTTTGCCCATGATAGTAATCAGTGAGTGATGTCTTTATCTCAGCACGCAAGGTTTTTTTTTCATCATATTTTTCCCCTGCTTTTGTTGAAGAGGGGGAGGGAGAAGCAGTGTGCTGGTGCTGGGGCCACCAGTCTTTTGATGTCTCATCTTTGGCTACCAGTGGGTCCCTTTCAGAGCTGGCTGGAATTGGCTCCTAGAATCATAGAATCATTACAGTTGGAAAAGTACTCAAGATCATCTGGTCCAACCATCATCCTGCCACCAATGTCACCCACTAAAATATGTCCCATGACTCCACCACCTCACTGGGCAAACCGTCCCGATGCCCGACTGCTTTCTGGGAAGAAATGTCTCCTCATTTTCAACCTGAACCTGACCTGGCACAACTTGAAGCCATTCACTCTGGTCCTGTCACTGGTTATCTGTGAGAAGAGGCCAACCCCCAGCTCTCCCCACCTTCCTTTCATGTAGTTGCAGAGAGCAATAAGGTCTCCCCTGAGCCTCCTCTTCTCTAGACTAAACAACCCCAGTGCCCTCAGCCGATCCTCACAGGACTTGTGCTCCAGCCCCTTCACAAGCTCCGTAGCCCTTCTCTGGGCCTGCTCCAGGGCCTCAATGTCCTTATACTGAGGGGCCCAAAGCTGAACACAGTACTTGAGGTGCAGCCTCATACTGATAACGTACAAGTAACGTACTCAAGACTCATAACATACAAGTCTATAAAACAAGCATGTTAAATTAAGGTTCGTCTTCTCCAGTGAGTCTTTAGGTTTGTTTCTTTCTTTCTATAGGATTTCAACACTTTCTGCTCACAGAATGGGCTTAAAAAGGAAATAATTTTGACAGCGCAGGTGGTGTTTTACCAGGAGAATGCTAAGTTAGGCTTACCTTTTAGTACACTAGTTAAACTAGTTTTTTCCCCTATAATGCTTAGCCTTGATGAAAATATGTATCAAGTATGCAATTGTTACTGGCTGTGTTGGATTTTTTTCTTTATACGGGTCTTTGAATGTTAGCACTGGTTATACCGTAAGTAATGACACAAAATGAAGTACATAAATCTCATCAGCTAAACTTTGAATTAAATATTTTTAACATTTTCTTGTTACAAGCATGCATGCAACCCTTTCTTAAAGAAACTCTGAACAACATTAATTATTATGACTTCATAAGACCTCTGAAACATTTTATCTGGTTGTTCTTGGTTGTGCTACCTCTCTGAGGAGTGTCTGGGCAGCAAAGAGGTGTATTTTCTCTGCCACCAATCATTTGCCCTCCTGAATGGTTCATGCATGCAACAGAACAGTCAGGCACAGCTAAAAGGCAGCAGCAGTGTGTAGGAACACCTCCTGCACTAATGAGTAGACTGAAATGCTGGTTAGCGGTCTGTCTGCTAAGACAAAATATGATGTAAAAGGGGGGGGGGGGGGGGAGGGAGTGACATGAGAATGGAAAAAATAGTAAGGTAATGAAATTATATTTATGCCAAGAAGAAGGGAGAAAGGATATAGAAAAGTATAAGGCTGCCTGTATCAAAGGAGTTCATAAAATTGCATTTACCAGGGCCTACAGCCTTGGTCATAGCAAAGTACTTCCTAAAGACAGGTCAGCTGTTGGCAGACTCACTTTCAGACAGACTCACATCAGACAGTGGTAGCTGCTGGGCAAAGCAAAAATCTGCCTGCTACAGCCCATTTTGTGTTCTGCTCTGCTGTGCAAATTTTCACAGTGTTACCATGAGGTAAGGGTTTTCATAAAACAGTTCAGCTCATAAATGTTATATATGATAACCTAGTCTTGGCTTAGGGTTCCTCGTGTGATAAAGTGACAGATGTAAACTGCTAGTCAGGAAATAATTAAGTTAGGAAAATTAATAAGCTCGGAGGTAGTTTCCTGATTTAGGAATAAAGGATAAAGAATTATTTCTGAAATAAACAACACGTGGTTGGGATACTGGCAAGTGAAAGCAGGCAGATTAAGGGATTAAAAAAAAAAAAAAAAAAAAAAAAAAAAAAAAAAAGTAGTGAGCAAAGACTTTGGTAAATATAAATACGTGACAATGAGAGAAGCAGATGTTATAAGGATGGAGATACTACAAGTAGGATACCCCAACTTCGCATGGATTTTTATTTCATTTAATCGTGCCTAGTGCATGTATTTTTATATTTTTTTACTATGAGTATCTGTTACAGATCTTTCTATGCCCTTCTTGCCCTTTTAACACTCACTACACCCATAGGTGTACAAAGTGAAATAGGCCCAAGTTCATCTTCCTTTTATCACCCGTTAGCAAGAAAACAGAACTGTATGGTATCTACTTTTTTTACACTCTTAACTAGTCTTAAATATAAACAGACTTAATTCATTTTTTGGCCCTATTGATTTTAAAAACATTGTATTTCATAACTGGGGACTTTTCCTACAACAATCCCATGGATAGGATGTACCTTTTTGTTTATTAACATTCCCAAAATCAGAAAATCAGAGCTACTGCTGAAGGTCTGCTTGCATATGTTCTCTCTGACATGTGTGTTACTTGTGTTGAAATTTGCAGCCAATTTGTACTGATTTTTAATTTTACAGGAACAGAAGTAATAGTCATTACAGCCTACGTATGATTCACAAATATTATTTCTTAATAAAAGATAAAAGAAAGATCAGAAAAAAAAAAAGATCTTTTCAGCCATGTTCACCAATCTCAGTTTTTAGTTCTAGTTATGAAGTCATGCTTCAACTGATACCCGTTTACATTCCAGAGCTGCTTTGCATCAAAAGAAACTCTCAGGATCGTGGAATAATACATACTCTTTTTGGAGAACCCAAGAAAGTTGAAGAGTAATTGTACTGTTTTGGCCAATATTCAGAATAAAGTTTGTTAGTGCAATACTTTCCACAAATAACATCTTATGTAATGCTGACTTGTAGGGCAGTGCAGGCCTGAATCTACATCTGGAGCTAGCATAAGTATTTAGTGGCAGAGGCTCACTTCTGGTGATTTTGAAGTATTTTATTTTAGTCTAAAATATTCTGCAGTATAGTAAAAGAAACTGTAGTTAAATATAGTCTGTATTTGGGCAATACACCATCTATCAGTTTTATTTGAAAATGTCAGGAAACTGTTTGCTCTAGCACATTGATTAGAGTTGTTTCACAACAGTACAGTTACATGAAATTGTATATGTCATTCCTATATTTAGAACTATACAGCTTTTTTCCCTTCATCTGGTAAGTTGGTAGAATACTCAGAAGCCACATTTGTTTTGCAGCCTCATTCCTGAGAGAGGATTATTTCAAGAGATTTTGTTGTTTTGCTTGCAAATAGCTGTGGTTTGTTATGACCTCTTTTTGAGTCCCCATCACCTGCTCTTAGGCTCATTTTTTCTGTAAGATTATCTTCAGCTGCTACTGCATGTGCTTAATAGATAGAATTTCTTGTGATTGGTAGAGTGTATATGTTGTGTTGTGGAGATAATCATTCAGAAGCCTTCAGGCTTCTATTTTGCTGTTTTTCGGATTTTAATTTAAATCATCTGATTTGGCCACCTTATACCTTTTAGTTCTCTCGTCTTTACCCAGACAGAATACGCAAAATCCCATCTGAGAAATTAAATACAGTTATTATAGAAGAAATAGAAGAAAATCGGCAAGAATCTGAATTGTTATCTTTAGAAAAGTGAAAAGACCAAATTAAGATTATTTCTGGGGGAAAAAAAAAAAATATATATATATGTTTAATTAAAACTCAATGCATATTATTACTATTATTTTAATCTTACTTATTTCTAAGAAAACAAAATATTACCAACATTAAGTGCAAGCTATCCTCTTCCGTACTACTACGTCACCTTAAATGTTTATATTGCAGTTTTGGTTTTAGCCAATTTCTTGACTTTACATTTAAAGTTCTACTAACGACCATTTTTTTCCAGGTTACTAGGGGTATCCCATGAAATGATGTGATCCCACGGGGCACCATATTCTAATCAGAGGAGGCCTTATTGCTCTTTACAACTGCCTGAAAGGAAGGTGTGGGGAGCTGGGGGTCAGCCTCTTCTCACAGATAACCAGTGACAGGACCAGGGGGAATGGTCTCAAGTTGCACCAGGGGAGGTTCAGGTTGGAAAAGAGGAGACATTTCTTCTCAGAAAGAGCAGTCAGGCACTGGGACGGGTTGCCCAGGGAGGTGGTGGAGTCACCGTCCCTGGGGGTGTTTAAGGAAAGGTTGGACGTGGTGCTTAGGGACATGGCTTAGTAGGTGACATTGGTGGTAGGGGGATGGTTGGACCAGATGAATGCTGTAGCTGAACAATGCTGAACTGATTAAGCAAGAACTCATTAGTATGCTAACACCAATACTGCTCGTTAATATGGAGGCAATGGATGCAAGTAATTACTGCCAGTACCTTGGGAGACTGCAAGAAAATTCTAAGGTGCTTTTTTTGTGCCACAGTGGTGCTGCTGGAATGGAGAGGAAACGTATGTCATGTAGGGTAGTAGATACTATGCATGACCCAGTACTCACAGCTGCGCTGAAATACACAGGGCTCCTGTTAATTTTAATGAAGTCAAGGCTAATTATACTAATGTGCAAGGAGAATCAGCTTTGTGTATGCACACAGTGTAATCCAGAGGTCTTTGAAGGTGGACTTGCATGTGTTTTGCCAGGAGAAGACTCAGCAATAAGGCAGAGGGGCATTTGACATTTAATTCATGTTATGTTAACCTTTCCACGAGATCAGGTTTCCAACTAGTTGTGTGTTACCTGTAAGTTGATGATTTTAATATTCAAAATACTATAATTAAGTCCTTTACAAGTGTGAAAGCCAGGAAAAAATGTTTAATTAGATGGATTTCTTTTTGTGCCATCTGCATGCTTTTGAAAGATCATCTTGTTAGATATAATTCTGAATATTTCTGGCTCAAGAAGCTACATGAGCTACTGTCCAAACTCTGAGCTGCAAATTAAGTAATCAAGATATAGACTTCATAGTATAAACAAACAAAAGAACCCATTGAACAATTGAGCATATTAATAATAAATGCTTGTAAAAGAGAGATAGACGGACATACAGATACACATTTGATTCTGTACTACTGAGGCCTGCACAAAAATTCTGTAGTAGTTTAGAACATTGTCTTTAGCATACTTGTAGGAGAAACAAACCATACATCAAAAAAAAATAATAATAATAAAATAAAAATCAGCTAAACAAATAATACTATGAAATATGTGCCTTTCTGGGATGTTGACTGGGTCGTTATATTATTCTTTGCTTCTTTATAGGTCTGGAAAACTTTAAATTTGTTTACAGCAAGTATGAAACAGCACTTTGAACCACTAAATGTTGTGTTTATAAATGCTATTTCATGTGAGCAAGAATTAGATGCATGCCTTACACATGAATGTGTATATCCAAGTGTAGTTGTTGCGTCAACAAAAATTACACAGTAGATAACAATCTATTTGTGTAAATCTATAGTAAATCTTTTTTGGAGTGACTGTTCTGATTTTTGAATCATAGGAAGCAAACCAGTCTTAATGCAAAAATATTAGTATAATGTTTATTCTTATAATCCTAGTTCATAAAATGGTGCATTTTTTAATGACTTTAAGATATCTTTATTCAAGATCTGTGAGAATATATTGAGTGAAACAACTATGTGAGATGTTATAGTAGTGTTCATTCATGAAGATTGCTGCAGTAATGTTTCATTTTTCTCTCATACAAGCACAGAGTAACTACACAAAAATAAAACAGCTTTTTGGCTGAGGTATTTAATGTCTCCACATGTACTATAGCAGACTGCTCTTATGAGTAGGTAGCTTGAATAATCTGTCTCCTTTTACTGCATTTGAAAATTGCATATGAACATCACTTATTGTGATAAATAGATTCTATAAAATATTAATACAAGGTTTTAGTTCCTAGCTAAAAATATAGTATAAATGCAGCAGCCATTTTGGCGATGAAGCATGTAAACAACAAAATAAAGAATAGGAATGATAACCTAGGGAGTTTAAGTGACTTTTTCAATAATTGCAAATAAATAGCTGGTAAAGCTTATTGATCAAACAGAGTGTATTTCGAAAATCTGCCTGGATGCCATCTTGAGCAATGTGCTTTGGTGATCCTGTTTGGCAGGGGGGCTGGGCTAGATGATCTTCAGAGGTCCCTTCCGGCCTCGACCATTCTGTGATTTCTTGCACATGAAAGGTACATGACATTTGCATGTAAATAATATTTTTATTTTAATTTTTTTAGTAAGTGGTCCTCTTTTTTTGCAAACACTTTAAGTGCAGGTTATGGCAGTAGTCTTTCCACGTAAATACCAGGTAAAATAACTTTGGAATATATATAAAAATGGGTTTGTCCTGCTCTTCTCCAGGCGTGATAACATAAAGCTCAATACTAGAACTTGGCATTCTGTAACTATGTTTACAAAAACTCTTGATTACAAAAGATGGAGAAGTAACAAAGTCATAAAACTGCCTATCACTTCAGTAAGTTTTACTGAACACTAATACCAAGCAAATCAGAAGGAAGGCCTTTTGCCATAGTTTTGTGCTTACATATATGCTGAATCTTCAAAATGTTCATGCTGTTTGTGCTCATACAACGTCCCAGATTCAATCCAAATTTGGATCCACAGAATCACAGAATTCTGTGCTTACTTTTACTCCTGTACTTAGCTTTGAAATCTGCTGCTTCTGAAGAAGGACTTGTGAGCCCTAGAGCTTGTCATATTTTTTTCTCAGATACACCAGTTGATATAAAAAAAGATATTACTGCTACCAACAAACTTCTGTTTTAAGCAGTTTATTAGTAGTAACATGGTTCAAATCCTGGTTACACTGAAGTCAATGGAAATTTTATGTACTATTAATTTATCAGTACTGTCCATCAGTACAGCCAGGCTTTCTCCTTTGCATTCTCAAATGCTTCAAGTTATACATGTATCTAAGTGCATTCCTGATCTACAGCCAGGGTGCTTGACATCTTGCAAAATGGAGTCTTGCATATCTAAACAGATTATGCTGACGCTCACTATATTATTTTTACTGCAAAAACATTGATTTTACTATATAAATGAAGAAAGGCATTATAACTTTTTTGTTAAATATCTGCTTCTAAACAGCTTCAGAGGAAAGAGAGATTCTCTGAGTTTAGGACTTGACATCAGAACACCTAACTTAAATTCCATCTTTATTTAAAATTCAATGTTTCTGTTGACTGAGTAATCTTCTCACTTCCGTTTCTCTTTGAGTGGCCTAAAACCAAAACAAACAAACAAACAAACAACAACAACAACAAAACATACTTCCCATCATGACAGAGATGCAAATAAGTATGCAGGACATTCTGTGGCAAGAGGCAATATAGGTTGCATTTTGTTGATTCATATGAAATTATTGCCCAGAGCAAAACAGATACTAGCCTCATTAGAGTAAATAAAGGCTTCTAATATTTTTTCCTTCACCTTCTGAGCAGTAACAATCAAACTCACCCCTTAGTGGGTTACATTTCAGTTTTCCTTTGTTTGCCTTGGCAGATGCTCCACTTTTGTGTTAATATCATATTAGTCCAAGTTGTGTGGATTATGCTATTAATTATTTTGTTTGTTTACATGTTTAATGTCCTTAAACCTGATAGTAATAATGAACTGCTACTTCTTTTCAAGTAACTGGTTTGTTTTTTTTTTTTTTCAATATGTGCAGAATACAGAAAATCAATGGCTGCAAAGTTATTAATTTTTAATTTTCATCATGAATTGAACACCATTATGGTGTTTAGCTGAATAATACATTGTATCTAATGGTGTCTGGTATTATAAATTATATTTTGAATGTAATCATCCCTCTGAAAGCTAAGAGCTAAGAATGCTCTAAGAAGAGCATTCTGTTGATCTGTTGTCTTTTCCATCATTTAAATTTCACACACAAAAACAAAACAAAATACAGTAGGTTTCTGGCAAAGTTTTTTTTTTTTTTTTCAAGAATAAAATTTGCAGAATCAAGTGTGTTAACAGAGTAAAATCAAATAACACAAACATAAAAAATGTAACATTGAAAGAGGAATAAAATCTATTTCCAAAATTAGAAAATATTTTAGTAATATTTTGTTTTTAAAAATGCTATAGCTAGCGGTGGACGTAATATATTAACATATATTACACAAACACTGTCAACATTATTAATAATTCCAAATCCCGGATTCACTCTAGTGAAAGAAGAATGTTGTCATCAATATAGGTAAAATTTGGTTTCTAACTTTGTTTTCCACAGTGTTGAAGAAAGTGTTAAAAGAATCTAGAAATAAAGGCCTTGCTTAGCAGAATAATGTCTTCCCTTCCCCATATGCAAAAATAATTCTTCCTCATCTGTGACATGAGATCACTTGATGGAATAATCTGACAAACCATTCTACGCAGTTTATTCCGTCATATTGACTTTGGGCCAGTATCTAGGCTTTATTCGCAGGAAAATGGGTGCTGTTTTCGGCTTCTCTCATGAGAGGCATTTGGAAGACCCAGATACTTCCCTAATTGAAGCAGAACTATAAAACTGAGTTGTGAGCCTCTGCTGAAAGAATTTGAGGCACCCAAATTAAGAAGACTACGTATTGATAGAAGTATCTAAGGGAACAAAAACAGGAAATATTTTTATATGAGAAAGAACTATTAGGAATTTAAACAGGAAGGACTGAGAACTGTTTGTTACTGCAGGACGCGCAGGCTGTGTGCAGGATGACCATTGCCCTACTGATCAGCCCTGGAACGAAAGTCAGCCCAGGGTCAGACAGGCCAGCAGCAGCATAAAGTGGTCCACAAGGCACTTAGCGGGTTAAAAAAGCAGAAACTTGAACAAGGGAGTCAGAACTCAAACTATCCCCTAAATCAGGAGGACCAAATTGCAAACAGGAATTAGGGGCGGAAGATCTAGATGGCTGTAAAAATGGCAAAGGGTCTGAGAGGCAGGAGGCGAGCTGTGAGGCCTGAGCGAGCAGTGAGCTGCAGCTGGAGCAGGCTGCAGGAGCTGGTCCCTAGGGGAGGCCCAAGCAAGCACGTTCCAGCAGCAGAGTGGGTCATCAGCTGCAGAACTGAAAGCCTTGGAAAAAAAAAAAAAAAAAAAAAGGAAGATGCAACAATAGGAGGTTTAAATGCTGCCGAGATAGTATTCTCTATGGTGTGACTGAGCAGCTGCCCTTCCCAGGGGCAGTGCAGGGATGTGGCTTGCTGGGGCTTTGGGCTTATCGGGCTTGCAGGGCTCACAGCTCAAAGGATTTCAGGAAATAAATCATTACAATTCTTAGCAACTCTTTGGCTAATGGATAAGAATTGCTATCTCAGTGAATAGCTGCAAATGTCAGCTTGGCAATTCACAAGTTTCCACCTCCGGAGCCACTCAACACATCCTGGTCTCCCAGGGCTGGGCTGTAGCCTGGGGCTCTGCTTTCAGAGCAGGCTTGCCAGCAATGGGCAACGTTCCCCTGAATTTTGTCTGGGACTTGAAACCAGATACACAGTGTGCAAAAAGGTTTGGAATCTGCAAACTGTATTTTTACACATGTGCGCACCCCAAAACAAAAACAAACAAGCAAAGCCTTGTTCTCATAATTTTAAGTTCTAAACTGACCCATTTGGTGGGTTTCCTTCAGCACAAGGAAGCCTCCTCTATCACTTATCTAAGCTTCCTTTGTATATTGGAGCAAACTAAGAGTAAGTCCCATCACAACACTTGATTTGATAGATAAAATAGGCATGTGTTTAGGCTATAGTTTGCTTCTGTACTTCAGGAGAGTTTCTGAACCACGTTGAATTAATGTATAAATTAATGTATGAACAGTACATCTCTACAAATTTCTGTTCCTACAGAACTGAATCTGATGCTATTGCACTATATATTAGTACAATATACAGTACTAGTAAGTACTTATTAGTAGTACCTTTTTAGTTATACTAAAAAGTAGCAATTATTTCATACGTAAGGAAATATAATAAATAAATCTGATATTAACACTAAAATAGTAGGGCCTAACTAGCTGTTGCCATTTTCTAATTTGAGAACATTAAATACCAATGTCAGCACCTGAGGCTATGTGCTGTGCTTTTCTCATCATTTCCCAACATACTCAAACCCACTATCAGCTATTTATGAAACAGTGGCAGCTCATGAATGTCTGAGATATCAGCTCAGTAGGGCCAGGATAGCCCCAGTGTTGTAAGCTAGTTAGCCTGGGAATATCCTGGACAAAATAACAGAAGACATACATAATTTACTTTCTTATGAACAAAGAAGTAGGAATAAAACCAATTGCAATCAACATTTTATTGCATTTTATTTCCAAAAATAAATCTTTTTTTTTTTTTTTTTTTTTTTTTTTTTTAAATCCATAAGGTTTTTGAGGAAGTATTCCATGGCATTCAAATTGAAATTGCAGCAATATGCCTTATCCATGATTCAGACCTTAGAGATATTTAGAAGTGAGCTGACAGATTTTTAAAATGTATATATATATATATATATGATATAATCTTTATATAGATAAGTATTTTTGTCATCCATGACATTTATATAAATATTATGTCCAGATTCTTACTGATGTATAGGATTTGTAGAAGGGTTCTGTAGAAAACAGCACTAATTTCTCTTCTGTTCAACAGTGTGCTTGATAGCTTTCAATTCAGTATCATACCATATCTGATAAAGCTTGCCACATGACACACAGACTGGCAAAACATTAACTAATAATGAGTCTAGGGCAGCTGTATAGAATGACCTAGATAATCATAATGCTGGACCAGTTGTGAGAAAATAAGCTTTAATCCAGCCATACACAAAACTTTATGTTTAAGAATATAAGGTAGGATTCATTGTGTTGTGGTATGTTATGAGTCCAAGAAAGACTGGGTTCAGAGTAGATCAGAAACTAATGAAAAGTATGCAGCTGAGTGAGAAGAAGAAAAAAAAAAAAAAGTGTATTTATTTATATATATATGATATTTACGTGACTAAACAATGAGTTTATGAACAGGTGTTTAACCTCTTCTTGAAGTTTTGGTTGGACTGACAATGAAATACTGAGTAAAGAGCTAGTGAGGACCTACCAAAAAAGGAATCTGAAAATCTAGTCAGTGTAAAAATAGTCAAACGTAAAAATAGTCATAAAAATGACTGGGGAGAATTCTCTAATAAAAAGGGTAAGGAATTTGAGAGGCAACAGAAGGAGCTGGCTGCTCTGTGCCTCGCTATGCCTTGGACAGTCCCTTCAGAAGGCATCGCCCAGCTGTATTTTACAGCTCGGATTCAGAGCACTCCTCTCATACCAGGCGATGCACTGAGGAGGCCATTGAAACTTAGTTATCCCAAATGACAAGTGTTTAATTTAAGGGTAAGTGATATATGGAACATCAAACTAGGTACTCTGTGTTTTTTTGTTTGTTTGTTTGTTTGTTTTTTTTAATTATTATTTTTTTAATGACCCCTTAGTGTAAGCATGTCCATGATAAAATAGTTCAAAAATGAGCTGTAGCAGATATTATAATTAGAGACTACAAATCACCTCAATGTGATCTTGTGAAAGATCCCATAAGGGAAGCTGACTTTGTGTACAGCACAATGGTCCCTTAGTTAAACTAAAGCTGTGTGACTTGCTACAGATAGCTGTGATACAGAAATCTGCAATTTCAATAAAAAGGACTTTTTTATTCATTATGAAACATGGCGGAGGTACCCAGCAACTTTCATCTTTCCTTTGAGCTCCTCCTGAGCTCGTTACTAGCTTAACAGCTGCTGGGTCTTACAGTTATAGTTCAAAGCCTGATTTACACTATTGGTTAAAAGCCACCTAAAAGCAGTTGAAAAAGAGAAGTATGGGTGTGTGAGCACACAATACAGGGCTGTTTACCAAGCCTTTTACCGGATCTGGCTCCTGAATTTTGATTCTTACTGAAGTTTCAAATGTCAGTGACTGACAGAGAACAGAGGCTGGCATTGATATTAAAAATTATTGCAGTTATATAGTTGTGCAGAGTAGGCCAACTCTTCAGTCTGTGATCTGATGTCCAAAGTGCACATAACTGATAAATATGACAGTGAGAACTGGGGAGACAATAACTGGGCAATATTGGAGCCTACAACAGGGCGCTTTCCAGTTTTGGCATGATGTGTGAATACCTGATGCAAATCTGTGGAGATTACAGAGATAAACGACACGATTACCAGCACTACCGGTGCTTTGATTTTATGCAGGGAAAGCCCACAGTGTTCAGTGGTCAAAAGCATGGAAATACCTGGGTTGACAGAGACATGGAAAAAAATTGTTGCATTACTGTGCTTCAAGGAGGGCTTGTGAGCAGTGCCATACTTAGATTGCAGAATTGGCTAACTGGCTCCTCAGCACAGTTTGAAAGGTCTGTGTCTTAGTATCCGCCTCTAATAGTGTACACACTTTGAAAAACTTATAAACATTCATAGTCTACTATGCCCTACATAAGACCATAAGAAGAGACCAAACAGCCTAGATTTCAGGGATGAGGAACAGCAAAGATATCATGCAAAGATTTCAGTTTTCTTAGGAATAGGCATTGCAGTACTGCCACACCAGCCTAGACTACCGGAATATAAATGTTATTTTTTATACTGTACTTTTTCATATTAACTTCCTCTTTATATATGTGTATATGTAATGTTTATTCACAAGAATGTTACAGTTTCTAGTGGGTTGAAGCAGGCAGTGGGGTATCTCTATTCATATATTTTTGCTTTTTAATAGGGTCTATTCAAAGTGATACAAAAGCCTGATTGAATGCTGGGAGAAATTTTGTATCATAGAGACATTTAAATGTGGACTAGGACATTTTCTGAAAATTACATAAAAATGGCAACTGACCCACTGTACAATAGTTGCTTTCAACAAGATCCAAGACCAAGACAGGCTTTTGACAGTTACATAATGCAGATGGCTCATGATCAGCCAACACAGAAATGTTCAGCATTGTGCAAAATGAGAATCATATTTAGCTGAGTTGAAGCAAAAAAAAAACAAAAACAAAAACAACAAAAAAATCTTTTATTTCCAGTATGCTGATCAATTTTCTAATTCATCTACTTTTCTAATATTCAAATTTAGAAATCTTTATTTCAGTCTGGATGCTAAATACTAGTAAGAAAATTGCATTAGGCTGAAGTATGAATCTGGGAGTTCCTCAAACTTTGACACCTGTTTGTTTAAAAAAACTGCAATTCACTGTAAATGTTTTATGAAATGGCAGATTGGTGATAATATATGATATTAATCTGTATGGAATAAGCATATTTTTACTGAAAAAATATTTTACTTTGCCTCTAAAATAGCTATAGAGTAACTTAGGTACAGAACTGAATTGCAGAATTCACTAATCCAAATTATTTAGCTCTGTGCTAGCATGCTGCCACCTCTGCTTTTCTTTCTTTTTTTTTTTTTCTGCTTTTTCAACTGCAAAATTGTTGCTTAGTACTTTATGTTAATGCTTATTTGTTCTTCTTTAAGCTAAAGCAGTAATTTCACTGAAAAACATCAACAATCTATCTGAAAAAGGACACTTTCATCAGTAAACACCACATCACAGCAGTGTGAATTTTCTCTACTCCAAATGGTAATAAGATCTTAAACTACGTGTGGCATTTCACTGAACTGAATTTATACTGTAAAAGGCAAAGGCTTTACAAATAGATACATATTTTTTAATCTGCTACAGGGGAGCTGTATCACAAGCCTGCTTGCTAACTTTGCTATTATTTTTCACTGTCTTTCTTTACATTCACTCTTTCCCTTCCAAGATAAGAACAAGAATGTTAATTGCTGACATACCATCATTTCAGATGAATGATCCTTTTATGGTATTCCTCCTTTGAAAATAATAGGCCCCTTATATTCCCTAATAAATATTAACAAATATTGTTGTGGACAGTCATGTTAAAACACATCAATAAGGAAACTTATTTTTAGTAACTGAGGCTAGTAAATGGTTCATTTATACAAATCAGTGTTGCAAATATCAGTATCTTGATTTTGTGTGACTTAAGACAGTATTATTCACTCTGATTTTTTCCTTAAATATTTCTATATCCACAAATGGTAGTGTTATTAAGAAATTATAAGTTGTGTTAAGAATAAGATTTTCCTGCCCTCCTGCCTTCAGGTTCCTGTATTTAATATATATAAACTGAATTATAGTGGTTAATTTTATCATGAAGATTTTTTTTTTTTTTTTTTTTTTAATACTTGAATCATGAAAAAGGCAGTCATGCAGTCTGTTCTGCTTTGAGAATAGCTAGCTTTGGTTACTCTTTCTTTTTGCCAAGATTTATGCTGTCAATCTGTGGAACAAGTATACAGAAAACAATCTGAGAAAAGTAAAATTAAATTTGTTTCAAAACAATACTGAATATTAAACAGGTATTGCTTAATAAGAAATGCTTTTAATAACTTAAATTTTCCACCAGTGTCTTTTACCATCATGGTTTTCCTGAATTTGATACTCGTTGATCTCTAGAGGCTGTTATTTTTCTTTTGTTGTTGTTGTTGTTGTTGTTTTTCTAAGCCTAATAAAACTAAGCTGAGATTTATACCAAATACTTCTATCTTTTAACACAGCAAGTACACAGGAGATTTAAGCTTTATATGGAGCCTTTCTTACTGTTAAATAACAGCAAAGATAAATTATAGTTAAATCTGCTTGTTAAAGGTGGCTTGCTTCCAAATGTTCTGCTTTTCCAGGTGCATTCCCTCCTCTTGGGCTCTTGTATGGAGAAACTGCTAGGGCGAGAACATAAATAAATGAGCTACATCTTCTTTCAGAACCCTGGTATGTGGTCCTTAGTTGAAGAAGCTTATCATCTTCTCATATAAGTGCAGAGTTGTGGAGTGGTGGGTCCCTGTAGTAGGAAATGTGTTTGTTATGTAAGTGTTATTGAATCAGTTCATTGCCAAAAACAGACAAAGAAGTCATAAAGCAATCAACAACTGTTTGACAGTAAATAATCAGACAGGATCCTGACAGATTAATAATTTCTTAAGCTTGTTTAATATACTCATTGATTAATAAAGACCTCTTCAACCACAATATAGCAAAAACACATAAAAATTGGTAGAACCTGCAGAAGAATAAACTGAAAGATAGAGGAAAAAAGGCAAGGCTTCCCCTAAACTTTAGTACTTTTCAACAGAGAGGATAAAAAGATCTTATTTGGACCATTATTGGACCACTGAATTTATAATGAGCATTTAAAGAATTTCAGTGAAATTCAGTGAACGCTCTAGCTACAGAATATCTGATAATGGGCTTTATTTACCTCAAATCAAAGAAAATAAGAGCTTACAAGTAAATATTCCTTTTCATTTAGTTTGAGAGTACAAAACTGTATAGACTTAGAAAAGTAATTATAGTGTTTAATAACACAGTACCCTTTGCTGTATTTTTAAAAGTAGGTCTTAAGATGCTGACTGAACTTCAGTTTGGCTCATAGTCTCTAAGTTTCCCTGGTAGTTCTTTCTAGTTGGAAAATTTTATATGCTTTGCTGTCCTTTTTATTTTATTTTACTTTATTTTACTTTTTTTTTTTTTTTTTTTTTTTTTGGGGGGGGGGGGGGCCTGTAGGGCATAGCTTGCTTTTTACATATTAAAAGTAACTACCTTTTCTATCAAATTTCTGTCAATCCTCATTGGCTTGGATGCTCTTCACCACAGTTATATATCAACCTGTCTGCCCCTGCTGCCATTGTTTCTACACAGTTAAGGCTCATGCCAGACTACAAGCTGTCCAAGGTATAGCCTAAAGCTGTGTTCCAAAGAACCATCCACACTTAATTCACTCTGCAAATAATAAAAAATAAATAAATAAACCACCTTCATTAATGTTAGTACTGTATTTCAGCTACTATCTAGCAACAATGAAGTCAGTAGTAAATGTACATGTTACTCAGCTTACTCTGTTATAATAAGCTATAAAAATTATGTGCTTTTTTTTTGTTTGTTTTTTCATGATACAAAGACTGAACGTGGAAGCAGAATCTATAATCCCTGGGATAAGGTTCTTAACACATATACACAAAGATAATGTATTCTTTCTCATAATTATGGGGTTAGCTGTGAGTTGTCCACGGAAAAAAAAAAAAAAAAAAGATATGTACTAACTGTTGTTATTTCTGGAGAGAAAATTTCTAAGTGGACCTCCTTCATATCAACAATACCAGGTTTGTTGTCAAAAAGCCAAAATTATAGCAAGGACATAACACGTGTTTTGGGAAGGAAGACTTCTATTCATCTGTTATCCTGGGAGTTTAGTCAAGTGATTTCCCCTCACATTATGGGAACGATATTTCATAAAGTCTTAAGACTTGTGGTATAAATGTAAAATTGCTCAAAAAAAGCCTGAAGAGAGCATTGTATTATTAAGTTGATATTGTTAATGTTTATAAAATGTGAGCAGAACCACTGTTAAACTAAGTCAAGTAAAATGAGAATTTCCAAATGGTTAATGAAACGTGAATATGGAAAAAATAATTCACAAAATGATGTTATCATAAAGTGTCAGAAATGCCACATCCCCTGCTGTTTGCACTCTTGAAAACATTCAAATGGCACCTTGCATCTAAAATCACAATTACCAAGCCTCTCCTTTTGCTTCTGTACTGAGGAGAAAAGAGGGATTGCTATGGAGACAATATATAGCTAATAGCTGGAGGGTAGGTGGAATAAATCCAATAAATAAACAGTCACAGATGAAAAGAAGGAATGAGGGATGACAACCAAGTCTTACAAAATGCTTCTGATTTTATATTGAAACTTTCAGAAGGATGTAGAAATCAAATGTTGTCACTAAAAACTGATAAAGCTATTGAATCAATCAGGGAAAAAACATCAGGAAATGATCTAGTGCTTAAAATGAGACACTAACTGACAATCATAAGACCTTTTGCTAACCTACAGCTGTTTCTATGGCTATGAATTGGTCATTTATATTATTGCACTTTCTGAGCATCAGTTTACTGTGAAATCCCACTAGGTTTACCGCTTGGGCATTGTGTGAACACTTGCCATCTATTTATCCAGTTCGTTTCTTCCTGTGCTATTGAGAATGGCAAAGAGCTAGGCTGGTATGACAGGCCAGCTCCAAGGGATACAATCAAACAATTCCACAAATCACCTGCTGAGTTTAAAAAGCAGTTGTATGTTTGAGAAAGGTCATTAAATATTGCATGGTATAGCAAGTGACATAGAGTTATATTAACAGAAACACTTGACACTGTTACCATGGCTAGTGTGAAAAACATGCCCCAAATGGACCAGTGCTGCTGAGTGCCACTATTGATTCCAGAAAACCTCATTAGTTCTGCTTCTCAAAGAGTTATGAAATACTGGAGAAATGGCTATCATTGTTCTTCTGTCAATTAGATATGAACATAACAAAAGTGTAATCTGCTTTTTGTTCCTGTATCTATTCTGTGTACAGCTCCTTACCATGGTATATTATTTACTACTGAACAGCAGGAATAATTTGATGATAGGAAAGGAAAATACCTTTGAATACCTTTCTTTGTATCTGACCTGACTTCACATCTTTCATTGCATTTCATTTCATAAATATTTTTCCTTTAGTGACTTTTGCCTTTTTAATGAAATGGCTTTTAGTGGAGAACTTGTGAAGTTTTATATCAACTTCTTGGGATTCATGACCTGTTTTTACTGTCACTGGCTACATCTCATGTCCCAGGACAGCAGGAGGCCCTTTTAAATAGGGAAAGATGGAAAGATTAATGAGTTTCTGAGTATTTTTTTTTCCCAATAACCCCTGATTCCACACATCTCTTCAGTCCTAGTTGCTCATCCAAACTGTAGTTAATCAGCATGATGGCTTTGTCAACTTTTGCTGTTATTTGTAGGAAATGGGTTTGTCCTTCTCATTAGGTCATAGCCTGGGTTCTCTGAGTTCTTTTGTGTTCCTCATTACTCTTCTGTAAAATAATACAAATAGTTTAATTATTTGCAAATACAACTGGCAGAGCTATAGTGAAAAATTTGCCTCTGGCCTATTTTTCTCCCTGTTGTCTCATAGTATCTGTCTAATCAAAGGTGGCTATCTGTGGCAGCTGAGGAGCTGACATATATTAACTTTTCCTCCTACTACTGCAGATGGAAAAACCTCTTCTAAAGAAATTGTAGAGACTGTTGAGGGAAGTAATATGGTCGCATGACTAGATCCAACAAATACTGTTCACCCAACAAACTTGGTGGAAGAAAGAAAGTGGGTGTGATAGGTTGTGAAGAAGAAATTGAAAGGATTATAACTGCTAACATCTGTGTTTCAGTACTGGAAGTATCAAGAGGAGATATTACTCAAAGATTCTCATATTGACATATAGCTGATGCAAACATGCATTGTAGAATCCTGTATATAGACAATAAAAAGAATCCTCGAATTCCCCCAGAGCAATAAAAGCTAGATGTACACAGTTCAGTGAAACCTGATATAGAATAGATTTTGATTATTCCCACTGACTTGAAGAAGAGAAACATAACCCACATTTTTATAAAGGGAAAAAGGAAGACCAGGGAACTACAGGCCAATCAGTCTCATCTCTGTGCCTGGCAAGATCATGGAGCAGGCCCTCCTGGAAACTTATCCTAAGGCGCATGGAAAATAAGGTAGTTGATGACAGTCAACATCGCTTCACTAAGTGCAGATCGTGCCTGACAAAATCTGGTGGCCTTCTATGACAGGATTACAGCATTGGTGGATAGGGGACGAGCAACTGATGTCATTGACCTGGATTAGTACAAAGCATTTGACACTGTCTCCCATGCCATGCATGTCTCTAAATTGGAGAGACAGGGATTTGATGGATGGATCACTCAGTGGGTAAGGAATTGACTGGGTGGTCACGCTAAAAGAGTTGTCATCAATGGCTCAATGTCCAGGTGGAGATCAGTAACGAGTGGTGCTCATTCTCTCTGACCTTGGTGACCCACTGGAAGTTGCAGAGTCCAGAGAAAGCACCATGGAGCTTGTCACATGGCAACCTTCTCTTCACCAAGGATGGGCTTGTAGTTCATGCTAATATCTCTTCTGCCACAATGATCTGATATCTCCAAACTGGACCCAACCAACACTAATGAAGAACTTGTTTCTTCTGATTTTTGCTATCTAGAAATTAGATTTCTAATCTAAGTAAATTATCTGGTCAGTGTTACCTCCTTAATAAGAAATAGGAAAGATAGACACTTCTGATAGGCAATTTGTCTCCTGTTGTGTTCAGCCATTTTAGTATTAGATGAGTCACCCTCTAGATTTATCACTCCATTTACACTGATTACAAAGGAAACCTACATGACTAGTCTAGATTATTCCACTTTTCAGATAAGAGCTAGGAGAAATGAGTCCTACCTAACCTATGTGACAGGGAAATTGGTTGAAATAGTACCTCAGTGAAGGAAGCTGAAATATAAGATTACATAACAAGTAAAATAATAGAAATAGTAAAACAGTAGATCTGCATGTCACCATAATAAAGCAAATGAGTTTGTAGAGTAATGAAGTTTTTTTACAAAATGTCATTGTACACCCCAGAAATGTAGAGATTACCTTTTGTGTTGAAACACTTGTGTTGCCACTGGAAAAATATCAAGATAACAAAATGTCACAGTGTTTTGTAGTTTTCCTTATATGCACTGGCCATAGAATATTTTAATATCATCTAGCTATGGATGCTATTGCGTGTGCACCATAGCTGTGTGAGCAAATTATCAGCTGTACAAATAAACAGAACTCCACGAATATAAGTACAGCAATTCTGATTTATGCCAACTGTGATTTTGGCCCTATGTATTTTGATGGAAAGCTTTGAGATAAATAATTCCATGATAGAAGAAGTGTAAGGAGAAAGCTAAAACCAGAAACAATGAATTCCATTTAACTGTGCAAGATCAGACACAATTGCATCTTTACTTCCTTTGTGCATTCTTATTTGTTGCACACTGCAAACCATCGAATAGAAACAACTAGTGTATTGTGTAGCTTCTAACAGTGGCTGACAGTAGTTCAAACAGATGATCTTGACAGCATGCCCAAAGAAATGTTGCAGCTTTACAGTATAGAAAATGTTGTGTTTCTTCTGTGAACTAAATGCATAGATGAAGAATATAACTGAGAATGAAGAACGGTCTTTATTTCATTATGGCTACCGAGTAAGAATGAGATGATAGTCCTTTACAGTTTCTGGCCCCACACGGAGAAAAAGGACTTATCTGGGAAATGAGATGCTGATTACACCTCACTGCTCTTCTGAAAAAGCATGAAATTTGTGAATACAGCTGGAGTAGCTGACTCTATCCCATGTTTTCATATACCCTCTAAGAACAGTATTAGCCTGGGTGTGCTTAGAGCAAGAAGCACGATTGAATGCTGAGACTTCCCAGACAAGGGAACTCTCCAGGGCTGCACCAGAATTATGGCAATGTGCAGTCTTCAGCTACAGGGTGGCCAGGGATCAGGCTTCTGTGTTTTGTATGAATGTGTGTGAGCGCATGTGTCTGTAATTTCAGGGAGTATAAACTCCGCAAGCAAACTATGGAAATAAAGTAAATTCAAGATGCCTGTTCTCTTAGGCTATGAATGTTTTAAAGTTTTATCAGATTTATATGGTTGTATCAAAAACATGATATGCATGTACTCTGGAATGCTACCAGGAGTAGAATGGAAAATTCAAGACTGCTAGACTTTCTTTTCTTGTGCATTATATTTATAGGTCATTGACTTCCCCTATAAATGTAAAATAGTTTTGTCAAATGAACCATGTTTGGCAAGATCTATTAAAAAAACTCATTTGCTCAAAGCAATTCTAATTAGTGAAAAAATGTGTAAATAGATTACATTCTACTGAAAGTTTTCATCTCAAGTATCTGAGTTAACTTTTTTTTTTTTTATTTTATTTTTTTTTTATTGGTCCTCTTCAGTCACAAGGATGAGGAATCCAGAGATCCTGTTGTGATAGGCTAAAACAGATTTGCAACCCAAACACCTTCACAAGGTGTGGCCTGCAAGGTGTGTTTGGTTTACAGTAAACTAACGTGATCAGCTAAAGGTTCTGCATGTGACCTTGATGTTTGGCACAAACTGTCAGCTGCCATTGCTTGATTTCTATCAGTTTTGTAGAACTGCTGTGTCCATGATATGTCTGAGCAACTTGACTTATTTTTAACGAATAAATAATAACTCCTGTTGAAATGCTCACTCCAAAATAGCTATGAAATGGTGCACTATCATATATTCTGTCATTTCAATTTTTGAAAGCATTTAACTGTTTCATAAAACACTAAGGGGCAATATTTTGTCTTCACATGCAGTGCTAGAATAGCTATATGCATATAGGTATAAGCACAAGTATATCTATTGAAATGATTCAGAGTGATAATTCAGATTAGGGATAATATCCAAACAGCCTGGGATGTCTGCAGTAGCTGATGTGCTATTAGAGGGGCAACCAAGTTGTGCACTACTGTGCCAAAGTGTGATGCATCATGGCACACACAAAATGCAGTGCAGCCAAAGAGGAAGCTTTTAGGCTGCTGGGTCTCAGCTCTGCTGTTCAGTGGATTTGTGACTTCAGGAGTCTTTCTTAATCTTTCTGTACTAATTGATTCTGCTCAAAACCATCTACAGTTTCTTTCAGGCTGACGGCTCCAGTTTTGGCAACAAGAGCTGGAACCTCATCACCTCTGAGGCTCAGACAAGCACCAGCAGTTTAGTTGTGGCTGGGTTCTGTAAACCTGCTCTGACAGAGGGCTAAAGCTCAGGCAACCTCTACACATACCACCTAATGATATCCGTGATGCATTGTATTGGACAGTGAAGTGTTAGAGTATATCACAGCCACTGCTCTCTATCATTAACATAATTTCAGTTTAATGCACATGTGTTCTGCTGGTGCCAAGAGGTCAAATCATGTTAGGCTAGGTGCCAAATAAGAATGGAACCTGCATTTTCAGTCTGCAGCCTTTATAATGATATTGCCTGACTGGGATTTGAAGAAACGGCAGAATATCAGTCTAAGTCATAATGCTGTGAATATTACTTTTAGGCAGGTCAGTACTCTATTGCATTAACATTTTCATCTTACGGACATTTTAAAGAGTAATCGCTTTTTCAGTATGCTGACTCAAGGGAGCATTAGCATGTCCTAATTAGGAGGATTCTCCTAGATTATGTGACTTTTTTGCATAACTATGTACAATGATATTGACCCATTTAACTCTGTATTTATCAGTGTGGTCTTTACTGCACCCTCACTCCTTTGATTTTCTGTAATGTAAGTACTCCACAAATAACATCAATTCCTCTGTTTCTGGGATGCAGCCTGCCCGGGGCTAGTTAAGTTTTATCAGTGTTTCGGTTGTTTTTTCGTTTGTTTCTTGGAAACATAGTGGAAGAAATGTACTGGCAAGTGTGGAAAATATGCTGAAAATATTTTACCTACCATGCCACAATCGTGTATACTGTTTGTCTTCTCAGAAATAATTGTAGAAGTACATTGAATTTGAACAACAGGCTCTATAACATTGCATTTATTTCTGCAAAAATGATGTGCATTTATCAAGCCAGAAACTGAGTGTTACTAATCTACGACGTGTCCTCTGACTTTTCGTTTTCTTCTGTCTTACTTCTCTGTTATATAAATGTATATTTAAGCTTTGGAATTAAGTCCAGAAATATAAGAAAAATTAAAAAAAAAAATGTTGAGTATAGTCCTCGGCATTAATCTTTTGTTCAAAATGGTCTGTTAATGAGGATTTACCTCAAATTAAAATAGGGACAGCATATCAACTCATACCTACTGGTCAGTAACAGAGTATACAGCCTTAGGCACTCCCAAGTCCACAACTGACATAATCTTATGTTGTACATAGAAAGTGATTTTTCCCCAAAGACTAAAGTCATAGGTTCAAGTATGCAGGTGCTCTGTAGCTGAAGGCCAGTTTATAAGGGCAAATTTAGAGCATGGAACAGATGAAAGAGAGATCCAAGACTGATGCAAAATGAGAAGAGAACAAAGAAACATGAAGAGGACAGAGCAGGCTGGAAAGGTAGGGAAATGCTGGTGTTGGCAGGACAAATTCTGCAGAGAGGTCACTCCCTTGTCACAGCAGCTAAAAGCCAAGAGGAAAGAGTAAGTCCCACATCCTCAGAAGTATTCAAGGATGCCCCACAATGCCTTTTTTGTTTGTTTGTGATTCAGATCAGATGTTAACTGCAGTTGCTTTATCACTTTCCTGCAGTGCGATGTTTGCACTGGTTACAACTTGCAGGCCTGTCTCTGCACAGTGCTCATGGAGGTGAGACTGCTCAGCAGCTCAAAGAACTCAATCCCACCTGAGTTTATAGAGGAAATCTGTGTTACCTACCTGGTAGTATCAAAACTTATAAAATATTACCTAGGCTTTATCTATGAAAGTAATCTGTCTCTTACGTCTCACCTGCTTTGTACTTGTGTAGTTATGCTGAGTTCAGACTGGTTCATATTTTATACTCTGTGACCTGAGACAAAATGTAAGAAACCTTGTAGCCTGCAAGCCTTGGTTTGTAAGTGAGTAGTACCAGCTGTCTCACCAAACTTGTAATGTCAGCTGGAAATAAAGCTGGAAAGCTGTGCAAATGAGAAATATTGTCTACTGACTTCTGCTGAAGACCAGCGTCCCAGGACACGGTAAGAGAACTCATTTCGGCAACAGTGTGAAATATGGCAACAGACCAATGGTCTGGTGGTTTTCCAGTAAATGGAAGCACACTGCAACATTACAATGCATTATTTACTTCTAAACATTCCTGTTCCAGCAAACATTTCTAAAACCAGCGTCAGTGAACCTCGCCTCCAACGTTACAACACCATTTTGCCCCCTCGTGGTGGATTCTGTCTTTATGCGTTTTTACTTCTCAAACTTGCATCTGACAATGCTGTGAGCTGTATGTTGTTCAGGCAGGCAGAGGCATATCCTAGAAGGCATACAGTAATTTTCTTGAAAAATAGCTAAGTGTTCACTGTGAACCTAAAGTTTCATGTGAACAAGCCAGCTAGTTTAAGTATTGTCTGATTTGATTTGATTTTTTTTTTTTTTTTTTTTTTTTTGTAATTTAATATTCAGGATTTGTACAATTTTGTTAAGAGACTAAAATAAATATTATATTAGCCCGTTGAAAGTTTTAAATGCACAGCACCTTCCAAAGTTTTAGTCAGTTATGATTTTCAGAGTAGGTAGAGGACACCATGCTGTCACACAGCCCAGCAGAGCCTACCATCATATCCAGCTTGCTGAGACTCACAGGGCTGCAGGAACAAGCATGTGGGTGCACTGCTGCATTGCATCTGGTCTGGAGGCACGTAGGGAACTGCTGTACAGCCCAGTGATAAACCCTGCTGAAATTGCTCTCTAAAGGAGATATTGGCCTTTAAAATCCATGCATCAACTGTGGGACTTTGTGCATGCAAACACTTGCATCTGGGATATATTTAGTTATAACAAAGCTGTCTTTTGTTTAGCATCTCAGACACAGCTGTGTTTTGTCCATAAGCCAGAGAATGAAACTAAGAGGGAAAAAAAAAAAAAAAAAAAAAAAAAAAAGGCCTTTTCCTTACTATAATGGCTCTTGCCCTACTGTAGAGGGTTAGCTGAGTATTGATGGTGAAACTTTAAATTTTTCCTTCCCAAGAACATTATATTACCAGCTAAACAAAGACAAAATCAGAAAGGAAAAACATGCAAGACTTAATTTAGTTAATTTGGTTTGTACCTAAGTATACAGTAATTATGTACACTTCTTCCCAAGAAAACATTTTTATTTTTTTTTCTCTTCCAGTCACTGGCACCCCCTGTGTGAACTGACAAGAAGCCAGCAAGTATTGTGCAGACAGTATTAGTGAAGGTCCCTCTGTGCAATATCACAGCAGGTCCATTACGGAGAGGCTAATAGCAGCCTAAGCAAAGGTGAACTTAGTGATGTCGAGGCCATCTAGTGAGCAATGACAGAAATAGCACACAAGCATTCAGGAATCTTTTTTGTTGTGGTTATTCACTCCCAGTTGTGCATATTGCTTTAAAGACAAACTGAGCTTGGAATTTGGAAATGAAAGGTCGTCAGCTCCCATAAAAATCCATCTAAAGTGACAAAGCTTTCTCAAAATTGAGAAGACAAGAAGAGACAGAATTAACAAATTCTATCAAATTGACATTGTATTTTATCGATATTCTGAACATAATTCAAAGTAAGATATCAAAAAGATCCTCATAAAACTATTCTAACTCTCATTGACAAGCTTGAATCCTAAGGAGGATTATTCAACTTTTGTCATCTCTCTTCTCTCCCCCAAATTAAAAAATTGCAATTAAAAATAATTTATTATTTATTATTAAGGAATTCTTTACTCTGAAGGTGGTGAGGCACTGGAACAGGCTGCCCAGAGATGCTGTGGATTCCCCATCCCTGAAGGTGCTCAAGCCTAGGTTGGATGGGGTTTGGGGCAACCTGGTCTGGTGGAAGGTGTGCCTGCCCATGGCAGGAAGTTGGAAATGGGTGATCTTTAAGGTCCCTTCCTACCCAAACCATTCTGTAATCCTGTGATTTATAAATAAATAAAACCAAAGTTTAGACCTGAGTTTATTAAAAGCAGACCTCATACAAAAGTCACTACTTTAGCTCACTGATATTTTAACTGGTAAGACTAATGAAGATTTGTAAAAGTTGCAAATAAGGATGTTTATTTTATGGTTCTTCAAATAGATTATTTTATGACATCTGTAAACTGTTAAACAGTATTTTTTTCTTGTACATATGGCAAATCAAATGCCAGTCAATCAGTAAGTTTTAATGTGGGTTTGAGGCAGGTGGCATAGAAAACCAAAGCCATGGCTGTTATTTTAATCAGTCTCACCTTTTTGGGAAACAGATGGTATTTGGTTTGGCTGAGTGAACCAATATATTTTTGAACTGACTTTAATGATCAATCTGTGCAAGTTGATTTTCAATAAATTATAGGATCATAGTATAATTTGAGTTGGTAGAGACCTTGGGAAGTCTGTAGTTTGACCTATGGCTCCACACAGAGTCAGCTCTGGGTTCAGACCAGGTGGCTCAAGGCTTTATCCAGTTAGGGTCTTAGAAGCCTCCCAGAATGGAGATTGAAACACCTTCTCTGTACAGTCTGTGCTATTGCTTGATGGTCCTCCTTGAATCTTTTGAGCGTAGAGGCCTGTTCAGCATTTTATTATTAATGTAGTGGTATAAACCCTTCCTTGTTGCCCATGATATCCTTTGTAAATCTCAATTCCATCTCAGCTTTGGCTTTTCCAACACCACACATAGCTTGCCTGAGCTATGTTTCTTGCAACTCCATAGTCTGGCTTTTTCACTGAAACGCTATCACAAGTTTCTCTGGTCAGCCAAACCAGCTTCTTGATGTACCTATTTATTTTCCTGAATATTGGTGTGGAGGATTATGTCCTTAAAGACCCACCAGTTTCCTGGACTCCTCTACATCTTGGATCTGCTTCCCATGGGATCGCACCTGTCAGTTTCCTGGATAAACCAAAGTTTCTTCACATCCAATAGCCCACTGCTGCTGTCTTAACTCTCTCCCCACAGGATACCGAGCTCCATAATTTTATATTTGCTAAAAAAAAAAAAAAAAAGGGCTGCCAAAGGTTATATAGAGATGTTTGGGTAATCCCTAATCAGTTCTTCCTGTGACTAGCAGATCCAGCTGTGCCTCATCCCTGGTGTTTCCATCCAATACCTGGATTGATGAGTTATTTCTGAGGGACACCAGAAATCTTATTCACTGGGTTCTGATGTGTTGCCTTTCCAGCAGATATCAGTCCCCCATGAGAACCAGAGTCAGTGACCAGAAAGATATTAGAGTTGTTTAAAGAAATTTCTGCCACCCTGCTTTGCGAGTGTGGAACAGCAACCCAGCAAAAACCTCTCTTACTGGTCTCTCCTTTGATCCTGACCCACAGACTTTCCACCATCCATCTGTAGGAGAACTCCATATATTTAACCCACAGAGGGCAACCCTTCCTCCTTGTCTTCCTTGTCTGTTGTTTGTGAAAAGCTTGTATTCATCTGTTGCTCACTCCAGTTGTGGAAGCTGTCCTAAAGCATCTCAGTTATTTCAACGATGTTGTGGTTTTGTAACCACATGCCGAGCTCTGGTTCCTCCTGCTCCTTTCCCGGGCTGCAGGCTTTGTATACTCTTCAGTGGATGCCTCTTCACTCTGTTTTACTTATTCTGAGGTCTCTCTTGTCTTTGTCACCCTTTGCTTTCCAACTCTGTCTGCTACCTCTCTTAACCACAATGTTATTTCCCTGCCTTGTCATTTCTAGTTTAAAAACTCACCAGGTTAGCCAGCTTGTTGATGAATCCCTCTTGACCCACTTCTTCAGGTAGATCCATTCTCTCCCTATCAGTTCTCAATCCTCAGAGAGGATCCAGTGTTTTTTAAAGCTGACTCCCTATTGATGATGCTACTTGCACAACCAGGTGTTGATTTGCAGGAATCCCTGCTCCTCAAGCATTTTCCTTCACCATTGGGACCAAGGAAACATCACCTGGGTACCCATGCCTTTTACCCCCATGCCTGAAGCCATGTAGTCATTACCCAATCATTGCTGCAATTAGAACTTTATCTTTGAAATATAGCTCAAGTCTGAGATTCTCAGAATTAAAAAATACAAGATTATTAGAATTTTAGGACTTTAAATAATTTTCTGTATTTTCTATCAAAATTTTATCAAATATCAAACCTTGAAAAATCAATTATTTTTAAGTAGGTCCAATCATATAAAGCCTTTAAACTTAGATCACTAAGTGCATGTTTTGTCACTAGTAATTCTTGATAAACTTTATTTTCTTGTGGATTTTATAAATAGGAATAATATTTCAGCTGTCCTTGTAGGTAATAGACTAGAACAGTCTGTATCTGTTTGTAGCATGCTGTCCCTTGATTTTGGTCTTGTGTAGTAGAGAAAATTGATTGTCCTTTTAATAAAAAATGACTTCTCTGTTGATGAAATACCTTTCATTCAACAATCTAGGAAAAAATTGTCTGCCATGGTGAAGGCCATTCAAAAGGGAAATTAAATGTTTCCATTGTAGCTTACATTTCAGATCCTGGATCTTGAACTTCAGCATGCAATGCAAAATAGTTCTCAAAGGAATCCTGAACTCCTCCTGACTTAATACTTTGTGCTTTCTGTCTTAAAATACAGTCTCCAGTGGGAATAATTTGTTGCAAATTAATTCCATGATTTCACAACACCTCTGCAGTACCATTTAGTAGTATCTTAGCTTCCTATTAACTCCAGTAGTGAGTGGGCTTTTTTTTTTTTTTTTTTTTAACAACAGTATTTTTTCTCAGTGTTTTAATTCTTTTCTCTAATTACCTCCACTGGTAGAATGGCCACATTGTCCAGTCTAGCAAAGATTTCACAAGCAGTCATTGTTTGCACAAACAGAATGTAATCTCAGCTATAAAATGCTACTTGATTAGACAGCCCTGAATGAAATATTATATTTCATATTTTGTGTAATTTCCTTTTTTTTTTTTTTTTATGCATGATGTTCTGAAATATGCAGAGCTTTTTGTGTTTCAGGTTTTATACAGAATATTTTATAGAAATTCAGAGTTACAAAGTGAACATTTATCTTTGTAGGTTGTAAGCTTAGAGAACCATATGGCAAAAAGTTAGGAAACCAGCAAGGGTACCTTAGCAGAGAACAAATACACATTCTTCTGTAAAATATTCATTTGATATCAGGATGTGGTGGGTATGAGAGATACAGGGCATGAGGAATAAGGAAGAACATATTGCATCTAAAATTTCATCACTGTATGCAAAAATACATTTTGCTCCAGCCAGCAATCACAAGTGGATAAAGCCCCCGATTTTATTATTTTTTTTTGTTTCTTAAAACAAAAATTTTGTGCTTTGTGATCTTCAGAAGAGCAGTAACCAACGGAACCTATCAAATCCGTCTGGACAGAGATGAGAAGTGCATGTTTAAAAAGAGGAAGGATCAGTGAAAGAAACAATCTGCATGATTGTGAGAGGACTTACAGAAGCCTTTGCAAGCAATCACAAAATGTTTGCTTTCCTTCCAGTGCAGAAAGGACCACGCTTGTTCAAGAACTAATGCACCCCCAAAATTCAGAAACAATAATGTCCTCTTCTTGTAGGTGATGGACTCCTAATGTTGTTCGCAATAAACTGAGGCTTCTCATATATCCATTTACTCAGGTATTGAGTCCTGGGGTTCAGTCACCTACAGCTCACTACCCTGCTATTACCAGCTTCTCTGGAGCTAACCTGAAGACTGCACCCTCCAAATCCTGGGTAATTTTAGGCTGCTTACTCAGGCATAACTCAAGCTTAGACTTTCCATGTATGAAATTATCTGTCTCAGCTCACTCAGCTTTATGGCCTGGTGATCTAACTAATGTAATTGTCTTCAACTGTAGTAAAATATGAAGGTGAAAAAGATGTTTAGGTCTGCTCATTGGTTCTTCCATTAATCACCCTCTGTCTCTGCTGTCTCTTATCATTCTGCACTGCACGGACTGCAGTCTCTGATTATCCTTCCCTTTTTATTATTTTCTTATTATCCTTCCTTTCTCTCCCCCTGCCCCCCCTTCTATTTTTTATTCTTTATTTTTTACTTTTTTTTTTTTTTTTTCCTTAAGCTCTCATTGTCCTTCTTTTTTATCTTAAGTCTCAGTCACCAAACCCACAATTCTGGTAAAACTAGTAGTTTTAAAGCATTAGTTTTCATTCAAAAAGCAGTCTTACAGCAGGATTGCTTTATTTTAATGGCCATCTTTCTAATAGCCAACACCCTTGGAAAAAGCTGCTTTTGTCCTCTGTGCTTCAAAAAGAATAATTTTTCATGAGCAGAATTGCCTATGAATTCTTTAATATGCAAGCTTTATGAAAAGCCAACTTAAAATGCTGAGCAGCAGAGAATACTAAGAAAGACTGGATTATGCAACATAACGAAAGGCAGTCAGAAGACCAAGGGTTTATTTGGCCAATGAAAATTCTAAGCTGTGACAAAGTTAGCCAAAGTATCTCCATGGCTTAGGATAGAAAGGGCATTCCTCCACAGACTGTCATGGAGAAGCAAGCTACAGTACTGTTATTACCTCTGTTCCTCTTATTTTATGCATTTTACAACATTTACCAATGTGGGACTAGCTTAACATACAGCGTAGCAATCTAGTATTTTGATTGTTTCAAGAGAAAGCAAAGCATCTAAAGTAAAATTAAATGAAACGTACAAAATACCTATATCCATATATAGGAAACACGTACTCCAATACAGTGATTAAAAATATATGAATCCAAACCAGCCCTGCGGCATGTCAAAATAGTAAGACATAAATCTGAGAGAATTTAATGTCATCCATAAGAACAAATTGGAATTTTAATTTTTATTGTCTTTGCCAATGTCTGTTTGGTCAGCCTCTGTATGATGTTTTCCAAACTACACATCTGCAGTTCCAGATCCTCAACAATTGCTAGAGGGTTGCTATAAACAGGTTCACGGGCAAAGCAGAAAATGCTTGGGATCTAACAGCAACTTTTGCTTGAATGAGAAAACACTGATTGCAAGCCATAACTATAATCTTGACACTCTTTTTTAGTATACACTAAACCCTTCGTCCTGGAAAGAAAGTTTCCTCATGCAGCAGTTTCCAAGTCAGCACCTATTGCAAGTGTGTGTCTTTAAACTCTCACACCGTCTCCTGCTTGTTCATACCATAGGGAAGTGAGCTGAGCCCCTACAGCTGGTATTGTGACAATGTCTTTTAGCTCTGTTTTACCTTCACAACACTAATACAGATGACGAAGTAAACCAAGGTGACTATACATAATCATAGAATCATAGAATCATTTAGGTTGGACAAGACCTTTAAGATCATCTAGTCCAACCACTAACCTAGTACTTCCAAGTCCACCACTAAACCGTATCCCTCAGTACCACGTTACATGTCTTTTGAATACCTCCAGGGACATCTCCACACAACCACTTCCCTGGGCAGCCTGCTCCAATGCTTCACAGTCCTTTCAGTGAAGAAATTTTTCCTAATTTCCTAAACCTCTCCTGGTGCAACCTGAGGCCATTTCCTCATCTTATCACTTATTGCCTAGGAGCAGAGATAGACCCACATCTCACTACAGCCTCCTTTGGTGTAATTGTAGAGAACTATGAGGTCTTCCCCAAGCTTACTTTTCTCCAAGCGAAACAACTCCAGCTCTCTCAGCTGCTCTGCATAAGACTTGTTCTCTAGACCCCTCATCAGCTTTGTTGCCCTTCTCTGGACACATTCCAGCACCTTGATGTCCTTGTAGGGAAGGGCCCAAAACTGAATGCAGTATTTGAGGTGCAGCCTTACCACAGCCAAGTACAGGGGGACAATGGCCCTGGTCCTACTGGCCACACAATTTGTGATACAAGTAATGATGTTCTTTGTGATGCTCTTGGCCTTCTTGGCCACCTGGCCACACTGCTGGCTCATGTTCAGCTGGTTATCAACCAATACCCCCAGGTCCCTTTCTGCCAGGCAGCTTTTCAGCCACTCTTACCCCAGCCTGTAGCTCTACTTGGGGTTGTTTTGCCCCAGATGCAGGACTCGGCACTTGGCCTTGCTGAACTTCATACAGTTGGCCTCAACCCATCGGTGCAGCCTACCCAGATCCTCCTGAAGAGCCCTCCTACCCTCAAGCAGATCAACACTCCTGCCTTACTTGGTGTCATCTGCAGACTTACTGAGGGTGCACTTGATTCCCTCAGCCAGATATTAAAATGAACTGGCCCCAGTGCTGTGCCCTGGGGGACACAACTTGTGATCGGCCTCCAGTGGATTTAACTGGATAGCTTTAAAAAATCACCATGACTGCTTCCTTGTAAGACCACTCTCCTAATAAACTGTTTAATAGGCAATTTAATAGAAATGCTAGCTCAGAGGAAATATGTAATTACTAATATTTTGCTTAAATATTTGTGTATACATTCAAGAATATCAGCTTATGTGGCATTGCTTTCCTTACTCATTCAATCCCTGTAGCTTTGAAATCCCACAGCAAAACAGAAACAATAATATTTTAGAGATATGTTGAGTTATAGAAAAAATCAGAGCAAGTTGGTCATTTCTTAAACACTTTACAATTCTATTTTTTTGGTGTGTATTTGTTTGTAAATGAATTTTTGGGAAACACACAAAAAAAACTGTATGAATGAAGTATAGCATGGGAAGTTCAGTTGTATGAATTTCTGGGGGGTAAATAGAAAAAGGGAAAGTGCAGCTGAATTCCTTCTTAATTGCAGGGTACAAATCTTACTATAAATGATGGACTGCTTATATTGCCATGCATATATGTATATATAATGTGTATAGGACATCTCTTTATATTAGACTTACATATGTGTCTTAGAAAACCATGCATCTTCACATTTTCACAGATGCCCCACACTGAGCGATCATGATCACACAAAATACTCATTTTCTTTTAGTATAAAACATAAATTATATATATATATTTGCCAAATCAAGTACAAAACAATCATATGAAACAAAAACTATCAAAACACTAATTTTATAGGATACCTTGGAATTCAGAAGAAAGAAGTGTTGGGGAGTTGTTATTTTGATTGAAGAAATACTCTCAAAGAAGAGTTAATAATGCTTAAAAATGAGTGCAGATATAAGTTTTTCTACTTCATGAAAAAAAAAAAAAAAAGATGCTGTTGGAAGTTATCTCAAGAGAGAACCACACTGAGAGGAAGCACCCAATAAGCTTTTAACATCCTTTGTATTTTATGAAGTTTAGTTTGAGACTGAGCCAAAATCCAGTACCTGTCTTTTGGACTCATCCTTTTCCAAGTGTTTAGTTTAACAATAATCATACCTGTAGGAAAAACATTTTTATCTCATGTTGTCCTTAACTGACAGCTATAAATCATTACCTGGAGAGGCATATAAATATTAGTATCTGTTTGAAATTACAGATTAAAAGGAAAATGGAAATCAGGGACCCATTATTCAGAGCAAAGCAAGAAAGGGGCCAAGGAAGTTCTCTTTCCTTGCACTTTGTAGTTACTTCTCCAGACTGGGGAGAGATGGCATCTAGTTCAGTTTTTGTCAGGTGTGTCTCACTGTCTGGGTTCTTCCTAAGTGGCCTTCAAATGACAAGTTGAAAAGGCTTCTTTTTGCTTTCTGATCTCAGCTGTGCATAGCCCTCACTGGCCATGGTTGAAAATCTGTCTCAAAAATTGTCAGGCAGATGTCAGAAGAGAACATTTCCCATTGTTTGCAAGATAAGTCTGCTTTCAAGTAAAACAAAATGCATCTATGCCAGAACGCCAAAGCTTCCTCAGAGTAGTCTGAGTATGTGAATTGAAATTTTCTGTGGTGTATTTGGAACTTGACTTTGCCTTTTCCTTTTATTTATTTATTTATTTATTTATTTATTTATTTATTCTCTGTAATTTCAGCTCTGGATTCTGGAGCCATCAGGGAAATGGGTAGGTTGATGAAGCAGTTAGGCTCTGCATACCACTGGGGTACTTGAATAGCCTGTTAACATCAGAGTCCTTGGGGCTCCCTGATATAACATTGTTGACATCCATTTAACACTGCACCTCTGGATACTTCTGATTTTTGCAGACCCATATTTCTACCCTGATAAATTAAAACTGTCTCTTTACAATTCACATGGGATAAAACGGTGTTGACATAATTATTCTCTATACACTGTGCTGGAACGCACAGATGAGATTTGGGAATTTCAAGTACCTTAGAATATTTGTTCAACAGTGCAAACATTAACAACCCTTATGAAGTTCTGCCTCAGGATCAATCGAAGAATGTCATAGCTGACTCAAACACACAGGAGTGTAACGGCATGTTGTAAAACAGACAAGATCCTAAACATCAGCTTGTTTACATATTTAGAGAATACGGCTCCTAATTCCTTATAATTAAAATGAATACAACAAGGTGGATATTTAAAATAGCATTTTGCACTCAAGATTATACCTAAGACTAGGTAAACTGTATATCAAAACTTGAAATCCAGAACTGCTTATTTCAAAATCAATAAACATTCGAGGTCTTTAAGGCATGTGTGGCTGCTGCCTCTGCAAGTCTGAAAAATTCTAGTTACTCAGGGGGCAAGAGGTATTTTTAGGCTTAGCCATTGAGAACTCTTTTGTACCATAAAGATATGAACATAGGCTGTCAATGAATAAATGCTCTACATATGCATTGAAATCAATCTAAAAAAAAGATCTGATATTCTTATTATCTATTTTCACAGTTGTAGAATCTGCTCTGCACTCACTGTTGTGCACTTCAGTGTGATAAGCAAAGCCCTCCAAATAGCACTCTAAGCAGTCAGACTTAGCATTTTTTCAAGTGTAGCTGGAATTTCTCAGCCAGGAACCCATTTCAAATGATAGGCATCATATATGGATAGAAGTAAAAGAGCATCTTTGTTCCAGAAATCTTGCAATAAGAATACATTGAAACTTTTAATTCGATTCCCTCACAGTCACCATGAGGTTGCACATTGTGGCAATATCAGCTGAGCATTAAGGTGTAAGCAGTTCTCCTGAAATCGGTCACTGCTTCCTACCTCATTGCTTTCACCTCTCTGCTGGTGGCACAGGTGGAACATGGTGATCTGGCTTATGGAAGGAATTCAGGTTGATGTGTGACACAAGGATTCAGATTTGAGAAATTATTTCTACATCTATTTAATTTGCTATGCACCTGTTTTTCTATGTTATTACTGCATTATGTTCTTTGAAATCTTGATAATTTATTTTGTGAATGGCTGTTGCAAGGACAAAAGAGAGGAAAAACAGCTTAGAAAAGGATCTCTGTGCTGCTCTTAAGCTGGTGTATTTTATTTATGGAGTATCCTGTCTACAAAACTTGATAAACTGCCACACTCCTTGGATCATATGCAGTTCTGTTATGCAAGTGCATAAATAGCAGCCAGTGAGCTCAGCCATGGTTTGTACTTTCTAATGTCCAGGCTCTGAAGAGTGAATCACCAGAGCAGGTTTGCCATCTCAGCAGCATCTCTCCTGTACCACCAGTTGCTTGCTGCTTTTGTACATCCACACTGCAGGGCTTCAGCCACACTCTGAATGGACCTGAGAGGGGATGTCCTGGCTCAGCATCCTAAATCTGAACCATGACTGACTGTTTTTCTCAGCACTATGCTCCTCAGCATGATTCCTTTGGGCAAGCCTCATCTCTGACCTAGCTACAGCTGAGCTTGCTGGGTCTCTGTCTGACCAATGCAGAGGATGAGACACTGGTGGCTGTGATTCATCTCACCTCAAAGCAGTTATGTTAAACAGGTCAAATGAATTTCTGCCTCCTCCTTCCTTCAGGGGAGCATAGATTTCTCTCCATTTACTAAAAGGGGAAATAGGAGTTATTGCTTGGTGACCCTCCCTTAATTAGGTCCCTTCAGACACAGCCTCATTTCAGGACCATGTGTAACCAGATCTGTATAACTTCATTTAAACTGGCTCTCAGCACAGGGCTCGTCGTCCATAGGTTACAATGTGAAAGTTTTCTCTTTTATAAGCCATATAATAAAATTAATTTTGCAAACTGCCAAAGCCATTCAACAGACGTGGTTATCAGATCCTGAGAGCTGCTGTAGGAAACACTGGAGAGATTAAGTCCAGAACACCTTCAACTGATGTCTGCAACCACAGACATCAGATAGTAATACAGCTTCTCATTACAAGCAGCAGGATGAATATGTTGGAATACAAACCTTTTTTTTTTTGCTGTTTCTGCTGGCAAACATCCCTTTTGCTAGGGCAGAGGATGACAAATCAACATACCAGTTGCCAGAGAGCTGGGATTAAACATTGCTCTGCAGACTTCTGTCTGAATTAGGAAATGAAAAAATTCTTTAACCACTTGCTGGTCCTGAAAATAAATTAAAACATCGTTTTACACATCAGGCCCCTAAACATTCTCAAAATTGTTCATTAAAAACAATTGCAAAGTGTGGGAAAATATTTGCTTAACTGCCCTGTAATCTTACAAAATTGAACTGAGTACAGGTGTTTTTTCTTTAAGTATTTTTGAAAATATACAATAGTGCCTTGTGTTATAAATTTTCATTTAGTTTCTCTCAGTAATATATTTTTTCTAATTAAACTTATTACATATTTGTAATTTTATCCCACATTTTATAAAGAATTTTCAGCCACTAAGAAGCATAAAAATAATGTAATGCACAGTCTACTTCCAGTTATGCACACTGACTGTTGTTGAATGACAAAAGAAACACTGAAGGCAAGACTGTTGCTATTTTCTATTAATATATTTAAATATATATCAACAAATAAAAAGAGATTCTGATATTTTAAACTATGGGTGGTTATAGGCTGCTATGTATCAAGACTTCTTGTTTTTGCCACTAGATAGCAGTGTATGTCTTCTGAGTTTAGAGTACATATTTCTCACCTAGGTAACCTCCAGATATCACTTCCTATACTGTGTTGGTTACTTAAATTCCTCCTGAAAAGTGATGCAGGATTTGTGGAAACAGTTACAGAATAGTATATGCTAAACATATAAAGTAATAGCAGCTACTATTTGCTTTTTTTTTTTTTTTTTGGTTGAAAACGATGAGCTGCAAAATGACGAGGATGAAAAAGGCATAGATTTTGTTAAGTTCCACTTATGCTGACTCACAGAAAATCAATCAGTTAAAATAGAGTTCCTCTGATTTATATTTATACAGTGGAAGCAAAATATATCCCAAAGTCTATGAGTCTATGACTGCTGAATTTATTGCAATATTCCTTTGTGAAAGGTACTGCTTTGGTGAGCACTACTGTAGTCAAAGGAAGTAAGAGCATTGTGCTTAAAAAGGAGTCACTGTCAGTCCATTACAACACATTGAATAATCTGATTTCATTGACTTCTGCAGCTCACTTTCTCTGTTCTTGCAACTATTTTGAAGTCAGCCTGCCCTAGTTTAATGCATATGCAAGTTAAGAACACAGTCAACTAGTAGGTGACTGAGGTCTGCTTTCCCATGCCTGCTGAAATAAAGTCTCAGTTAAGGAAAAAAAAAAAAAAAAGGAGAGAGAGAGAGACTCTTCCTTTACTCATACAAGTTATCACTGATGTGAAGTGGGCTGTGATTCAAATATTACATATTTCTAATGAACACCATTAAAAAATGCAGAAAAAAAAAAAAGCCAACATCATTACAAGGAGACATTGCTGAACAGATGGGCAAGCTTCTGGCAGGAGGACTTTAGAAACTAGCATCAGTGACTTGGCTGCAGTGAGGGGAAGAGAGGGAGAAAGGAGCATAAAGGAGAAGAAAAGAAGATAAACAGATGCCCAAACTTCAGCAGAATCCTAGACAACTCAGAGCAGATAACAAAATTGCCTTCTCTATTTAAAGAAAAAAAAAAAAAAGGGGGAGTTTATTATTAGGTGCCTCCCCTTGTTAGTATACTTATGAGCCAAGATGCTGCTCTTTAGGGAAGCATGAGCCTGAAGCCAAGGCAGACTGGCTGTCAGAAGTGACTGGACCTGATGTAAGGAAAGCTGTTTTAAAGACAGAGGAATCAAAAAAGATACAACCAAAAGCTTTATTTTTAATGTTAGAGACCAAGAAAAAGAAAAGAAAACAAACAAACAAAAAACCTCACATCCCTCACAATGCTGCCACCAGTCTTGTTTTGGGAATAAATGACAGCCTGAAAGGGCAGATCTGTTGCCTTTTCCTTCTGTTACTGTGAGTTTGCTGAGGATTCTTCTGGGGGAAACTGCGTATTTTTTTCCCCACCCCTCCCACCCCCTGGGATTTTTTACAGCTCTTCTTTGCCACCGACTGCATAAACTTTATATGTTCCCCACAACTGTCCATGGGATCAGCTGGAGTACGTGCATGGGAGTGGAACCTGCAGCCACCATTATGAATTGAAAACTTTCCCGTTATGCTGGGAAAAAAAGGGAGAACTGCCACAAACAGTTGAAATCCATATTTCTAAAAATGATATCGAGAATTTGGTTAAGGCACCGTGAAATGTGTTTTTGCACAGTGCCAAAAAAAGGCGATTTTCTTATCATTTCAGAATAAGAGGAGTCCACTAAAGGCAAATTTCATTTTTGCCTGGTGATGACCTTGTGCTGTTGGAATGAAGCTGATATAAGAAATAAGAAGCAGGAGCAGAGCTTCCATTGCTGACTGCAGTGTTTCTATCCACATCTTAATCATATGCTTTCTGAAATGTTTCTCTTAATTTCCCTAGTGGCCAGCCTTTTTGAAGTTTTAATATGTGACCTGTTGCCATCTATTCAAATAGCTCTTTTTTTTCCTACTTTCTCTTTTGGTATGTTCTTTGGAACATTATATTTCTGAGCTCCAGCCCTTTTAATCTCTTGATATATTAATGGAAAGTATTCTCATAAACCTGTTCTTTCATCATACTAAAGTTACACAATGAACCTATATGGTTTATCTAGGTCAGATAATCTACTTAAATAGGGTTGAAATAAATGAACTGATAAATGTGGACTTCACTCAGGTTATTTTTTTTTCATCTCAGAGATCTACGCAGTATACTGTATTGTAACTAGAGCTGGTCAAAGTGAGTGAAAATTATGTCAATGACAATTGCTTTCATTTTTCAAGTGTTTTGATTTTCAGAACTATTTTTTCTTCTAATTTTTTGATAATAAAGCAATATAGATCTACATCCAATTTTGAAAGTAAAAGAGTAAAGGAAGATGAAAAAGAAAACAAGTAAGAAATCACGTCTTTCATAATCATTTATGAGACTTTGGACTTTCTTTTATTGGAAGAATCAGTTCCTGGCTGAGGGGGAATCACTTCTAGCAGCAAAAGATCTACAGCAAAGGGTTGAGTTATTTCAATTCTGTACACCTGAACTTAGTTGAGCACAGATTCACACTAGCCACTTTAATGAGGCCATACAAAAGAGCACAGAAATCACCCCTAAAGGAGGAGGCAGAAAGGAAGAAAAGAGAGAACATATGTATATTGCTGTGGAATTGGAGATGGGGACTGACAGCACTGTCTGTCTTGTTTCCATTTAGAAAGCCTCACCTTAATGAACTTTTTTATTGACCAATAGATATTTAACATAATAACAGCAGCTCTTAGGTGCTGGATAAAAGAAGGTCAATGTGTGCCTTCATATTCCGGTCTGAATATATTGATGGGATTATTGGACAGAGCCACACAACCCAATAGGCAGTAAAGTTGGCTTTGGGTGTGAAAATGGTAAAATGAAGTCCAAGAAGGCTGCATATGTTCCATATGCAACTGTTTTCTAATTAGGAGAATCTAAACAACTGCATCAGTAAAGATAATAACTGCAAGCATATACCTGGTGTTGCTGAAAAGACACCTTCAGAGAAACATGAAAGTATGTAATTTGAGGGTAAATCTTAGCCACTGCAGTTCAGGGCTGAGCTTATGTTGACGGTGATCACAAGAAATCAAATTGTCATAAATTCAAACCACTCCACGCACTTTAAAATATATAAATGAGATTTTGGAGACATTAGGAATCTTATACAGTTCACAGATTGTAATGTTTTCATCAATCTCCTTGGCCAAAGTTTCCCAGAAGCCTCAGTTATCCTGCCTATGATAGAGCAAGGTCTCTGTGGGTTTTCACTTGGCCCTGTTAAAATGAAGTGTGCTGGGCCTGTGGGCACTGCAGTACCATTTGTCCTTGGGGAGGAACAAGAGGTGTTCACCTCCAACCTACCCTTAATACCACCTTTTGCAACACTTAGGCTCACATGTTGTCAAAAGACGTTGTGGCTGTGTGGCCAGACAGATGCCTCTGCACATAGGTTAGTGGACAGGTCCTTGCTAACACAGACACATTTAAAGTGTTTGTTGACAGTATTTTAGGCATCTCTAAGCAATAGCCAGCTTTAAAAGAAGTCAAAGGAAAATTCTGTTCCTGGAATTGGTATTTTCTTGGGGGAACTGTATAAGACTGTCTTGAGCAGAGCTTTAGGGGTTTCTAGACATGTAGCAAAAGTCTTCCATAAAAATCAGACCCTGAAACACTCAGTTAGAAGCAGGTGGATGTCACACCATGGTCTGTAAATCCAGGAGGGAAAGGGGGGGGAAGATCACTAAGGAACTGAAAGACACTCTTCACATTTCCCCATGATCTCTTCCTGGTAAAGGGTCTGAATGATAATGAACTTAGTTCACATCATCTGAACTTTCTCCAGTTATTTAATAGATTACTCCATATGAGAAAGAATCTGACCATGGTATGAATTACTTAATGGGTCAGTAATTAACTGATATCCAAGTAAATATAATTTCCAATTAAGAAGCTTGAACATATCAGAGTATTGAAATACACACATACACACACAATGAGAAGGTAATTTTCATTTACAGGCTTAGAATTTTTATTTATTTATTTATTTTTTAATTATTCAAGGTAATTTACAAGCTTCAGGTTTGGAAACATTATCTTTTTTTAAGTATTTCAGGATTCCCTTTCCTTCTCATCTTCCTCTCTCCTCTCTTGACCCTCTCCATTGCCTCCCTAAAATGGGAAATAACAGGGGAGAGAAATGACAGGATGAGAAGAAAATTAACAATCATTATTTGTTATTCCCATTCCAGCAGAACAGCAAATGTGTTTTTGTTTCTTTCTGATGTTTCTGAAAGGTTATGATTTATTTATTTATTTATTTATTTATTTTTAAATAAATTACACATTTATTGAGTCTGACTGGGATCTTCTTTTCTTACAAGATATTTTTCGTCCTTTCTTTATTACATGCCAGCTTTATAAAAATAGTGTTTATAGATTTAGCACAATGTTATTAAACACCTATGTCATATTGGCTGTTATGAATTTCTGTGTGAAAAGCAGATGAGGCTGGAATATTAAGTCTAATAACATTATTTATCACTGATCTTGATAAACTGTTCTGATAAAAATTTTAGTCACTTTAATTCATTGAGGACCAAGATAACCAGTTCATTATAGTGAATTACAAAATAAATCAAATTTTAGCTCACTTTCAGAAAATACCCCCAATTTTCTCTTTTCAGCATGTCATTAATATTTTCACTTTATAGCTTTAAGAAGCAAGTTAGTATCGGCTGGCTGACAAAGCAAGAGATCATAACAATATTCCATGCTTTTTGCTAGAACTGCTGGAGAAAATTATTTGATAGGACCTTTTTGTAAATGAATTGCTAGGTCAAAATAGAATCTGTAAATTCTTATATTTTGGTTTCATCATAAAAGGTTTTATTCTCCAAAACAAAATGTAATTCGTGTCAAGGAAATGGTTGATATTAATAAAGAAGGGGGAGATGTGGGAGTGTGGCCATGGGGGTCGGCAAGCCCCATCATTGATGGTAACATCAGACTCATAATGATGAGGCCATCAGGAATGTAAGAGTTTAGAGGGAACAAAGAAGGGTGATTCAGGAGACTCCATGCAGTCTCTGGTTGCTTGTTCTCCAGCCATTAAGGCATGGAAGTTTCTGGTTGTTTGCTGTTGCTGTTATATGCAAAGTTGTTCGACCAATGAAAAGTTGTTTTGAAAAGAACTGCTGTGGGGTGAAGGGTATAAGAGGGGAGCCTGTCCTCAGAATAAAAAAAAGGCAACATGATGTGATGAAGTTATGTCATCAATAAAGAAGCAAAAAGAAGGAATGAAAAGGAACAGGCTAGAGGAATGGAGACCAGGACGGGAACAGGCACATTGATTGCCTCATGAAGATAGGTTAGGCCAAACTCAGCAAACTGCTCAAAGAAGCTCGTACAGAAAGTCTCTGGAGATGGGTGCACCGGAGCTGGAAAGAAGCTGAAGCTGAGAGAAGCGGACCTGCGCACACAACTGCCCCTCGCAACTAAGCAGCTGCGCATTATGGGGAATCATACGTCCTTAGAAACAAAGACTGTCCTGGTAATCTTACAGCTTGTTCTCCTTATTAACAATTGGACAGTTTATGATCCTGAAATATGGGACCAAAATGAGGTCAAGGTGTGAGACTCTGCAACTAAAAACAACAAGGTTGCAGTGGAATTGCTCAGCACCTGGCAAGTAATATCTGAGGCCTTAAAGAGCCGTGTGGGAGCACAGTAAGAAACGTGTGGTTTGCCAGACAGTGAGGGAGCTGCGGGCTCCTTTACTGATCCGACTGCTATGCCATCAGCCCCTCTGCTGCTACAACCATCGAATGCTTTTGCTGTTCCGCCCCTGCTGACCTGGACGTGCCTTTTGACCCAGGCCCTATCGGACTTGAAAAGGAGACTGATATGTTTCCCTTCGATCCGGGAAGAGTGGGATGCACGAGGCCCGAATACCGAGTTGCTTGACAACTTAAAGCAAGACATATTGTTCAAAAGGAATGGAAAATGGAGACTCTTAAGTCATGGAACTTAAAGGATTGTTTGTTACCTTTTCTGATTGTACGTATGTATAGGCATACTCGGGTTTAGTATGTAAAGCAATGTTCTGTATATTAAGAATGTTCGGTGTTCGTGTGTGCATGTTAGTGGAGCGTAGACTCCCCGCACACCCAGCGCTGTTTACTTGCCTTTTATACCTTTTATAAATATTTCTTTTATAAATATTACTAAATTCAGATTGAGTTGAGACTTCATTTATAACAACTAATATTCCCTGAGATATTTTTTACTTGAAATTACCGATTTGTGAAAGTTCCTTCCTCTCCGAAATTTACAAGATTTGGTGTGTATACCAGATTTGGGAATTTAGTAACCAAGTTTTGAAAATCCCACTCATCTACATCCCAAGGAAACTGAAGATTTGCACTTTCAGGTCTGCTGAAATTCTATCACCTTTTGCTTTAGGAAGGCATGGAAACACTAGAGGAGGTGCTCTAAAAATATTAACAGTCTTTGCTGTCATATAATACTGAATGCTTCAGTACATTGCCCGCATACTTTGAAACAATAAAATTCGTATGTCCTCGAGGGGACATGAACCTTGCTCTCATCCATACTTGATTCATAAATAGCGATAAGTGCTCTTGCTACACTGTAAAATAGGTTCTGCCATTCCATCAGCAAGACCATTCATGACTGCAAGTTTTCTCCCAAATTTTTTTCCTCACCACTTTTAACAAATTAACTTAATTCAGTATAGAAAAGAGGATGCAAATGGTTTTGTTTCATTAGAACAATGACAGAAGAAGGAAGAGCAGTCTTCATATAGTTAAAAATCTGCAAGTAAAAAAACTCAGGTCAGTGCTGTTTTAGAATTGCATCTAGAGGAGGCTGCTGAGGTCACTGATTTTATTTTTAGTTACTCAGACATTTGTTTCAACTGCAGATGCTGCTCCTCAAGAATTCTGAGAACAAACATTATTATTCATTGCTTTCTTTTTAAAAGTAAAACCAGAAAGCCTTGAAGATTAAGCTACTTATCAACACTTCCAGGGATATGTTCTCCTTTTTTGCATGGCCTGTCTAGCTGGAGCCTCAAAATCAATTAACTAAAAGGTCTTCATCACCTCTGGAATTTCAGTCATTCACATTAGTAATTACAGAGGGTCTCCACGAAGCAGTGGCTTCTCAAAGAGTTAATTGAAATGCAGGAGTAGCTTAATACTGATTCAGCAGACTTAGCTGTAAACTTCAAAGGAATTGTGATTTGCCACTTGGTTCTTTATTTGTCTATTTAAATTAATCATGTTGCTTATAGGCCAGGAAAATGAAATATAGGAGACCTCAGAGTCATTGTAGAGTAAATGTTAAGACATGTTAGTGTTATGAGAAACAAATTCTTTTATTTTTTTATTAATTCTTATTTTATAAAATATTTATTTCACATAATATTTATTTTATTTAGTCTTCTTTGCAAACATAGGATTTTCCTCCAGACCTCTAAACTGTACACCGCATCCAGTTTTATTAATCTTAGAGAGTCTAACACAAGAAAACATCCCCAGGGCCTGGTTCAAGTTTTACAAAGGTAATACAAAGCTCCACAGTTTACTTACCAGGAGTCTCAGTGTGATACACTTGACTTCAAATAGATACCCCTTACCGTTTCAGACATCTTAACATTTGGCAGCAATTTATTTCAACACATACTAAATGAGTCTATATAGCACTAGGCACATGTATTCTGATCTCCAGCCATGCAAAGACATAAGGCCAGCAAGGGGAATTTAAGGCACGCTGCTGTGTTTATGTCTTTGTGTGCTCTCTCCATTCTCCATCTAAAAGATGAATTAGGGCGTGGGAAGATGAGCCTACTCAAAGACCTTATCCAGCTTCCTAGCTCTTCATGACAAAGCAAATGTTATGTCAAAGTTATAAATTGCATTCATGCAGGCTGGACCTCACATTACCAGCAGTCAAGGTACATGTGAAGAACCAGTAGCCTCCCAGCACAGGGACAGAGTGGTGACTGTCACTACTGCTGAGAATGGGTAGTTCCAGTAGGGCTTCAGCTGTCACTTCACTGCAGACAGCAGAGAGGCTGAATCCTCCATGAAGGCCTGCACAGCTTTCCTCTCCACTTACAGCCTGCTGGTTCATTCTGGGCAGCAGGAATGGCCCCACAGGTGATATCCTTGCTGGACAGAAGAGGGTGGACTTCAACAGAGGTCACTTACAAGTACAAAACTCAGCTTCCTCCAGCTGTTCGTGATTTCTGATCCCCAGTAATGATCCCACTATGGACTAGTTCACTCACTTTGCCCTGTATCTTCAGTAGTTGGTTGGCCAGGTGTGGCCATCAGAAGATCCCTTTGTTTATTTCTGTTACCCTCTTACAGGGTAACTGCTGCTGCTTTAAAAAAAGACACAGCTCTCCTCCCTACCCTTCTCTGAAGCTGCTCCTGTGAGTCTGTTACTGGGAAAATCCTTACACTACTTCTGCACCATGATATACGAAAAATAAAATAAAATAAAATAAAATAAAATAAAATAAAATAAAATAAAATAAAATAAAATAAAATAAAATAAAATAAAATAAAATAAAATAAAATAAAAACATCTTCTACTGTGTCTGCCTGACATTGTCTGAGAAACAAGAGATTGTTGTCAGCAAGTCAGCTGGGGACATCTCCACCACACATAGATACCTATCACATGCCCGTCTGGTGATGACTCTTCAGGACATGCCAGCTAATATGCCTCACAAGTCACTTTCTCCCTCCTTGTAGCCTGTGAAGGTTGATGGGCAACTGTGCCCTCTCTGGCACGTGGGACCATGCCTGTAATGGCATGAGAAGAGCTGGAGAGCAGTTCCTGGCCAGCACCACCATTATGCTGAAAATCTGTAGCTGCATACCAGGAGGGCTTGGCACTGATGCAGACCAGGGGATGTTGGAAAGAAAAGACATGTGGTGGGTACTGCCCTTTGAGCTGGCACAGCCCTCTGGTCAGCAACTCAGCTGACCTTCCTGTGGGGATGGCACGTGGTGGAAGAGGAGAAATAGAGGTGAATCTCAAAGGCTCTGGAGAGGTCAAATAAACAGCCTGTCTCAAGTCCAACTCCAAGGAAAGACAGGAGACGTGCATCTAACTCCAACTACCATGTCCTCTGGTAGGACAGGACCTCAGGTCAGCAGCCTGTGCTTGGCACAGAGCCACACAGCAGCTTGTGAGGTGGGCCATGCCTTCACCTTCGTATCTAATTGGCAGTGTGAGGCTAGAAGTGCACGTGTCAGTGTTGTCCTTCCCGCCAAAATGATGGGAGGGTTTCAATTCTTTCCTTCCCTGTCAGTGAACTAATCTACCAGTGTTGGCTCTGATACTTTCCTCGTGCAGCCGAGCCATGTGTCCTCCTAAGGGTCCCCTGCCCAGAACATCGACCATCACTGTGACCAAGTGGGATGCCTGCTGCATTCTCCTGAGGAGATGCTTTCCCTCATCACAGGCACGGACATTTGGGGATCAGCAAGTCACTTGAAGAGCAGGTATAGATAACCCCCCACACCTCCCTGGCTGAGGTGCTGTGTGCTTGTTGTACCACTGAGAAAGACTTTGTTATTCTTCCTACCTCTTATCCTTCATAGTGCCTGAAGTGATGGGAGAGTGGAGAGAACTGAGTAGCTGTACATCTGCTGTGCTTTCTCTCCTGTAACCTGCTTCATCCAGCAGAAAACCACAGTGACTTTTATGAATGCCTCTATGTCTTGCTGGGGTCTTCTACAGAATGATTCTCTGTTCTCCAGTAAAGACAGAACCCTGAAAGTCCTACTCACAGGGAGAGTAGAGACAACACGTTCTCACTTTCCTGTGGATCAGACTTAACTCTTTCCCACAGAAAACCTCCAGAAGGATAGTTGCTCAGGCTTTCCCTTGCTTAGACAGATGCAGGTCATCTCAGCTTTCAGGAAATCTGCAATTACAAGTTAAAGCTGGAGTCAGTGCAAAGTCAGCTGCACCTCTGAAATTCTTTGAAGTGAGACTGGTCAGTTAGTAGTACTTTTTCCCTTGTCATCATTTTTGCACTTGTATTTTCTGTAAATACAAGCTTAATTACTGTCTCATGATTATTAATCACAGTCATTACAGGATAATTCTATTCTGAAAAAAAGGCTGTGGTAAAATGCATCCTTTACTCAACAGCACCGTGTTCCCTGTGTTTTCACAGCAGTACCTCTTACTTCAATAATTAAGGCTGGGATTTTCAAAGTAGCTTCATCCTGTTATTGAATTTAAATGAGATACAAGCACCTAACCCCCTTAGGATCCTTTGAAGCTCCCAGCTGGAAATTATTTTTCAATGCTTTCTAATTCTTTTATCTATTACTGAACTATCACAGCTAAGACCGACTACCCTTGCCTTTCTCTGAGATGCACCATTAGCACATCTATTTCTGAGTGGTGATAATTGTGTGATTCTGGAAAGCTTGTGGGAGCCATGAAAATGTACAGATACACTTGCAGGTATGATATGAAGAGACAGGGCTTGTAGCTGTCACTGAGGTCTCTGTGTCTGCCAAGGAACCCTTTCATGTTGTGTAGTATATGAGTAGGGATCACAACCACTGCCTCTCAGGATGTTGTCTGTGCCTGTTCTTGCACCTGGTTTACTGCAAAACTAGCTGTAAGAGTGCCACCAAACCATAATCACCTCTGTTTTATCAGGGTGCATCATTTTACCAAGGTGTAAAATGCAGCACAGGAGAGCTCCCTTATTGAAAATTAGAGAGGAAAGTCATGAACTGGGAAGCATAACTTAACAAAAGGTACACTTTCTGTGGTTATATGAAACGTAGAGTGCTGGCTGCAGAATACTGGAGAAACATGTATTGACCTGATCATGAGAAGTATGGACATCTATTTGAAAGGTCTGGTGGCTGCAGCTTCCCTTGTGCTAAAACTTGTTATCTGACAAGACCCATCTCTTGTCCCATAAGCTTCTGTGCTGCTTCAGGCTAACTGCAGGTCTCCCATTTACAGACAACTCTAGGGATTTCTTGCCAGAATAAAATTCATTCTGCAGTTTGTTTGCTTAATTGAGCAGGCTATGAGTGTGTTTACTCATGTGCATGTTCTTGGCTCTATGTATGTGTGTGTACCCTTACCCCATGCACCCCTGTAGCTGAGACTGTTTTCTGGTGCCTCTTGACTGTTTTCTGGTTTAAGTATATCACTGCTTTTGATGCAGTGTAAATACCACTGAAAGAACGAAAGAATGAAAGAATGAAAAGAGTAGGCAGCTTTGAGGACCTCATTATTTTTCCAATAGTTAGACACCCCCAGAGGTTAACCTGTGTGTTGGACCTCATAAATTATTCCAGAACCTAACAGACACTGTTTTTCTTGGCTCATTCATTATTATCAGTCATTAGGTCATTAGGTATTATCAATTCCCATGTCTTTGGTCTCACAGATTTGAACTAAACTATAACTCTTTCTGATACAGGAAAAAATATTTATGTATATGAAGAAGGGCCATAACATGAACCCTTGGAGCTGCTCTGAGGCTCTACTCAAATGCACAATTACTGCAGAGTAGAGGCAGCTCTTGGCTTCCTGAGATAGGACACAGCAATTGTTACAAATTGTCAACATGACTTTTAATTTGAGGATTTTTCATAACACCATCAAACTTTGCTCAAAACATAAGCAGATGGAGAAGTAACTAAGATGTATCTAGCTCCAGTGCTGTGAATTTGCTTAAGTTATACATACTGCAGCTCTGTTAGCAAAGATGATCATCAGTGCTGTCCCTCCCTCCCTGCATATGTGTACAGTGGGGGAGTGGACAATTTTGGCTATATTAACCTGTCAGATAGAATGGTGACTATATAGTATGGCACATCTGCCTTGCACTAAACTCTGTTATTTGTGCTCCTGTAAAAATTAGAGTCAAATTATCCTATTTAGCTGCATATATAACAGTTTGAGGCACTTTAAGGGGGAGTTCTGCCATAAAATGCATAATTGCTGGAGGCATGTTTATCTGTGCTTCATGTAATTTAGAGCACCCTGTTTTTTTTTTTTTTTTTTGAAAAGAAGCACCTGCCCCATTCCCAGGCCCTGGTAGCAGTGCTGGCACCTCCTCCCTCCTCCTTGCCATGGGATCAGTCATCCATGTTGTGTTTCCATGCTGGTCTGAAGTGTGTTTCCCAACTATTGTTGTGAGCACCATCTTCTTCTACTGTAACAGCTTGTACTGTAACAACATTTACATGGGACGGAGTAATATTTTAATTTCATGTTTTAGTAGTCCCAATGATGTGGAGTCTTGGCTGTCTCCCTGGAGTGATGTTAATGGTGATGGCAGCAAAACAATTTATGTGTTCTCTGTAATATCTGTGACTGGGAAGTCCTCTACTGGAGTATTTTTACCAGGTTAAAGGTGCTAGAAGTGTCTCTGTCTTTGCCATCATATGTCATGATAAGGTGGATGTTTGGTTTCCAAACCCAATGCGTTCATGGTGCCTGTTGGAGATGTGTAGTTTATGTAGGTTTCAGTGGTAAAAAGAAAATTTCCTAGCTGGGTTAATTCTGGGTGTGGAGTCTGAAGGGTAAGATAATAGAACAACATTCACTAGCTACAGAGGAGGCAGGCCGTATATAATGATGGATTTGTAGGAGAGGAAAAAACACGTCTTTGAAACTCCTTAGCCTGAGCAGTGTCCCCAGTGCTGCTGAGAGAAATAGAAGGGACAGCTTCAGGGATGAAGGTAGCCACTCATGGGGGGCTGCAGTATCTCATAACACCTCTCTGAGGCCATCTGTGTCACTCCTGGACATGACAGCTTAGCTGTGACATGCATGCCTTGTGGCATGCAGCCATGTCCTCATGCATCCAAGGCAGACATCCTCCTACCCTGTCCCATGTCTTCCTGCAGAAAGGAAAGCTGGTGCACAGGCTGGAGGGAGCTCTGCTTCATGCTGTGGCAGCTAGACCAACAAGTTTGACATAGCCTAAATCTATAAATCCCTTGATCCATTAAAGCTGTTTTTGTCAGGTCAAAATATGTTTATTTTCCTTTCAGGAGAAGCTTAGCTCACTTAAAGCAGCCCATAGAGCTTTTCTTTCACTTTGTGGTGCTCAATATGTTCTTCCTCCAAGGGACAAAACAGAGAAATACTTTCTGGCTGTTACAGTAACTTAGAGGGAAGGGAAAAAAAACAGAATAAGACTTTGTGAGCTGTCAGCTGGGTGACCCCAACACCTCAATACCTGTCTGGCTGATGAAGCTAAGGCACAGAGTAATATTTTTTTTTTATTTTTATTTATTTATTTATTTATTGGTGCAGGGAATAGATCAGTTATGAGGAAGTAGGCTGCTGGCTGTTTGTTGGCCTCTTTTGGGAATCTCAAACTATGAGGAAAAGCCTGTCTTCTTCTCCCTACCTGTCGACATGCTTGCCCTTTGTAGCAGGGTCTTTTGGGCATCACTGTGATGAATTTCTTTGCAGGAATGACTTCAGAAGCAGAAGGACGTCTTTGTGTGCCTCCTCCAGAGCATCCAAGGCTGATTCCTACCCCTGCTCAGAGGTGACCCCTCAGGAGCTGCTCATCTCCCGCTTTCCTCTGAATTACTGATGCCTAAAATTTACTACACATGCCAGATTGTCAAAGACTACATAAAAGCATTTTCCAGCTCCAATGAGGTTACTGAAAACACTTTTCTAGCTGTGACTGTCCTGGGTTCTGTGTGTGTCACATTTGAATACAGTCTTCTGTAATGTTAATAGATACATTTTGGAGATAGCTGCTCACAACAAATTAATGAGACATTTCAAGACAGAATTCTTCCCAGCTAATTAAGCTACCTGCCTAGCTTACTAGCATTAATCACTCCTTTCCCAATATATCTATGTAAACAGCCAGATTTTCATGTAGATTCATTAACATTTGAGATAGGTGATGATCGCCTTTGAATCTGTTGTTTGGTGACTCTAACACGTTATTGTTAGTACAAGAAAAAATAACAAACACGACAATTTGAATAGAGATCATTCTTGAGCACTGCATCTACAGATTAAAAATTATTCACTTAGGTGTAATTACTGGTAATAGTTAACCATTTTCTCCACCCATGCATCTCACCACAGAAAGAATATTGTAAGATATCACTTGCAACACTTAATATTAAAGCATGACAGCCACTGTAGCTGATACAGGTATAAGTTATGGAGAACAAATAGATGAGTTATAGTAGAAAAGTCTTGTTGGAGGTTTGTACTTCTCCAAAAGATTGAAACAATAGCTGAAAGGGAACAAGAAATATATATATTATTGTTACATTTTAGACTGAAACTGCAGAAAGCCTAAACAGCATTTTTTTTTTCTCTCTTGGAATAAATAAATAAATAAATAATATATATATATATTGATTCTGATCCAGTCACTGTTTTCAGGGGTGTCCATTCCTCTAGTAGAGAGTGCAAAGATATAGAGATTTCTCTATTGAGAAAGCTGCTAGAATAGGAATGAAGAAAACTGAGTACTTCCAACCCAGGTATGTGAGACACTTTGTCTTTCAGTGCCAAAGCTTCCTCTCAATGTGTTTTCCTCATCATCAACTGTAAGTTTCTTCCACTGCAAATGAGGTAAAATAACGTGGTTATTGTTTTCTGCATTGAGCCAAAATGAAAAATTCAAATCAATTACAAGCAAATGAAAATTTGAAGTGATATTCTGGAAGATAAACATACCTGTTTCTATATGAACAAAACTTAATTTAATCTCAAATGCTTTTTGTTTGTTTGATTTTCAAGCACTTGACAAAAGTGCTTGGAAACTTGAAAAATAAGGCTACATCCAAATCAGGATAAGCGGGTATTGAAATTGTCCCTTTTCAGTCTGCAGCCTCATGTTACCAAAAGATGAAAAAATAATAATAATAATAACTCCTTTTCTCCTTGTTTTCAGGTAAGAAGTAATTTTCCTTCTCATACCTAATATTCTAGCCAATGGCAATAATGTATTCAGCTCTAGTGGGCTGTTTGAGATCTTCTAGTTAAGTGCTTACAGTTTATATTAAAATATTTAATTTTCAGGAATAGTAAAGTCAGAGTCCCAGTGATTACTAGCCTAGTGATTATGGGACAGTACAGACAGATGAAAGAGATGGATTAGAAAATATGACAGTTCCTTTCACAGAGAAAATTTGAATGTTTATACTTTTGGGATAAAATTTTAAATCGTAGGGTGTTAGGCTTATTTCCTGAGGGGACATTGTGTAGGGGAGTTCCATCAGAGTAATTTTACTGGCTGTGAAAATATTAGGCAAGTGAAAAAGTATTTACTTTTTTTTTTTTCTTCTGATTGTAAAACAATCCATAGCAGAGGAGTTTATTATAGTTTCCCTGTGTAGTATCTACAGGTTAAAGAAGCAAAATTCAGATGAATGTCACTCCTAGGACTTGAATGTAAGGCCTCCTACTGGCAAAGTCAATCCTACTGCCTCTTGCATATTGTGGCTCAGCATTAGCATTATTGCAGTTAGAGAAGGAATCCAGCCAAGGATGACAGAATGATTAAACTATCGATTCCCTCTTCATCTGAAATATGCCATCAATCTTAAATATTTATTCAATTGCAGGGTTTCCTGCATTTCTATTTTCCAGAAAACCCCTGCATAGGCATAATCAAAGACTATACTTTTGCGTAAATAGTTTCCATGCGGAACATTCTAACATGTTCCTGTCCCAGGAAACACAGACCCATACTTAAAGCACTTTACTTTTATTGGTGTTTTCCTTTTAAAAATTCACATGCAAAAAAATCTGATCCTGTTTCTGAATATACTTCTGATTTCCAAGGTCAGTTTTTAACATACAAGGGTCATAAATAAGTTATTTCAAATAACATAATTAAAACCACCAACAACAAATGAAATCTATGGATGCAAATGAAAGAGACTCAAATAAACATCAAGGGCAGAAAATACACCAGTAAACTCACCATCCTCTTTGTGTAGACAGTAGCTGGTGAGGACTTATCAGCCTGCCTGCAGTGAGCCCAGCAAGGAAACCCATTGCATTTCCTTCTGCTGCTCCAGTCAGGGTTACAAACCACTCAGCAACATATTTCAGTGGATGGCAGATATTTCTTTCTAGAGAAAACCATATTTATTGGTTCCTGGGTAGAATACTCCATGCTACTTGATATCCATCTGCATGTCTGCAATGCCACCAGCAGGAGAAGTGTCTCACAGCCTGCCAATGTCCCTGCTGTCACAGGGCAGCCTGGCACCCCGCAGTGTGTGACGTGCTGATGGCTGGCGGGGTGATCAAGGCTGTGCTGGGAAGGCCCTCTTGGCCACATAATGTGATATATCAGATAGTCAGGCAAACAGGGGGTGCCTAATCCATTCAGTTTGTATTCTTCGTCTCATACAAACAAAGCAAGGAAATTTCATTTCATTAAATTTGTTTCTAGTATCTACACCTGTTCAATTAGGCATTGTTCTGCTGCAGTACCATCTTGTGCAAATAGATCTGGTCCTTTTGCACCATGGTTGTTGAGCAGTAGTAGAGGGAAAGACGAGAGGCTGCAGCTTCCAGTCCTGTGCACGCAATGGGTTAGCGACAGCCTTGGAGTAACACAGCCCTTTGTCCCCGTTTGTAAAGCCCTTGCCTCTTGGGCTGATGTGTCTTATGGAGCTAACTGAGCAGTTTTTCTTGTGGAAATTTGCAGCCTTGGAGGTCTTGGTCTGTGAGTGGTCACCAGAATCAGAAGGGACTTTTTCTTTGTGGTGGTTTTACCGTGCTGGGCAGCTAAACCCCACAATCGCTCTCTCACTCCCCCTCCTTTAGATGAGGAGGGGGAGAAGTAAAGCAAAGAACAACTCACGGGTTGAGATAAGGATAATTTAATTAAAGGGAAATAATTATAATAATTAAATAAAGACTACCATGAACTAAACAATTTAACTAAGGGGAAATAAAAAGGGAAAGGGGAAAAGGGAGGGGAAAAGGAAAAATAAAAAGAAGGGAGGAAAACAAACTAACAAAATAAATGAAGGCTATATGGAAGTGCAGAGGAAAGAAATTACTCTCTACTTCCCACAAATGAGCGATGATTGACCCCGTCCTTGAAGCAAGGCCTCAACGCACGCAGCCGGTGTTCGAGAGGAGGACCTACATTTTCCCAACGAGAGCCCACCCCTCCCCTCTTCTTCCTGTTTCCACCTTTTATTGCTGAGTGTGACATTACATGGTATGGAATATCTCTTTGATTGGTTTAGGTCAGCTGCCCTAGAGATGTTTCTCTCCTCACTTTTTGCCCACCCCCTAGGAGGGTTAGAGAAAGGCCCAATGCTGTGCCACTGCTGCTCAGCAGTAGACACAACACTGGTGTGATAACACTGCTATTCCAGCTACAAGTACAGAGTACGGCACTGTATGGGCTGCTGCTGGGAAAGTTAACATTCCAGCCAGACCCAGTACATTCTTCCATTTCCTTTGAATTTCTGTTGGACAAATAGCTTTTTTTTTTTTTTTTTTTTTTTTTTTTTTTTTTTTTAAAGCAGCGAAGACAAATGAGACAAATGGTCAATATAAAATTTGCAGCTTAGTTATATGAATGAATAATAGATTATGCTCAGCTTTATGGAGCTTTGGGGTTCACAAATAATTCTACTGGTAGACTAAAGAGATACTTTAACATGACAAATAATGTATAGACATACTTATGCAAGAAGCCTGTCTTTTTTGTTTGTTTGTTTGTTTTCTTTGACTTGTATAACTTTACAAAGTATTTTTTGGGGCTAGACCAAAAAATGTAGTACCTTTTATGTTGGTACTATATGTTTTGTAGCAGGTGACAACATGCATTTATTATTGCATATTGGCTGCCTTGAAGCCTGTGAGTTGAGATAAAGACAGTTTAATAAGACAGGAAAATAATAATAACAATAATAATAATATAATAATAATAATAATAATAATAATAATAATAATAATAATAATACAATGGTGATAATAGTACTACTACTAATAATGTGTACAAACAAGTGATGCACAATGCAATTGCTCACCACCCGCTGACCAATGCCCAGCCTAACCCCGAGCAGTCCGGCCCCCTCCCCCCGGCTAGCCACCCCTATATATTGTTTAGCATGACGTCAGATGGTATGGAATACCTCTTTGGCTAGTTTGGGTCACCTGTCCTGGGTCTGTCCCCTCCCAGCTCTTACTGCACCCCCAGCCTGCCTGTTGGCAGGACAGAGCAAAAGGCTGAGATGTCCTTGGCTTGGTATAAGCACTGCTCTGCAACAATTAAAACATCGGGGTGTTATCAGCACTCTTCTCATCCTAAGCCAAAACACAGCATTCCACCAGCTACTAGGAAGAAAATTAATTCTGTTCTAACTGAAACCAGGACAAATAATAAGCCTGCTTACAGGAATTAAAACTTGCAACATTTTGCAGAAAGTGGGCTTGATTACTACAAAAGTTGGTTACATGAAGAGGTTTTTACTTTGCCTGTGTCAGCTCCTGAATCTAGAAGAAAATGGATGCTGAGAGATCTGCTGGGTGTGCAGCTTGATTCACTGTCCAGGAGCACTGGAGTGGCCCTGGCAATTTGCTTGCCTGGCTTTCACATGACTGCAGCATGGTTAGGCAACATTTCCAACAGAAGTATTTGGGCTGATTACTTTTTAAAAAAAAAAAAAATTCCTTTTCCTTTTCCTTTTCCTTTTCCTTTTCCTTTTCCTTTTCCTTTTCCTTTTCCTTTTCCTTTTCCTTTTCCTTTTCCTTTTCCTTTTCCTTTTCCTTTTCCTTTTCCTTTTCCTTTTCCTTTTCCTTTTCCTTTTCCTTTTCTTCTTTTTCTTATTTTTCTTTTCTGCCAGAGGATACAATGTGGAATATCACACCCCATCTAAAGCTCTGCACTAATATTACAAGAGGGTTGGCTCTGTTTTATAGCTTAAATCTTTCCTCTCCCTCTTTTCTGTTTATTCCTAGAATATTCACAGAGCAAAATCATGCTGTGCTCAGATTTTTTTTTTTCTTAAGATTAGCAAAGGATTGCCTTTAAGCCTAGTCCTGCAAGATAGATTTGAAACCCTTCTAAACCCCCTAGCAGCATGTTGCTGCATCTTTCCCCAAATTAATGATTTTTTTGTGTGTCAAATTTATCTGACCCAAGTTTTTTACAATATTCCAAATAAGGTGTTCTTAGCATCTTGGACGCTGTCATTGGCACTTCCTTGTCTCAGCTTCAAACATCTTGCCTGATCCAGCCTGGATTCACATTTGCCATTTGCATGGCCTTTTTCTCATGTGAGAAGTGGTTCCTTAATGATGTTGCCAAGAGATATTTGTTCCATTTGCTTGTTTGTTATTTAATTTCCTTTTATGTGATTTCAGTTTGGCTAATTACTAAGCCTTTCAAGCACTTTGCTGAAATAGAATAAGACTTTAAGCATCACCCACTGTTCACCACAAAAACCCTCATCCAGACACAAAAATCTCCACGTAAATTCCCTTATTAATGAAAGCAAGATTATTTTTAGCCAGGTTTAAGGAGGGTGGGGTGAACTGTAATTAAATTGATGTAATATTCTAAGGAATTATAGTGGGGTATAATGTATTATTTGTACTGTCTGCTAAGGTTACTTAGACATCTTAATTAAGCTGTGATTCAAAAGACCACAGGAGTGTAATTCAAAAGGCCATTCTCTGTGAAGGCAAAGGAAACAAATAAGCACTTGTGAGGAGCTAAGCTAAGCATGCTGGTGCCTTGGGAAGCCTAAACTCAAGTCCCCTTCCTGGTGCCCACCACTGAACAGCACTGGCTTCAGATGGCTCCAAGTTCGTCCTTCATGAAAATCAAAGAATTTTCCACCCCAAAGCACAATGGCTTATGAGGCAAGGGTTGATGCAAATATAATATAAAAGATCTTAAGTAGAAAAGATTTTCGATTATTCCTATACCACGCTCCCATGAATCCCTGGGCTTCTGCAAGATGTTTTTAATTCCTGATGTCCTGTCCACTTGGGCTGCTATCTCTACAGTGCTGACTGAAATCGGCTTAAATATTAATATATAAGTACAAACCATGGATCATTTTTTAATAAAGTTTTGCTGTGTGTATTCCTTAAAGACTTGTGGGATGTGATAGTGGTGGTGAAAGGCAGACAAAACAGTTAAAATGAAATATTAAATAAAATTGAAGATTTTATTTTCACTTTCCTTGGAAAGTGACCTGGTGGGAAAACACAGTAAGTAATGACTAATTATTTTTCTGTTGCTTGTACATTTTAGAAGATCTGTTTGTTGTAATTGTTTTGGTATGATTTTGCCAATCTGTTGCCTTTGGCTTACCTCTTAGCAATAGCAGTGGATTTTTTTTCCCCACCCTATTTTCAATGAGGGCAGTCTCTCTGTTCACCTGACACAGGTTATAAGTCCTACTACAATCCTTTTGATCATAATGCCAGGATTATTGACAAGCTGTCAAAACATGGGTTATCACTAGTGCTTTTTTGGGCTTCAGTATTGACTATATGCCCTAACAACAAAGCAGCAGCATCATAATAATTCTAGTTCCCAAACCAACAGGTTGCAGGGTCTCAGCAACTGAAAGACTACCAGATTTTGTCCAGAACAGCAGAAATACAGCAAAACAGCAGCAAAGTAATAATGCTTGTGAACAATTATGTTTCAACAAGGAATTTTAGAAGAACACACTCCATCAAAGTGTCTGAAATATGGCACTGAGCAGTTTCAATTTCCATTACAAACCTTTTAAAATAAATGGTCTTAATAATTCTTACTCCTCTTCTCCTGCTCTACAGAAAAGACAACATTCATCTCATTTTTTTAACTCAGATACTGGATATTGAAAAACTGGCTGTCACAAGTCAACACAATGCTCTTGTATTGTGCCTACTAATATCTGTTAACATTTACCAATAATGAGAAATTTTAACTAGAAGTTTAATTTAAAAAAAAAAAAAAAAAGGAGCTTAGATGGATAACTAATTGAACATCTAGGAAACTGGAGTCCTTAGATCTTGGATGGATCCAAAGATCAGGACTGTTTTCCAACTTAATTCCAGTTCCCAGGCTCTCTGGGTTTTGGTAAGATTTGAATTATCCGTCCCTTGACTATCTCTTCCCTAGCATACAGGGAGAAAGAGTGATGATATATGTCATGTTCCCTTCTCTTTGAAAAAAAAAATAAAAAATATATATATATATATATATCAAAAACTTCGTACTGTGCCTGTTTAACTCAGCTTTTTGGCAAATGTAAAGAAAAGAGAAGTCTATCCACTCTTGTACGGGAAATATCCAACTGAAACTGTCGGTGGCTAGATGCAATGAAAGATTTAGGCATGTAGTTATGCTGGTATCCAAGGCCCATGTTTAGGCAACGCCGGATGTTCCATAAAAAAAATTTCATGAGTGCTTGCCACTGATATTTAGGTTCATTTGTTCATTTGGAGCTATAAACTTTATTAATTGATCAGCTCATCTCTAATCTCTGCTCTTTAAAGTAAAAATCACATATTCTGTAATGTTATCATGGTACAAACTGTCAAAAGTGATTTATGGGCTCTGTTAATCAGATCCCATGTACTATTTTAGAGCTGAAGCAGTGCGTTTCCAGGCTGCATTTCCTCTCAAAATATCAAAGTACTTTACAGACAATGAAGCTGAACAAGGAAGGCTATTCACTGACTTATGGCTATGTCTATGACCTGTTATGCCTATGTTAAGAATACAATTAGGTGCAATGTATTTTGACTGACTCTGACCATTTTTCCATATGAGATGCTAAATTTACCCTCTTGACTGTTTCAGAAACACATAGTCTCTCAAGTACTAAACTAGAATAAACTTATTTTGCTGGTTCCTAAAACTCACAGGAGATTTCATATGTTATCGTTTGGTTATGCTTTGCCAATTCTATTTGTCTGTTCCATGATATCCAAAACAAAACCAGCATGAAGACAATATCCAGTGATGTGGCTTCCTTACCAGAAACATGGCATTGTTAATGACTAACCCAAAGCAAATTTGAATTCCCATGGGATACAAAGTACACCAAGTATACCAAAGTGGTATTAAAAAATATACAACAGTGGGAAAGGGTATACATGAAATGTTCTTGCACAATGCAGAGGAGAGCAATACATACATGTAGATCAGTATCTGCATATGTTCCTATCTTTAAAAAAGCTTTAATACACTTACAGGAAAGACCTATAGAGCCCTGTTGATTCCATATGGCTGAGCTGGGTGAGGCTGAACTTACAAATATATTTGTGAACCTCAGAAGCTGAAGGAACTTTTGCACAAGTATCATTTGTGAGTGTATTTCATCGATTAGAGTCCCTTTACTCCAAAGCAAAGATAGTGTTAGAGGGGGTCACTTCTGAGAAATTACAGTTTTCTTAAAATATATTAAGCTAATTTGTATTCAGTATTATAGCTCTAACAGGAAAAAAAAAATGCGAAAACTCAAAGCAGTCTTTGGGTTTGGTTATGTATTTGGCTAATGGGCAGTATAAACAGGCAACAAACATTTCTGATTTTGTACATACAAAAATAGCAAGGTGCTAAGTGAAATGAATTAAACCAGACATGTTTGGAAGCTGAAATCCCTTGTATATGCCCTGAATAACTTTATCCTGAACTTTTCTCACCTCCTTCCTAATCAATCTGAACTGTAACCTGCTGGGCTGAGCATTTTGGAGGAGAGGCTACCTTTGGTAGTTTCATAGTCATTTTGGACTGACTACCTGTCAGAAGGGGTGCTGGACCACTGTCACCAGGGATCACCAGGGATGGTACAATCAGCAGCAATGACCTGGAGATTAAAAACAAAAACAAAAACAAAACAAACAAACAAACAAAAAAACAACCAAACAAACAAACAACCAAAAAAACCCAAAACAAAACTGATGTCTTTTCCTCAGCACCATCAATTTTCTTAAAGACAGGATTCTGATAGTAGACAGAATTTTTAATGAAAATGACATTTTGGCAGATTTAATTGAAGAGCTGGGGCACCTCTCCTATGAAGATAGGCTGAGGTGGGGTTGTTCAGCCTGGAAAAGAGAAGGTCTGACTCTGTCAGGGATTATAGTGGTAGGAGAAGGAGTAATTACTTTAAACTAAAACAGGGTGGGTTTAAATTAGATATTAGAAATAAATTCTTTATTGTGAGGCTGGTGAGGCACTGGCACACCCCGTCCCTCTAAGTGTCCAAGGCCAGGCTAGATGGGGATTTGGGCAACCTGGTCTGGTAGGAGGTGTCCCTGCCCATGGCAGGGGTTTGGAAGTGGGTGATCTTTAAGGTCCCTTCCAACCCAAACCATTTTATGATTCTGTGATTCTATGATGTATTTTACTCTCTCATTAGATTTGACTGTTATGTGTAAAATATGAGCCTGAATTGCCTAACTGAACTCTGTTAGTTTACACAGTAACCACTGTAACCCGGAGGCAATAACATGAGTTTAACAGATAAGAACAACTTATTCAGCATTCCTCAAAGTCTGAAGAGGAGGAACAGGAAGTTGACCCAAAATGCTTTAAAAATACTCCTCCTAGCAGTAATGCACTAAAGTAAACACTGAGGGGAGAGTGCTATGAAACAGTTTCGTCAAGGACCGAAGTAATAACAGCATGGCTCAAGTGAGGGCTAATTAAATTGTTTTAGCTACTGGAGGGATGGGATCTCCAGCTGTGTGCAAGCCGCAATAACAAACTTTCCTTAGGGTGCAGATTCTTTCTTGTCTCTTTAGCTTTACACAGCTCAAATGTTATTCTTGCTCATGACAGCCTCATCAGAATGTTGGCTTCAGAAATGCTTGCCTGGCTGCAACAGTGATGGAAGAAAGCAAGCAGGATGAATTAGATAAAGAATCCAGTGTCCTTGAGAGCACTGGTGTTTTGGGGTGAGCTGGAGAGGAGGCAGGAGACATTCCTGGTAGCAGTATTTCTGTGAGCTGTTCTTTACTTCGTCAGGCGTTCTTCAACTGTATTGTCTGAATTTGAGATCCAAACTTTTCTCCCCTCCTTGTATAAATAATTCTTATTTGTATGTGCAATCTCTTGAACTTCAATATTTTCAGGAATGGCTAAAAAAAATGTGCGTTTCCTTTTTAGTTGCCTGGATGGTAGCTTTAAAATAGCATGAAAATGTTGCAACAGCATCCCTGCTCTTTGGAGCTCACTTACTAGAAGGAAAAGGAAAAGCAGACTATTTATTAAGGGCTCGCTATACCTTTTAACAAAGGCAAGAAGTTTTCATGAAGCAGTAAATGACAATAGCTGGAGAACTGTTGACTGTAGTCAACATACACAAGTATATGCACATAAATGTAGGATTTAGTTTCTGATTTTAATCACTAAGCAATTACACCTGATAGGTGAGGACAGAACAGAGGGTTGTCTGTAGTTTTAAATGATACATATAGTGACAAGTTTTCATTCATCACAGTAACTACAAGCTTCACTGTACATGCTTTAGCAGATAAGCTTTACTCACTTGCCAACCCAGTCAGAGAAAAGGCAATACAGCTCTGTGAAATACAGCTGACAGCAATGCCGGACTGTGTATGTGTATGTGCATATGACTGAGAACAACCTGTTACTTCATACCTACCCTCCACAAACACTGCTGCAATTATAGCTTTAAACAAGGTTTGTTGGGTATATCAAGAGGAACAGAGTTGGAAGCATCAAAAGATCATGGTACTTACTACAGTCACTGATCTAGCTTTTCTACCCTACCCCACTCTGTAATTTTCAATTAAATTGACCAGTGGCCTATACTAGATACAAAGTGCAAAGAATTTTATCTTCTTTTTCCAGTTGCGATGAAAAAAATTAATAGCATAGGCAAATGTCAGTGAAGAGCTAAGCAAAGAATTTACAGCAAATATGTTTTTATAGCTTAGTTTCTCTTGTTGCCTTTGAAACTATGCAAGTGTAAACTGTGAGTCAACATTATATTCCCCTTTATGTTTAACCCACAGAAGACATTTAACTCTCTCAGGCTGTGGCTGTGAAAGCCAGGTCCTTAGCTTAGTCTGGAATCACTTGAGGTGCAAGTTCAGAAGCTGTTCCTGCTTCAGCCTGCTCCTATTTTGGTGTGTTGTGTTCAACACAAAAGTATCCTGTGCATTTACATCAACTAATTGGTAATGTAGATTGCTTGAGCCAAGCTATTGCAAAAGCATTTTAGAAGTTAATTGAAGTTTTTGCAAATGCTTAGAAAAGCTCTGATAATACAAGCTAAGTTTTTAACCAAGAAGAATGGTAATGTAAGATACATGTAAGTTTGTACTGAGAAGAATGGGAATAATTTTCAGTTTATTCTACTTGGAATAGAATTTAATCTGAGAGGGCCACTAATTTGTAAGAATTAGAATATGTGTACAAGGCTTTGTATCACAGCAATTGCATAAGTATTAGTATACTGCATACTTGCAGTATGTATGTGACAATGTGAAGAAAAGTCTTCAATTATATATATATATATATACACACATATATATTTATTAGGTATGCCTGATTTGATTAGGACACTTGATTAGTGCAGCTTAATTGGGGCAACCTCACCAGAAGGAAAGTCACTATTGGGCTCTGCAGCTTGTTCTGCAATGCTTCCAGGAGCCCAGATGTCTTGACAAACACTTCAATATCTGGCTACACAGAGCCACATAGACATAGTTGCCTGTTGTTCACCTGTGAGATTAGGAAATGATAAACATTTCCCAGATATTCAGGACAAGTGGATGCTTACCTTGAGAAGTTTCCAGTCCAACAGCAAACATGTGGACAGAAGTAGAGGAAGGCTGAAGAAGTAGTAGGGATCTCCTCAGTCACCTCTCTGTAAGCCAGGAAGGAATATTTCAGAGATACAGAAGCACAGGATGATTAAGGTTGGAAGGGACCTCTATATTTATATTATATATATATAAATATATATTATTTATAAATATATAAAGAATAACTATATTTATATTGGTCATCTTGTCCAACCCCTCTGCTCAAGCAGGGACACATAGAGATCAGTTTAGCAATAAAGAGGATGGAGAACTTTCGGGATGATATCAGAGATTCAGTGCTGAGAAGAAGGTATGGACGCTTTTATTCATGAAGGTGACAAAAATGTGAAAGGAAAAAGGGACATGAAGTTCAAGGTGAACGAGCCCCAGAGCTACTGGAGATGTGTGCAGGAAGATGAAACACCGTGTGGGTGAGATGAAACAAAACCATTGCTTTGAGTCAGCAAGTCCCCAGGCAAGGACGATGGCTTTAATTCTGGGACCAGAGCTTTCCTCAGTCACCAGTGAAGCCATCCTTTTCCCAGGAGGTGGAGGTATTTTAATAGGGACCAGCTCATCCCTGAGAACTGCTTAGAAAGCTGGAAGGTGAAATGAATATGTGTGGAAAAAAAATCTCTTCCTCCTGACTTCTTGTTCTATAAATGAATTGTCATGATAGTTGAAAACCATTACAGACCAATCCCCATTTAAGCAAGCACTTTTTTTTTTTTTATCACTTGAGTCCATGGAAGAAAATGAGTGACAATTATTTAAATTTTGTAAACTACTGATGAATGGAAAAGACACAAGAAATTTCTTGAAGAAATAAAAGATTAAGTTTTTCTTGTACTTCTGCTGTTTAACTGCGTGCAGCTGTTCATAGGTACTGCACATCATTATAGTCATAGGTATTGCACATCATCATAGTCAGTGGGATTTGTCTGCAGATAGCTTTTGCTTGTTTAAAGCCATGTGCCTCAGATTCTGCCAGGTAAGAGAAATATACTTAACAACATAGATGTAAGACATCCTAGGAATTGAAAAATAAATAAATAATAATAATAATAAATCTCTATATTAACTTTAATGTTTTATCTGTAAGGAATACAAAGATTAGATGGTTCTGAAACTTAAAATTGCATTTGTATTTAAAATAGAACTATTTTTCAGAAATGTGATAAAATTTAATTCAGTAATCTATTCTTCTCCCTCTGTATTCTCTGTCATAAACATAGGATTCTATTCTGTGATCTTGTTTGTACATTTGTATACACAGTCAAGTGTTTTAAGAGCTACAGGTGAAAAGTGCACTTTGGATTCAGGAACCTGGGAAGACTCCAATTCCAATTTATGTGGGATTTTTCTTGTGGTAATTGAACATTTATATGCTTACTCATTCATTATCAAAAACCACATTTTCAGAAGAGATAAAACTAAACATATCCCCATCTGAAAAATTAAGTAGGGTCAAAATGCCATGGAAATGTAGAATTTAATTTAACTGCTAAGAGTTAGTAATACCTTCATAAGCACTGAAAAGATGGCAAAACTGATGAGAAAAGTATTCACATTTCTGCAGTATATAAGAAGCTAATATGGAGTTGTTAAGACATGAAACACTCAAACTGCTTCAGGTTCCTTTGATGAGGAGCTTCAAAAGTTGAACCATTTTCACCCTGCACTGCAGAGATCTTCTCATCATTTTTTACATCCCCATAGCTCGCTCACTGTACAGTAGCAATAGCTGCAGGACCAGGGGAAAGATTTTGGCTCCAAATGCCTGTACCCATGTTTGGATTGTGATTTGGGTTTAGGTAGTGACCTATTTAACTATTCTATTAAGGAAGAGGTCCCCAGCAGCTCCACAACTTACTGCTGTTATTTTTTGATGACCTGTTGCTTTCCAGCTGACCTCTGAGAGCACCAGCAAGGCTGCAGGCTGAAGGGCCTTGCAAGATGGTCTTGGGGTGATCTGAGCTGCTCCACCCAGAACAACAGGCTTAGCACCTAAAGCAAGACTTGTATGGAAGTGTAAATGAAACCAGAGTTGTCTATCTGCTTGAAGACTCAGGGTAAAACTTTTGCCCTGTATTCTTGTCTTCAAGATTTTGCACCAGATCCTAGAGGAAAGCAGGCCAAGTCCCCATGCTATGAGGAGGAGCAGAAATTTGCATTTCAGTGCTGCTCAGCTGGGATAATTTCCCCAGAGTCACCTTGGACTTCTTTTTGTCTCTAGAACAGAATGAAGAGGAAGTCAGAGGAATAAGATTTTTACCTGTTATATTTAAAGTACTTTCAAAACTGTAAAGAGCTCCTACCAAAAGGATCAATGAAGTGTCATGGTCTGTCATGAGAAGCACGCAGGACCATACAGGGTTGAACATGCTTTTTGCTGCAGAAGAAATGGGCAGTTGTCTAAGGAAAGTAATTGCATCCCTGAGTGCTACAATGACAGATGAGATTTTTATTTTTTTCTTCTAATTTCCCAGCCTTATGCATCATACAGATGGAAAATTCTTTTAAGATGAATGTATATCTCTCATCCACAGTCAGACTTAGTGAGACAATTTGGAGTTGGAACAGGACAAGCCTTATAAGGCTTAAGGCATTTCATACAGGTCATCCTTGACTTGTTATCCTATTGCTCTTCAGTGAAGTACAGAGTTCCTTCATATAAGATATTTCTTATCTACAAATCATGTTGACATCAAAGTACTGATTTTTCAATGTTCATGCCTCATGTAACAGGCACCTTATAACAAGCATGCAGATACTTAGAGAATGACTTCACAATGTTGTTCAATCTCTGCACTTCTCAGAAACTATTTTCTTCACTGTAAGTAGAAAAAGACAGCAGAGATATAACATCCAGTGTGGCAGCCCTGCTTCAGGTAGCATCCCCACAATACTTTGGCATTAGAGAAAGAAATATGCTTTCATTCTCACAGAAACAATGTCATAGCCAACAAAACTCCAGCTGTTCCTCCTCTGTGCTATTCTTTGTTTCTTTAAAATGAGCATTTCATCTACAAGACTTATGGGGTTAATCTTCTGTTGTATGCCTCATTAGTAAAGGCTCATATGAAATATGGTGTCAGCCTGTGGTACTGTATTGTAAGAAAGGTTTGAGTGCACATCAGAAATTTTCACTTGAAACAAACAATAATAACTACTGAAAACACTAAGAGACTGAAAGAACGTTTAAAAGAAAATAAGGTGGAGAATTGAAAAGATAATACACTTCAAATACAAGCAGGCATAATGTATAATTAAAGGTAATTGTTGAACCTTCTAGCTATACAGAAAAATGCATGGAAAGAAAAATTCTTCAGAGACTAACAAATAAAAGCAGCCTTGCTGGGTTAGGAAGTCCTAAGCTATATTAAGGTGAAGAGACATTTTGGGGAACTGCCTCTGTTCTTGTGCTACTCTTTTGCCCTTGTCTAAGCAGGTCCTCTTGAGGCAACAGCACCAGGAGTTAGATGGACTTTCTGTCTGACCCTGAATGGTTCTCATGTTCTTATTTTCTTTTGTTACCATTGTCTGAAATGACAATTTTTTGTGATAGCAAATGCAATTAAACAGCTCATTGCTTTATCTATCACTGAAGCAGTCAATAAACGAGTCTACAATAATGAGTGGTTTGTGATAGCTAGATCTATTTTCCCTTTGTTCCAAGATCTATGAAGAGTGCTGTACACTTTTATTTTCACTTTTGTGGCTTGCCTGTCATTCTCCTATGTGTATCACATCTGCTCACCAGATTTTAGAGATCTTCAGGGCTGCTTGCTGATACACGGGGTGCCTAAGCTTTCCAGGGACAGACATATTTTGGATTTTTTTTTTTTTTTTTCTCCCAATAGTCTGGACATTGCAGTCTGACTGTAATGTACAGTTCAATATGATGTTGGATGCTCATCTCATTTCATGGTTTCTGGCACACTTCAGAATGAGTTGGGGCTTCTTTCTGTAGGACCAAATACCCAGAGGGAAAACTGTTACGAATATTTGTAAACATTTGTGTTTCATATGATTCTATCCAGATCTCTTCTTTAAAAAGACATGAAAACCCATTGCCAAATGGTTACAGTGTTCTCAGTTTTTTATATTTCTGCAAGGGTTACAATTTCTTATTCTTATTCACTTGTCTTTCCTTTAATGCTACAATTCTTCCCTGGATAAGTTGTCAGTAATTGCAGTCCTTTCCTTGCAGCACACGTCTAAAATAATAGTGACGCTCCCTCAGAGCGTGGGCTGAAAGCATTTTGGAGCAGCTTGTAGTGGCTTTTAAGAAATGCCCTCCAGTGATTTACAGTCATGTTCTACTTGAATGGCTTCCTGCTCTTGAAAGAGCTGGTTGAACTTTTCATGTACAAACATCAGTGCAAGACTTTTCTTTCAATTTGGGTCTACCTTTATTCCATCAATGTTAGTGTCACTGAGGCAAAAACTGTAGGCTGTCCCTTTCTTAGTAAAGTGCCTCATCTCTTACCCCTGTGTTATCATTTTTATCTTTAACTTTTCAATAACATCACAAGCATTTTAGAATGCATTTTCCTTTTGGTTTTCATATTTCTACATATTATTTGATGGTGTGCCTGACTCATATGCCCTACATTTGGATAAGAACTTGTATGTTTGCTCTGCATATAGCTCTTGGTTGACTTATTATGGGCTGTCAGAATATTCCCAATTGATGTCCTTCCTACTTCATGACCACGATTAATCAAAACATTGCTTCACCTTTTAAGATTTAATCATTGTGTTAGTCAACCATTTTACACTGGTTGGCAATATCCTTATTTTGTACTTTATTTATTTATTTATTTATTTATTTATTTTTAATGGAGTTTTAAGTACAGTCTTTAAGTATCTTTTGTCTGGAGTAAAAACACTTTTGGACATTTGTTAGGATTTTACAAAGATACTTCTCTCTTATTATCAAGACGGTCAGGGTCTGCCAAAGCATAAGACAGCTTTCCTTATCACCGTTGATAGCATAGCTATTCTTGCCTTGTTCCAGCTTCATTCAAATTTAATTTCCCATTTTATGGTGTGAAAATTTCCATTTGTAAAACACTTTTCTTTCATAACTAGATGCTTGGAGGTGCACTTCTAATGCAGCACTATCATTATTTTTTGACTTTTTTTTTTTTTTTGTTCTCTAACTTCTATACATTTAATTATGGATGATTTGATGAGGGGAGGGTCAATTACTTTTTTTTTTTTTTTGCTATATTTTAAAAATGAGAAATCCAAGTACTCCTCCTCTCCTATGTAGCATTGTATATAATATTATTTTTAATCCAGGACTTACTGGAAGTAAATATTTAGATCCCCAAATTTATCTTAATTTTTAACATAACACTATACAATATATATATATATTTTAATAATGTATTTTTTTATAACTTGATTTAGTTGGATTCAGTTTTAATTGATGCAAGTTGGCAGTCATGATATTTCCTAGAACATCTTTGTCCTCCAAGATAATGGCCATATTTCAGCTTCTTCCCCATACTTCTTTTTATGTTCCCATACAAAGAAAAAATTTTAGTTGATTCCAAGGTAGCCATTTGCTCTTCTCTCTCTGTATTAACAACACCTCTCTTTCCCTCATCTGGATAGTTGGATATAATAAAACTGATTGGAAATTATAATTGGAGGTCCAGGAAAAGAGGCAGAGTGGCATCTCTCTCATTTCAGTAACTAGAGATAGAAGTCAGTATCAGGTGAAGATTATAATGTGTCAAATAAAGTCCAATGTTCCAAAATAAATGTTCATTTTAATAATTGATTTTCAATAGCAATAAATACTGATTTCCAATAAACTCCAAATAGCCCAATTACATGTTCCACTGTTTAACAAGGCCTTCGCAGCCTTTCAGTGTCACTAATTGCCCAATTACCTGTTCGGCTGTTTAACATGGCCATCTCAGCCTTGTAGTATTATTCTTTTGTAGTATTGCTCTTTTGTTAGTGTTTTTAATAGCACAACCCATTAGCTAGAAATCCACAAAACTGTTTTTTAATTTCACACATCATTCTTTCAGATTATTTTCATACAAGGCTAGTGGTCTTTTTTATCTCTGAAATAAGAGACCAGATTTCATCAGTATCTTCTGAGATACATAACTACCCATGGTAAACTACGATAACTACCACCACCAAAAAAAAAAAAAAAAAAAAAAAAAAAAAAAAAAAAAGTTGGCTTAAAGTCTTCTTTTATTACTCAGACTTATTTCTTCCATACATGACAACTTTGACAAGTTAATTTTTGTTTATTTTAATTGGAATTTTATGTTATACAGGCACCTATGATTAATCTGTCACCCTGGACAAATAAATTACTCAAAATTACAATTTAGAGCACTTACTTTAACTATAATTTCATCAAACTTCTCAAAGAATCTCTCTAATGAAAAAAAAAAAAAAAAAGTCCAGCATTTATAACAGCTATTTCTAATATACATCCCTATTAATAGGGAGTGCTACAAAAATAAATTGAGGCCATGCTGAGCTATGAGACAACATTTAGATGACAGAGAATTGATTTTCTATAAAGCTGAGGGATTTTATAAAAACATAAACAAAATCTACAGTGAACAATTTACAAATGAAATATGTGAAATTGGATGACTAAGTCATGTATTGATTTGATTTTCATAAACACATTTGCTTGTCAATACTGTAAATGATTATTACTCAGTCTTTTTGAAAACATCAAATGGGGTGAGACACAATTATAGCAACGACATCATTAGGGCTGGTGCTCCTGAAAAGCCAGGGCTGAGAAAGTTTGCTTTTCCTGTAGGAGTTCACCTTACACATCCATAAAAAATGGATGCAATCTGTTCTGTCCAATGGGCACTAATACTGAGCTGATTTGAAAGCCTTGTGCGTTGACTGCGGTCAACGAGGCTTATTGTATGTCTCCAGGCCCAGAAGAATGGGACAATCGCTTTCATCACATTCGACCTTCATCACATTCTCCTGCCAGGAGGGCAAAGTTATCACATGAAATGTACCAGGAGTACCCCAAGAGAAGTGCTAGGTGGGAAGATTTCCTTTTCCACTCTCTCCTTCTTTCTCACTGGGAGTGAACCACAATAAGAAGTCAATACTTTTGACATAGTGACCTGTATTTACAGGACATAATAAATTTATTCAAAGTTTGTTATGAACTGTGAACAGTCTATCCATTTTGTTGAAAGAAGTTGTTGAGATGCAATTATCAGCCCTGTTTTTCAAAACAGATTCATTAAAAAATTAAAATACACTTCAACCTTATATTCCATCAGATTGTGTCTATTATTTTCAACAGTATCACCATGTTGAGAATATAAAGCAGGAGACAGATTGGTGTGGAACTGACATAGATATTTGTTTCGTTAGTAACAAAGTAATTTGCAGCACTCTAGCTACAGCTAAGAAATAATACGTTAAGTCATAAAGTGCAGTTAGGTGACAAATCTATTTATCATGTACCTTAGCCACTTCCGTCTCTGCTCACTAATCCTTCTCCCCAGGGAATTATTCTAATTTTAATCTGCCAAGCAGATATGTAAGTAATACATAGGGTAGATGAGAATGAACCCTTGTCTTCTGCAAATGTCAGATTTTCTCCCCCAGTTTACTTCAATCTAAAGCACAGCATGAATGAGGATCAGGCCAATCTGACATTTAAAATAAAAAATTCACAGCCATGAAGATATCCCTTTGTTGTTCTACAACTCTACAAGTAGGACCTGTATCTCTTCAGAACAAGTACTTTTTTATTTTTTTATTTTTTATTTCAGTTTCTCATTCTGAGTCTCAAAAAGCTTTGATAAAGTGTCTATTAAAGATAGAATACTTTTTCTAACTTTCCGGTTACAAATGATGCATATATAGCATGTGATACCGTAATATTTTTACTGCCATGATTGTGTTGTTTGCTAACTAAGAGAGTCATGCTGTACTTTGCTGCTTGGTAAGGAAGACAGAGGAAGTAACTAAAAATGGAATGGCAAAAGCAAAGCAGAGTCATCTTGTAGTCCATCTCTGTCTTGCATTAGCAAACCACAAATTCTGTTAATTGTTACTTAGCTGCTTGATCCAGATTGTCAGGGACTTGGAGTGAAAAACAACAGTGTTCTCAGTTGTGGTAGATATTGGACAGCAAGTCTATGTTGGCTTCTGTGAATAAATAAATAAATTGCAAAAACCTACAGAGGAACCCTTTGTCTCATAAATCTCACCAAACAAAAACAAAAACTGGAGGTATTCTGTTTTCTTGCAAAAGTGCTTTCCCTCCTCCTTTCCTTTCACTGAAATACATATTTCTAATATATAGACAATTAAAGAAATGTGTGTAGTTTAGTCTGTATGTGAGGCAAAGGTCTGAGAAGCGGGTTTCAGTCTGAGTGGCTTTCCTTACCACATCTCTAGCACTAAACCACTCCCTACTCATGATCATTTTATGAAATAATAGATATATACTGACTGGTTAAGAATAACTTCAGGCAGATCAAAATCATATATATATATATATAAGATCTCAGCTCAGTCCCTTGCTGATGAGTGAAGCCATCCTAGAGTTCACTCTTTTAATGTGATAACTGAGGTGATAATGTGAGAACAGAACAGCAGAAGTTCTCTGGTGAGAATAAAATTAGCTGAAGAGATAACAAGAGATGAGACAGCTGCTTATGTATCTTAGGAACTGTCTACAGAACCATTAAAAGGATAGCCATGAGGTTTGCTATCCTACACATACATAATACATTCATCATTGAAATGCATACATGTTACTGTCCTTTTTTTCCAGAAACATAGACAAAATCCTGGCTGTCCAGTTCCAATAAATGGTTCTGCACCAAGAACTGGTCAGAGAATGTAAGGAGAAGGGAACTTTGTGTTGCTGAATTTCCTCATGCAGTGGGTTAGGATTGTGTGGCATTGCCTGCAGACTCCATTTCTGCTCAAAAAAAAAAAAAAAAAAGAGCGCCAACACCCAGGTTGTTTTGGTGTTTTTTTTTTTTTTTTTTTTTTTTTGTTGTTGTTGTTGTTGTTGTTGTTGTTGTTGTTGTTGTTGTTTTTTACAGTTGTGTTAGCAGCTAAACTCCATCTCAGGCCAGAGAAATATGCTTCAGACCACAGAGTAGGCCTCACACCTCTGTGTTAACTGAAGTAAAGAGCATAGCCACCTCCTCCAGCTGCTCTGGCCCATGTCAGTTCCTGTCCCACTGCTGGGGCCCAGCCCCATGCCTAGGGACCTGGGGTCTCCCCAGAGGTGGGGGGATGTGGAGCTGTTCCTCTTTCGTTGGCTCAAATGGTAGCAAAGCTGAGCAAGTATTCCAGAGATGCACACACACTGAACAGGACTGACTCAATCAGTCACACAGGCTGCCCCAGACAAGGGCTGCCTTCAGCAGCACTCCTGTAAAACACACAGACAGCTAAGCCCCCTTCATCCTCTCTGGCTGGTACAAACAGAAGTGCAGGCAGGCTCACTCATTTGTGGATCCCTCAAGTACTTGCACAGCTCCTTTGTCCGCTCAGCACCTCTGCCCACATCCCAGGGCCTCAACCTGCTTCAGAACCTGCCTACTCGCTGGCTGGCCCAACTTGATGTTAGCTACCCTAACACACACACAAGTATAAGGAAGATACAGGCACTTGGCTCCTCAGCAACTGCCACCAGGCACAAAGACTTTGACCTATAGCTCTGCTCCAGACAGTGGTGTGGAGCCCATGCCCTCCTCAGCCATGCTAGCCCCACCCTCCAGGGTGGTGTGTTCCCACCTCAGGAACACACACTGCTCGTGCCCCATGACTGGGAGTAGAAGACCCTACTCACTCCTGCAGCTGATGCCAGGACCCAACTTGCTCCAGCAGCCAGAACCACAGGCCAGGGTTTTCCACTCTTCCAGCCTGTCTTTTGGTAGCTGGCACCAAACTTCACTCATGAGCACACAGGTCTCCCCAGAAGCTGGCACGCAACCCTTCAGCACACATACACATGGTAAAAAAAAATGAATATAAAGAGAGAGTGAGAGTTAAGACAAGATTTAATGAGAGAAATAAGAAGATAAGACAGATTGTGGTGATCAAGTGCAGGTCTACGCCAGGCAAGGGTACTGACCGGCCCAATTTTACACACTACCAGCCCTTTTCTACTCTTTTCTACCTATCTTTCCTCTTCATACTTCCTGCTTCCCCTCCCCCTGAGCACTCCCCTGCTCTGCAGAGCTCTGCAGTTTCTGCTCCTTTACAGTGTGGACTCCCCTCACTTTACATCAGCTGCAAAGTCCAAGTTGATCTTCCTGGAATCAGGAAAAAGAGGTGTCTAAAGTGAGATGGTAAAAAAACAGGAAGAGAACATTTCGAGGTTAATAGGAAGGAGAAGAGAAAGAACTAAAACCAGGAGCAGTAGCAGTAGTAGCCCTTCTCAGTTTTTCAGCCTCTTCAGCCTGTTTCCTAAAAGCAATCCCATAGCTAGTTGCTCTAGTTGTTCCTAGAATGGAGGTACTTTTCCATCTTGTACCAAAGTAAGACTGTTCAGCTTGGCTTGTGATTGCAATCAGAATCTTTTATCAGAATCTTTTTTTTTTTTTTCTTTTTTTTTTTTTCTTTTTTTGGTTTACAGCCCTATGGACAGACATGTTGTAGTCTAGAGAGTCTAGAGCCCTCAATGGCCCTAGAAATTGCAGTGCAATTTCTACCTCTGCTGGACTATTTGTGCCATCTGCTGCAGGAGGATATGATGCATCTGAATTTCAGTAGACAGCTGATATGTTTTGTACTTCTCAGATTCTTCTGTCCTCATTCATGTGGAAATTTAGTATGTTTGTCAAGACACAACGAAAAAGCACATCTGAAGGCTTTTGCTTTCAAGTAATTTTCACCACAGTGAAGTACAACACAACAGATGAGTGTCCATGGTTAAGAATCAGTTCATGTAAAAATGGAGTTCATGTTCCTTGTAGACTAGTTTCAACCAACTTGGGAACAGTATGTTATTTAGGTATGAAAAATAAAAATAATACATCTATTCCACTAGTACAGGAGAGACATTAATTAATTAATTAATTAATTTATTTTAAGATTATACTGAAGGAAAAATACTGGAGGAAAAGTATAACTTTGTGTGATAAGTTCAGATCATAATTTAAATTGCAACCCAAATGTTCATTAAACTTTGTAATCCTTCAGCATCCAGATAGCCTTTGCATTTTTATTATCCACACTTCCCTACAGTTTCTAATAATTTCTTCAAATTTCCTAGTAAGAAATATGTCGAGACATAAATCTATAGCTTTGCTTTGATCAAAAGTCCCAACTGTGGATTGCCAGAAACTTCTTGAAAAAAGATCCATCTTTATATTCAACATTAGAGGCAGAGTAGCTGAAAGTCAAATCACTAACAACAGTCTTATTAATTTTAATGTGATAAAGTCAAATTTATTATTCTAATTTGAAATCATTACAGTGATTCCCCCTGAATTCCCTCTGAATCTTCTTCTTCATAAGACTTACTAGCAAATGTGCCAAGCTCTTTCATTAGCACAAATTAGAGCAAATGCAAGGATTTGTACTTTAATAGATTTTCACAGATGCATGAAATTGCATGGCCAATAATTGTAGCTAGCTCAGTTATTTCAGCGATTATACCGAGTGCAGAGGAAATTAAAGTAAACCATTGCAAACTCTGATCTTGACAGATTTCCACAAGCTAAGCAGGATCCTGCTATGCTCAAATGAAGGCCCTCAGGAGAAAAACCTTGTTAATTTTATTTTTGTGATCTGTGACTCTGGAGCCCCTGCACCATGCTAGGGCACAGGCTCAGTTCTGGAACAGATTTCTAGGAGGTACTGGTTTTTATCTCTGTAAATCCATGGCTCATTGAAGGACCTTTAGAGGACCTACAATAGTTTTCAGAGAACTGTGATTTCTACAGCCTCAAGCAGTTTATTTTTATTCTGTTCTTCCAGGTTTTCAAGCAAAGAGTTGTTCTTCACTCTGCATCATCACTGGTTGTATACTGTTGGTATGAGCTGCTAAACAGCTGCTGTGTTCCACCAGACAGCTTTTCTTTTATTACAATATGTCTGAAACACAAATCCTTACAATTAACAAATAAATACGAATAACAAGGAACCAACAGATGAAAACACATAAATTAGCCAGGCTAATAAGTGCAAGCAGGGACAGCAAACCCACTGAACAGAAGCAACAAAATCTGCTCACTCAGCACATTCCAGAACCAGGCTCAGGGCAGGGAAGATCCCTTGTGTACAGTGTTGGCTCCCTGGCAGATCCCAGCTTAGCCAGTTATATTTTCACTGCTCTGCCCCATGTCACCAACCATCTAGTTAACTCACCATTTGGCTGAATGCTGACCTGTTAGCCAGGCAGAGTAATTTGTTTTGGCAGTGACTGTTACCCACATGAATCTCAGTGTCTCTGGACTGCTAGAAGTGTTCCCCATAGCTACACAGATCCAAATACAGTCTTAAGCACTCTTTAGTTATTATTTTCTGCAGCTCAAAGCAGGGACACACTGATATTGAAACGGGTAACCAAATCTCTGATGCAACCCAGCCCTGATGGATATAAAGAAATGTATTATCAAGAAGAGAAGAAAAAAGAAACATGAAAATAAATAGCTAATAGTAATAATGATAAAATAATTTTTTTTTTTTTTTTTTTAAAAAAAGGAAGACAACAAATATGTGGTATAAAATGTCAGGGAATCATCCCTTCATCCCAAAATTCTTACACAGGATCTGTCTGACTTCTGGAGGAATGCCCTGTCTACACAGTCACGCTCCCACCTACTGCATGTTACCTTCTGTATGTGGTATCACCTTCCTTGCTGAAATAAATTAATATTTCTTCATAAAAAACAAACAAACAGAAAAAAAAATGCATCAAAGATCATGAACATTTATAAATGAAGGTATATAAAAATCAGTATCTTGAAAAGAAACTGTAATAATTTTTTGCAAAGCTTCTTTCATGAGCACCCCTAAATCCACTTTTCATTGCAATAATAACTTTTTGTTCAGAGGAGGTTCTTTTACAGAAACTCTACAAAGATAAATGAACCTTTCTTCTATCCATAAAGGATTTACTGTCTTCACACTGACGCTACATTTTATAGTGGATGGAATTAGGGTTAAAACAAGGTTACATATAATTGCCAGCAAGGTTTGGCATAAGTACCAGTTTGTCCCACCTCTGTACATTAAACCTAGTAATTTAAAATATAATTAATACCTGTCTCATTATTAGCTGCTAACATTGATATAAAAGGAAACAAACCCATAGTTAAGATCAAAAGATATTCTTGGACTTCCTGACGTTAAAGATGATTTTACCAGAATACAAAGCAAGCATTTCAGCATTTGACTTCATGACTATGGATTTCATAATTGCAAGTAATTAAGGATGTAATTGAGAATTATCTTTCAGAAGGCAAAGATAATATTTACTAGGAGATCCAGTCTTCAGCAACCTGTTCTCCAATTTTATTATGAGATTACAAGTCATACTGAATGCTGATACATAATCTTTTGAACATATTATGGTAGAAATCAAGGAGCATAATAAAGTCTTCTCCAAATGTGCTGAAACCCGTGGAAGTCAATCCATTGATCTCTTTGTAGGTCTGGCTCCTGCCCTGGATTTCATCTCCTCTACAATTCCATTGAAGTTTACTAGTGCGTCCTGCTACAAGGTTGATGCTCCTAACTTGAGTGGAAGAAGGCAATTCACTACACTTAATAGTATACTCTTTCTTTTCAGACTGTTTCTCTAATGATAAGCCCATTAAGAGTCCTGACCCAGAATAGATCTGGTAACTATCAAACAAACATGTTTGCAGAAAAACCCCCAACAATAAAAAGTGTGCTCCATCACCATGTGTTTCATTTTTATTTTCTTCTGGTAGCAAATCATCTTTCATGTTACTTCAAGAATCCTGCTGTTTTAACTTTTTGAAATTGCATATTCAAAGTTATCTTCTGTTACATACTGCATATTTGTTCCCTACATGTCTGCGGGAGATTTGTACATGGAATGAATGATAAACATGACAAAAAGGAGATACTCAGCATGGATTAGGGAAGATCATTTTCCTTTTAGATGGTCTCTGACAGAGCCTGCAATAACAGTAAGCCTTCTAGATAAGTTTATAAAAATTTGAAATTAAGAGCAATGCATATCACTCAGTTGATGATAAATGACAGTAAAGAATGCAGTAACCCTGCTCTCCCACGCAGGAAAATTCAGTGAGGCCCTCTCAATGCCAGCTGAAAGGCTTCAACAATTTTTAGAATGGAAGATATGCAGAAATAGGGATTAACACCAAAAAACAAACAAACAAACAAACAAAAAACAGATTTGTCACAATATAAGGCCTATAGTTGCCACAGACAGAAGAGAACAAATATACAACAGGTAGGGTTTTTTTTTGCCCTAGCACAAGCAGTTGGGGATTGGATTCAGTTTATGTTCATACGAAGTCAGTTATCTACACTAAGGGACACAAACAGCAACAAAATTCTCTAAACATTAGTATCTGCTGCTGTCTGACCAAGAGATGTCTATTTGGGGTGATCTGAAATTCTCTTGTGGTTCCACTAGAACTATTGACTTCACTTCTAAGCACTAGCATTGGGTGTTATGTGGCTAGTTCACATGTAGACATCCACACTACAGACATCTTAATTTAGAAATGTTTATCTGGAATTAAGTCTGATCTATATTCAAAGTATTCACTGAGAACAAGGTCAATTCAGCTACATTTGTCAGGTGAATTGCCCTCTAGAAGGGCTTGTCTGAGGCTAGTTTAGACAAGAACTTTTAGACATCCAAAGATAAATAGCATGAATCTATTTACCTTCATGATTTGGAAATTTAGGTGCCTACAGGAAGATAATACTGAGAAAACTCAGAAAAACCGAACTGAACAGTTTTTCCTCGAGTTATTGAGCTCATGGAATAGCAAAATAGAGAGAGACTATCTCTGAGGGAGAAATCACCAGTTGCAGTGGATCTAGCTTTGGTAGGCACTAAGGTCCTTGTTAGCTGAGGGTAGAAGCAGATTTATGATCTATTTATCTCTGCAGTACTGTGTTCATGTTCATTTATGGTGTGGTAATAAACATATCGTAGTCCTCTCCAAAGACTTACCACAGTTGTTTGCAGGCTGTTTTCCCAAGGTTACTCTTGTCTTAGTGATCTTAAACCATTTCTGCTTGTGAGTGATTGTCGGACAAAATGATTTACAGCAGCCTTTACCAACATCATAGCACATTGCCACAGATCTTTTGCCAAGGCTTCTTGACCTCTTTTATTTACAATGTCTAGGGCTGAAGGATTACTTATGTGTACATTTTGGTCATTTGAGATAAGGGCCCTGACAGTTCCATTCACACACTACTAACTTTATTGAATTGTCCTCTGTGCCATGGTGTGCAGCATATGCTATGAGAAGGACACAGGTTCTTGAAGGAGAAGAGCAGTTACTCTGTTTTTTTTTTCTGGATTAAAAACTGCATGTTTCCAGATTCCTAAAGAAAATTCACCTTAAAATTTGTCATCCAGTCCTAGCTCTTGGGTACCTTACAAACTAAAAAGGACCTTTGCAGGGCTGAAATCAGTATCCTTTTCCTGCAGAAACCTGCATGAAGGTTTATATTCAGAGATGGTATGCTTAGCCTTTGTAACCTCTGGCACCATAATTTTGCCCCTCTCTCAGCCCTGTCACTATGTGGGTCTCCATGAAGAAAAGTAGCAAGGCTCTTGCTGTCATAAAAAACAGCAATTTCAAAGGAAGTTAGAGGAAATACTTGTATAAGTGCCTTCATGGGAAACATGTTCAGGCATGGTTGGAAAGCATCAGAGATTGCCCCAGCCTCTGAGACAAAACCTAGGTTGAACTTCAAGGAGCATCCATGCTTTCATTTCCTCACTTCTCATTTTCCCTGAGCGTGTACTATTCACATCTCTGTTGCTTTTAGTTCAGTGGCTAAGCTGAAGAGGATGAGTTTTATGTCCTGCTGCATAGCGCAGGAACAAAAGCATGCAGAACCTCACAGTGCAACGAAGCACAGTTTCACTCAAATCCCGTACAAAACTGCTCTGTCCAGAAACAAATGGGGTCATAGCTCCTTCCTTTTCCTTTTCCTTTGATGAAAAGGAAAAGAATTTTTGACAGGCTTTGAAACGATGCAATGTACTTCTCTCTTTCTTTGAAGTGATCCCTGCCGACTGCAGTGCCTGGAGTTAAGCTGTGTAAGGACCCATTGCATTGCCTGGCATCCATCACACACAAACCTACTCCTAAATGACCCCCAAGGAGAGGCACAGCCAAATCAGAAGTACCCAAAATCTTGCCTGCATTGATTTGGTGATATTAGGTATCATTACCAGATATAACTGCACTGATACTTATAGACAACTAAATCAAAAAATTCCCTCTGGGCAAATTTTATTCATGCAATATCACACTTTTTTATTTATATAACTATTTATACATTTATTTACGTAAATGAATCTCCACCTGTGCTATCCATAGCCTGTTTTTTTTTCTATTTAAAAGGGTAAATCTTGCATGGGTAAATGCAAGAAAAAATAATACTCATTTATAAAAAGGTATAGATTTATATTACTTTTTGTGAAGGAGCCAAAGCCTATCCTAGTAGAATAATAATCTATCACAATGATGTTGGCTGGAAGTAAGTGAGAGAAGAAAGCCTGAACCAGGATGCTGACCTATATGAATAAGACTGTAGGTGTTAGTCTGTGAGCACAGAAGTACATATAAGTATATAGTATAATCATCTTAACAGTATCTGTCATGCTATACTTTGGAAGGGCAGAGTATAAAGTATCTGTTTTGCTGGTTTGCGGAAAAAAAAAAAAAAAAAGTCGATTCTATATAGTCAGCAGAATTCTTTACAAAACTTCCCAAGGAGAAAGCAGATGCTGAGTAGCACAAAATTAATCTTGTAACATACTACTTATAAAATACAGTAACACAAATCAATATTGCAGCCCTACACTATCAGCTTCTGAGCATAGGAATCGTCAGCTGTATTGTGTAGGACATGTGCTCTGCCGTTTAGTTTTTTACCACAGATTTCTTTTTTAGGTCCTGAGTCAGTGTCTATTGGAATCAGTGACAGAAACATGGCTTTGGATCAAGTCTTCAGCTGTAGATTTATACTGACCGGTAACTGCGAAATACTGCAGTTGAGGCAGTGCTGCAGTAGAGTGCTGCTGGTTATGTTACCCTCTGCTGCAGCCAAATTGCTCTGTCTTAGAAGAAAGCCAATCACTTTGAAACCGTGTAATTTTAACCGTGTAAATTTAACCCTGTAAGTAGAAAAATGCACGTGGCAATTAATCAGTTCTGCAGGAAATGAACTTGCAGTCTATTTAACGCTCCTGCCCATTAGCAATTAGTCTATATTTATAGCTGAGTGTGTAGCTCCTAATGCAGCAAAACCACTGCATGTAACAGCCATAGCTTATAGCTTCAGCTGCAGAAATACAGACTCTTTCTGGCTATGCAGTCATTAACAGGCTTGCAGTTGAGTGCAAAGGTAGCACACGTTCTGCTGTGGCTCAGCTCACCAAGCCAAAGCTCATGGAATCAGAATTTGTTGTATGAATGTTTTGTCGCCAGATCCTGCTTCTCGTTTTGATTCACAGATATCCAGCCTCAGTTCTTCTGTTTTGTTTTGTTTTGTTTTGTTTTGTTTTTTGTTTTGTTTTTTGCAGATGAAGGCACAAACTGGGGGATCAGCACTGAAAATAAAACAGTCCAGGCAGCAAAATCTCTTTCCTGAACTTTTTATCTTTGAAGGATGGTATTTGCAATAAGATTTTGCAGTGTGTAAACACAAGTCCAAAATATATCTATGGGCTGGTAAGATTCATCCAAGTCCCTTTGGCATGGGCCACAAAGTCTGATGTGTTCAAAAGCATCTTCTGTTCTGCCTCCTGAATGTCTCCATGCTCTCCTACACTGTTTGAGGACCTGCTGTACCTTTCAGCTCCTAACATGCTGGAGGATGACCCAGCAAAGCAGTTATATGGAATCAAAGTAAAGTTTAATTTTTTATCTGATGAAAGTGAGCATAGCCAATGAGTCTGGCTACAGAATCTCACCATAAGAGAAGTGCTATTTGCAGCACAGTAGGTCAAACCAAATAATCTTTTGCAATATTCCACTTGATTCTTTGTGTCTCATAAATGATGGTCTGATATAAAGGTCTTTCAAAGGATTTGTTTCCATCTATCCCCACAAATCCTGGGATCTTATGTATTCTTTTTGCCATCTGCTTTCTTTTAGACCTAGCACTGGACAGAGGCAATATGAGTGGATATTGATACTGCCCCTTGGGGGGATCTGTAGCACATTGCAGATGCAGCCTTCAGAGCTGGTGAGGTAGGATCACTCCAAAGAAGCAATTTACTTGGCCATTTATTTCTTCTATCATCCCACTCTCCAATCTTCCATTATATATATGCTGTGTCATACCTCGCCCATATCGAGCATTTCCTAAAAAAACAGCAAAGCTAAATTTTAAATGGAAAATATATAAAGCTTATGTAATAATTCTCCTTAATCAGCATCTGCTGATGAGTTTTATATTTTATGGCACTTTTTCAATTTTATATTTATTTACCATATCTATAAAAATGGCAATAAATCCCATAAATGTTCAGCACTCAGATGAGACTCGCTGTGAATCCCAAGATACAGCTCCTGACTAGATCACACACAGAATGACGAAGGATGCATAAGTAACTCAGTGGGAAATGGGAGCCATACTTGGGCACATATTTTTTGCTCTTTGTATCTGTGATATGCAAAGGCAATTATGTTTATTGGTGCTTTATCAAGCACTCTGGCAGAAAAATGCAGAGACGTTGTAAGAGACATGCTTCATTTACTTGCAGTACCTGACTTTCAAGACATTTCAGACACAAAGGGAACTCAAGAAATATTCTATTTGCTTTTCCCCTTGTCCCACTTTAGTACTAGATCTCTGAAAATAATGGATTTTATACTTCAGTGGCTCAACCTAGAGAGAAAAGGAATAGTTTATGTTGATATGATTCTTTTTCTTAAGGTTCTATATAATTTTAAAGTCATAAAATAGTAAATATTTATTCTTAAAAGCAAACAAACATTTTGAAAAGAAAACAGAGTATTGAAAAAAAAAAACAAAACCAAAAACAAAAACCACAAAACACAAATTTAAAACTTTAATATTTTCTCAACTTTGGAATTAGTTTTAGACTTCAGCCAGTGCCACTTCAGCCAAGTGTATCCATGCATGACAATGGTTCAGTGTGTAGGACATCAGCATTGCAGCCAAGGACATACCCTTCTTCTTGTGGTCTTCTCAGTTGCTGCTGTCCCTGCTGTCTTTTCACCATTGTGGCCACTCTGCCTCTCTTTCAAAGGAGCACTAGAAGCAGTGACCAGGAACATAAACAAGGCTCAGATACACTCATCTCTTTTGTGTTTCTGCCTGTAGCTCAGAGCTTAAGTGGAAAGATAACATGGAGTAATAACTGTGGTCTAATGTATAATTTTTAATGTGTTTGCAATAGCATCTCCTTATAGCCACACCTTTAGAGGCACACAGGTGCATATCTGTAATTTTGTTTAGCCTCAGAATGCAACATTTGATTAACTATTTTTTTTTTTTCTCCCATAATGTATTCCACCTGGTACTTTATTACTTGCATGGATTTAATGTAAATCAAACATGTCCAAAAACCAAAAAGGAAAAAAAAAATCTTTAGAAAAGAGCTACCACTGCTTGATTGTTTTCTGTCAAATTCGGTTAGTTACAGACTTTTTAATTGGAAGATAGTTCTTGCTATTATGCTTGACCATTCATGCAGAATATTCTCTCTGAATTTTTGCACTGGCTGAATAGTAAAAGAACAAAGAATTAGATTTTAAGAGGTTAAATGACAAGCTGTTAATTAGATATACCACGGCCAGACTCACATAATTAATTAATATATCAATCAGACACCTAGTCATTGTTACTCAAAATCCTAGTGGGAGATTTGTTCTTATTCTGAATATGAAGATATTATTGGTCTTTTGAACTTGTTTAAATACATAGCTGCATTACTAATTTTGAGTCAAATATACAGACAACTATCATCACACCATGGGGAATGCTGGCCATATTATTTTAAGAATTGACATAGCCCATGCAAATACAAAACATGTGACTGGCAAATTCAAATTGTCTCACGTTAAAGAAATTTATAAGCCTATGATAGATGACAGCTGAGGATATTAAAATATATAAAGTCTGTTACAAAAAGACATCAATTAATTAATTACTAAGCAGAAATTCAGTGAATACATCATACTATCCTGAACTCAGTTTCTATTAATGCAACAATTATTATAGATTTGCATTGAATGCTGGAAATGGCAGGTCGATAAAACAGAAAACAGTGGGATGCTTTTGCAAATATTATAGAAACAAACATAGCAATTCACATTTCATCACAGTAACCTTTCAGAAAACTTTCATATAGGTATAAACTGAATACGGTCCCACCACTGAAAATGACCTGTGCTTATTGGAGCTAGTACTCCCTTCTCTGTGATTTTTGTCTTAGCACTGTACTGCTGCAGCCTCTGGGAAGGACTTGGAGGTAGCAGACAATGCAAATGCAGATAACAGGAATTGTTCTCAGGAGCTAAGAATTAACTCCTTCATCTTCTGCATATGCATGCTCTGCATGGCGTGGAAAGAGTTGCAGCCCCCTTCTTCAGCCAAGTGTCTTTGGAAAACAAGGACTTCAATTTGACCACTTATCAAGCCTTTAATTTGGTTTTCCTCTGCTGACAGCAGTATCCCCTAGGCCTGGCCTTGAGAAACCAGACCTGTGAGAACCCCTGGCACACCCTGTGAGTGTGAAATGGGAGGACAGAGAGGTGGAGGTCTGTGGTGGTTTTACTGAGGTGGGCAGCCGAGCTCCACCACAACAGCTCTCTCACTCCCCCTCTCCTCAAAGAGGAAGGGGGAGAAAATACAACACAGAGAACTTGAGGTTTGAGATGAGAAAGGTTTAATTAAAGGGAAAGGGAATGCGGAGAAAAAAAAAAAAAAATTAAGTCCACGTGGAAGCACAGAGGGAAAAAATTATTCTCTACTGGGAAGTAGAGACGAGCTATGTTTGGCCATGTCCTGGGAAGCAGGGTCTCAAAACGTGTAGTGGTTGTTCAGAAGGAACAGCCCCCTCCCCCATGAGAGCCCCCCTTTTTACTGCTGTGTGACATCAGGTGTTATGGAATTTGGTTTGTTTGGTTGGTTGGTTTAGGTCAGCTGCCCTGGCAATGTCCCCTCCCCATCACTTGCTCACCCCCAGCCTGCTGGCTCTTGGAGGCTTGAAAGGAGTCCTGATGCTGTGCCAGCACTATGCAGCAATAGACACAACACTTGAGTGATACCAGTGCTGTTCCAGCTACGAGTGCAGAGCACAGCACTGTGTGGGCTGCTGCAGGAAAAAGGTGACTCCAGCTCAGAAAGACCCAACACAAGGCCCAGTGAGGGCTGTCATAAGGAACTTCAGCATCTCAGCAGCTGCAATGATACCCAGCTGCTGTGCAGCTGCACCTTGAGCCCCACTCCAAGCCATCTTGCTTTCAACTGTGAGCTGCACCCATGAACAATTACTCAGGGGCTTACAATAAGTAGCTGTGAAAAGCAAACTGTTGTCAGTTTTGCCCTTTAGGGTCCACAGCTCCACTGGAAAAATGACAAAGCCCTGTTGGCTAGAGAAAGCTGCTCTCCTTGGGGCCACCAGGATCTCCTCCAAATGCTGCATCCGCTCCCCTTCCTTGTGCCTTCCCTCAATCTCCCTGTCCACAGGGACCAACAAAACACCTTGAGCTGGCCCTGTGCCATGGACTTATCCAAAAGTGTCTGCAGCATTGATGCCTGTACTTTTCAAGTGAGAATTAATTGATAAACCAGTCCACTAGCTCTCAGTTAATTTACTTGCCGAACAGATTTAGATCCCAGTAACTAAATGCGACTTGTACGTTACAGGCTATCCAGAGATGTAGATGGTTATGGGGTATCCAGAATCAATACCAATTCACAGAGGATGCTACCCAGGGCCTGCTGTTAGGACTTTCATTTCTGGCTTTAATGAAACCTGCATTCTACATTTGGTCAACAAGATTTCTTGCAGCAGTAAACTGCACTTTTTACAATGTGTCTCTGCTGTGGGAAGAATAATCCACTCAGCCCCATAGCTTGCTCCTTTGCAAGAGAAGGCCCGGGTTATTGGAGTATCTCTACTTACCAGCTGTACAAATAATTTTTCTGTAGTTATTTAATAACTATTAAACTTTCTTAGTGTAAATATGTATATTGTGATAAGTATTCAATAAATGAAATGTTAATATTATTCTATATTAAGCAATTTTTTATGAGTGTCTTAGGAATTTAATTGGTCTGGAAAAAAAAATGATTTTTTTTTTCCCGCTGTTGCACAGGGCATGAACCAATGTTAACTCTTTTGTATTAGAAAACTCAGCTGTTTTCAGTTTCATAAGCTGCGCTTTAAAAATGCAGCTTTCTATATCCCATTTCACACTCATTTATTGTCCAAGTTCATGTATAAATGAAGGTATCAAATTTGGCATTGATTTAATTTTATTAGAAGATCCCAAAGTCGAAAGGAGGATACCAGAGAACATGATATGGGACGTTGAATGATATGTCCATTATCTTATCCTTTTTGTTGGTCTTTATAGTGCAAATGCCCATGCGGTGGCTTGACATGCAAGGACCAGAAATGCACTCAGAGCAGACAAACAAAGACGTTCCCCTGCTGAGTTTGTCAGGCTTCTCACTCTGGGGAAAAGCATTCAAAGAGAAAGGGTGGGGCCTTCAATCGCCCCCGTGTAACATGGATAGGAAAAGCCCAAATTCAGCAGCACATAGGCAGAGAGCTTGCACTGCTACCAGGACACACAAAAATTGTTGATTCTAAAACAAGGCATCAAAAAGCAACACACTGATATGCTTTCCCTTGGCCGTTCTAGTATCTTCGCATCTGTAGTGCCACACCTGCACACATCATTACCAGAAATCAGTGTAAAAATTAGAGTATTCAGAGTAAAGCAGTAAAATTGTTCTAGCAGATGAAAGCTTAAATTATAACAAAAAGGCTATAAGATCAAAACATATATAGTTTGAGTTTAAAAAAAAAATGTGTTGGTAGTAATGTGTAAAATTAATTGGCTAATAAAATTGCAATGATGTTGAATATTTATTTAGCAAGCTGCACAAAACAGTAATTAGGAGTAATGGGATATAAAGAGTAAAGATGATATGTGGGACAGTTATCAGGATGTGTCAAAGCATAACTCATTAGCTTGTGAAAAGCACTAATGATGAACATGGAATATTAACATTTTGCAAATAAAAGGTGTACTTGGCAAAGCACAAAAAACAGTCTCAGGAAAAATTAAGCTTCTCTGACACCAGTTTTGTTGTTTTATTTTGTTTTGTTTTCTGCCATAGCTGTATAAACTATCACTCTGGAAAACAGTCAGATTATATGGGTATAAATGAGAGTGATTCAAACTTGTTCTACAGCTAGAGAAGACCTAAGGTGATTGTGACTGTGGATAGTTCTTGTATTCCCATAGTTAAATTTAATCAGAAGTGTTTATATACATGTATTTGGGCTTAAAATATTGGGCCTTTGACCCAAGTTATCAGCCACTCCGGTGCTCAGATGAGCTGCCTGCATTTGCCATTTACCAGTCTAGCACTGACAATGACAATTAATGATGGTCGTCTGTGGAAATGAATTGTGACAGAGATATGGTCATGCCCCTGTGGGTCAGGATAGGCACAGTTCTATAAATATGGAGTATTAGAAAAACAACAAGCAAACAAACAAAAAAAAAAAACACAAACAAAAAAACAAACAAAAAAACACACTCTGTGGTCTTCTTAGCTTCTCTTCTGGTGTTAGCTTTTTACCAGCAATGAATCAAAAAGAGTAGATGACTATTTTTTCTCCTCCAAATAATGCATTCAGCAGAGATGTTATTTTGAGTACTTCAGTAGAAAGATTCTATTTAAATGATGGGAAATGACAAATGCTAAAATGAATTTTCAAGGAGGAAATGCCTTTTTATGTTTATGAAATGAAATAACTAACTTTTTTTAAAACAACATTTTTTAATTTTAAATTGACAACAATTGCAGGAAAAAGGTTTAGGAAAAAGGATAAATAACCCATAAATGAACCCATTTTATACTTCATTCTGAAATCAACCAAAACATTCTGATTTATCCCACAATGAATCCTCTATTATTTATGCAGCTTTAATTCTGAATCATTGCCTCCAACAAGGATGCGCAGATTTTTTTCTAACTGAATTTCTCCTGGCATGCAGGCAAGAGCTGATTTTCTGTCTACTAGATCAATCCCTTAAGTAGCTTTATCCTTTATCACCTTGAAAAGGGATCAGTGCCAAGCATAAGCCAAGCACTTATTTTCCATAAGTAATAAACTTGTGATTATGGTGATCCTACACAACTCGCTTTGTCTTTTTACATTTATCAAGGGGAAAGGAAACACTGATTTATATTTTATTAAACAATGGTGCTGATGCTTTGTAAACAGAAATGTTCAGATGATCTGAGCACACCTGGGGATATATTCATCACTGGACTTGTAGTATTTTACCATTTTCTGGTGCTATTTTAAGTTATGAGCATATGCAGAAACTGGAACATGGTTTCAGTGGGAAAGTAAGCACTGCAGATTGATGAGAGGCTTGCAGTTTTCTAGTCACTCCCTTAGCATTTTGTTGAGCCTAAATTGGCATACTTTAGCTCCTAAGTGGAGGTGCTATTCAGAAATGAGTTGCAGGGAATGGCTACTACAAATAAGCCTAATGTATACTGCAAGGGATTATTTCACAGGCATTCAGAATCAAATATTGAATATCTAAGGCCTCCTACAAATACTATTGCTGATCTGTACATAGTTGCTTATTTATAGCATATAATACAATAACTGAAGAATATAAGTTTATATAACATAGAAATAGAAATGTTTTCATGGTGAAATTGTATTTTGATTAAATTTCATTGTTGAATTTTTTCAGTATTTGTTTAAAGTGCAAAGAATGAAAACAAAGAAACAACAACAGAAAAATTAAATCAAAACAAAAACAAAAAACCCACACCAGCTGTCCTTCGGCGTCTGCTAATAAAAATCTATGTCTTAGAGTAAATCATAAAAAGTAATCTGCCTACTAACTGCAAATTAACCACAGAGCAATAGCTTTAGGATGATGTATACAGGAATAAAAATTCATCAAATAGCACTCCACAACCAAGGGCTTGAAGTAAATCAGCATTTTTAATGCACAGAATGACACACAGTGGTCAGTTCAGCACTGGTGCAGGAATTTCCTTTTGTTTCTGCAATGAGGCATTTAAAACATTCTCAGTCAGAGCAGCCATAGGGCTCAATGACCTTTGGTTTTGACCTAATGTATTCCCGGTCCTTGGTAGCAATGCAGAGAGTTAGAACAAGAAATTTAGGAGAGGAGCACACCTCGTGCCTCAGCCTGCATGTACTGCTTGTCAACATCTCAGAGAAATGTCAGCATGTGAGTATTTTATCAGGCCGTGTGCACGCACATGTGTGTTAGCAAATAATCTAGTAACAGCAGACATACCGTAATTATGCCTGAGCTGATTAAACTTCCAGGAATAAATGACTACTTTTCCTGCAATGGTTACTTCCATCACGATTCAAAGCTCAGTGCTGGGATTCAGTAGGAGTCCTGCAATTTAATAGAGAAAGGATTGCATCTTTAAGTACATAAAACACTTTGCTAATTGCAGCTTGATGTTCTGGCATTTAGAGACCACACACACTGCCACATTATGGAAGCAACCAGCAGCTCTGACTGCGATGGATTCTGTTCAGACAGGTACTGCTACTATGAGGCTGCACCCTTTGGTGGCTAATAGTAGTCCCACGCTCGTCAGTGTCCTTGCTGCAGAAGTCAAAAGTGTGGTTTGAGAGCTCCAGCTAGAGCTCACTACTCTCTGATCACCTCTAAGAAACTTCCCCATGAAAGCAAAACTTCCTCAGCTTGTTTCCAGCCATGCAGGTTCACACAGAGGATCAGCAAGAATCAAGGCTGAACCTTCCTCAGGCCATGCCATGATGCAATGCCTTTCAAAGGACCAAAAGCAGTAGAGAATAAAACCTTAGCATGGAAGCCAAGAGGACTGGCCTCTTCCTGAACCTCTTTAGTGCATTCCCCATCAATGTGTCAAATGGGGCAAAAATTCTCAGGAGGCTTATTTAGAAATGAACACAGTAGCAGTGCTTTCATACTTACAGAGGATCTTTACTGAAGTCCTCAAAGCACAGGGAAACCCTCACTATACAGAGAAAGAGCATTCTATGGACCAGCCTTGGAATGAAATGTTTTCAGTTTAGCAGCCTCTTCCTATAATATAACCACTAGACAAAAAATAACAGTCTTCTTTATAGTCTGCGCACTTTTACAGCATAGCAATGACTTGTACCTAGAGTTGTTGCTGTATTTTGTTAGGAATTCTCACCAAACCCAAACAATAAAAATTCCTTCTGCTGGTAGTCTTAAAATACATGACATAGCTTGTATCACTGAGCTGCGGGAAGAAAAGCAAAAGGAACTGCAGTATTTCTGTGCTGCTGAACTCATGGCAGAGTTCAGTCCTAGGCTGATGTTTGGCCTTTGCCCAGGTTTTTGGAGTCTTCCCTTTAATTTTGCTGTAAGTGCCAGAGGGAGATAGGAGTGATGTGCACGGACAGAAGGATCTTGTGCTTACAAATATTGTTTTTCAAAAAAACAGAGCTTATGAACAGTATTTCTGAAATATATTACATACCTTGAAGTTTTATGGATCCCCAGTGTGCTTTATTTTAAGATTAGTAGGCCCCTTTCAGGCAGGGACTATAAGAACTGTGAAAAGAGAGCATTTTATTTTGAAAGTATGTTTTTTTTTTTTTTTTAGTTTATTTTTTATTTATTTTTATTCTTGTTTAAAGTGACCAGCTAACAGGAGAAACATTTTGGAAGAAGCTTAGACATTACTTTAATCAAGATTTATGAAATTATTTTTGTTTCTAAAGGTTTGCATGAGATACAGCAGTGAAGATGGGAGAAATAATAACCAGTTTATATTTAAATATCCACTTTCTCCCCTGGAGGGATTCCAGAGTACTTTACAAACCATCAGGCTTAGTATGCCACAGGGACCACTTGTCTAAAATTCCGCCTCCTCTGGGGTGGAGCCAAGCAGGCATTTTCCTACCGATACTAGCAAAATGTAATGCCTTGGCACAGAAACTAAGAAATACCTTCTCTGGCTAAAACTGGTTAAGAGAAGTTGTGGTACAGAATTCCTCATCTGTCTATACATCAGATTTAATGCCCTGCAGTTACACTGTCCTTGAGCCCAAGGACAGCCCTCCTGCCCAGAAGGTGCTCACCTGCTTGTGGCAGTGAGGGTTTGTACCAAGCCATTGTGCTGCAGGCCCTCAGCTTCTTTGGAGATAAATTCTGACAGGTCCTTTTACTGTGAGAAACCTCCTACATGATCTTCATCAATCTGTGCCTCAAACTCCCATCCCAAAAGTACTTCCCTGTGCCTACCCCTTTTTGTGCTCCAACTACATAGTTTCTAAGACTTAGAGACTTAGAAAGACTTAAATCTGAGCATTACCTATACCAGAGAGATGATTTTCCTCCAAAAGTTCTAAGACATATAAATGTCTTGACTATATTCCTAAAATGCTTCCTATTCCTATGGCTGAATCTTCTTATTAAATATGAACCTCAGCTCCCTTCAGCCCTTTCGATCTCAATAGTTGCCAAAGAAGTTTCTGTATCACCTCATTACATTGCATTAAACCTCCTTCTGGTTACTATGAGTGACAAGAACGTGCACTGGGACATTGGTGTATTGGACAATCCCTGTTTCAGTGAGGTAACTCAAATCCCATCTGCCTAGGGCCAGACTGGATTGCTGTCTGTAAGGAGATGGACTCCCACCAGTGGGTGGACAGGTATCAACCTGCTTTCTCTGCCTATTAAGATCATTGTAAACAATTTTCCTTCCAATGAAAGACTCTGACATTTTCATATTTCTCCTAAAACCCACTGGAGTACATCTGTTTCTAAATTTATGGGGAAGAAAAATCTGAAGACTTTTCATTTTAGAAAGTTCTACAATTTATCAAAATGCTATCTTATTGGAGTCAAGGTGGTTCATGTTGTCACTGTAAATATAACATACAATGATACCATTTAAATCAAACTTAAAAATATAATTGAATAATTCAATGTTGAAAAGAAAGCAAAATAAAAATAGAATCAAAACAAAAATAAAGAAAATTAAATGCTGTTTAAAACTGTTGAAAATGTCTTTCAACTTAACCTTCTAGTGTTTACAAAACGTTTTTTCAGTTAAAACAAACAAACAAACAAACAAAAATCCACACCTGTTTCATCATAGATTTATCCTCTCCATAGCTCCTCTTAGTTAGAACTCCAGATAGTAGTTGCTTTCTAGCACATTCCAGTATGGGTGAGAGACTTTGAATGTCTTCCAAAAAGAGCTTACTTTGAGGGGTCTGCTTCCTAGTCATCTCCAAAACTCTTTGGGAATTATCACAAACAGCAAGAAATTCAGAACTGATTAAACAGCGTAACTTATATAAGGGGAAAAAAATTTTTTTTGCTTTTGATAATTACTTTCTTATCTCACCCTAAAAGTATTGTATGCAATTGATTTACATCTGTAGAGGATTCTGGTCACCAATGTGAGCCTTTAATGGAAATGAGCAGCATTGCTTGTTGAATTCTGCATTTTTTTATGTAGTGAAAAAATACAAGTGTGAAGAGTTGAAGACAGGTCTGCCTGCCTGCACCTCATGTGACTACCTACTTACATATGAGGTGCAGGGCTTGGTATGCTCAGGTTGCATCCTTGCAGCTAAATTAATTCAACCCAAGGAGTTATCCACTGCCCTGATGCAGAATGGAAAATATTTTTGCTGATCAGGGCCAGCCCTTTTTAAGTAGGCTCTGGGGTAGCTTTGCCTAGGTAGTAACCTTGCTGTAATATACTGTAATATATACTATATATATATATATACTGTAATATATAATATATATATATATATTTTTTTTTTTTTCTGTGAGATTTTTTTTTTTCAGTGAAATTTAATTCAAATGTGCACTGAGTTGTGCTGCAGGCCACTTAATTGGACTTTTAATAATCTAGTACTGAGGTTATTGCATTTCAAGCCCTGGAATATATCAGGACTTTTATCTATCACTGATGAACAGAGCAGGTGGAGGTGCAGCCCTGTAAGTGTGTAAGTCCTGGCATGGACTGCACACATTTTTGTCTTGAGAATTCAGCTGGTTCACTGTAAAAGAAATCCCAAAAGTAAGCTAATATTTATGCAATACAGGCAGTAAGGGCACAGGATCCAGTGCCTGCAGTGAACTCAGGAGGTAAATTATTTGGTAGTGTAGACATGCCCTAAAAAGAAATAAATTACATGGTTAAGGGTATTTGCCTGTTACATGATCATCAGAATGGAAAGGAATTGCTGACAAAGTTACTATGGAGTGTATTTTAGTTATCATTCATGTAGTTTTCTACATTTCCATAATAAAGTTCTTCCTCTTTCACACATAGACTCGGTGCTTATGAATGATGAAATACTGCTTACTGAGAATACCATAGGGAAGTAATTTCTGATCCCATTTGTGTTTCTTAGGTTCAAGAGGAATGTTTGCTGTTTGAACTAGTTCCCCTTGACTGCTGTCAGCATACAGCAGAAGGCTTCCCAGTCTTCAATCAAACACAGCATTCTGCCATTCCAGTAGTTACTGGAGATGATGTGAAAGTTAGGTGTCATTGTGAACAGGTCATCTAAAATGCTGGAGGAGAAACTTGTTCAAATCAGCACTGCAGATGTATGTTAGCTATAAAGGAAGATTAGAGCACTGATTTAGACCGCAAAATTATATTTTAGAAAGTTAAGGGAAATGAATGATGACTTGATAGGATTGTGCTCTTGGGAAAAGTAACATAAACTTCCATAAGTACTTTCTTATGTAAAACGTTTAAGTAAATATGTAGCTGTAAGTTTATATAACTATGGAAAGCATGACATTTTCCAACATATAAATTGGTCTGAAACCGCTGATTAACTAAATCCCTCTTACAAATTTATCACAGAAGCTTCAAAGTGTAACTTCATTAACAATTTTCCCTAATTTATTAAGAATATTTGGGGACTGGAGATATGGAAAAATTATATATTTCCCCATGGCATTGCCAAGGGCACATCTACATAGCAAATAGCAAAACAGCTGTAATGATAAAGAAGAATTTCTGTGGGATTTTAGATATCTTTTTCTACAATTTCGAACAATGATAAAAAGAATCTATTCTATTCCTTACTTTGCCGCTTTAAACTGTAAGGTCATCCCTTCCCTTCCCTTCCCTTCCCTTCCCTTCCCTTCCCTTCCCTTCCCTTCCCTTCCCTTCCCTTCCCTTCCCTTCCCTTCCCTTCCCTTCCCTTCCCTTCCCTTCCCTTCCCTTCCCTTCCCTTCCCTTCCCTTCCCTTCCCTTCCCTTCCCTTCCCTTCCCTTCCCTTCCCTTCCCTTCCCTTCCCTTCCCTTCCCTTCCCTTCCCTTCCCTTCTGTAATAAGTTCTATTCATAGAACAATAATTTTAACACAATAGTCCTTATTTTGCTAAGCCATGGGAGAGTTACAGGCAATTGTTGTTGATTTTTACTGAGTAAAAAAATACCAAGGACAACAGAAACATTATCCTTACCTTCACTGGGGGCAGGTAACATTTTTTTTTTTGTAACTGACTGCATTTTAAAATGCAATTCTATAGGAAATAATGAGCATTATCTTAACTTATTTTTAGTTTAGCTAAGAAGGTTGGTTTGTCCTGATCTAGCTTGCTTCTACTGACAGTTTACTCCCAATCAGCATTACCACTGCATTTACTGTATTAATATGCTCTTAATATACATGGTTCAATTATTTTGGGTCACTTTACCTGCTTTTAAATATTTGGGCATAGCAATCTGCTATATAGATCATATATAACAGTGAACTATTTCATGATTCAAGCATCCATAAACACATGTGGATTTCAATCCAAGTCAGCTAGGCATGAAGTAAATATTCAGCTTGAGATATCCCCGCATGTACCTTACCTACAGTGTTACAGAACATATTAAAGTGAGGACTGTCTCCACTATGCTATTTCTAACCTTCAGAGCATTACCTTGGACTGATGTTGGCCTCAGGCTGGACAAAGGCCATGACCAAATTCAAGTACTATGATTTATTTACACGAGAGGCAAAGAATGTGACTTTTCAATTAAAGCCATTTCTTACAGAGCTGCAGGATCTCATTTACTTGGAATGCAAAGCCTTTTCCTAGTGAACTAAACTCCTCCAGAGTTAGGGAATGCGTTTAGCAGTCTGTAATATTGTATGTAACTCTGGTTTTATCACATATCTATGCTTCCTCCTGAAGAGTTAGGTGGCATCAGTGAATTCTTATTCAGGTGTCAAGTCTATATGGCTTGATCCAAAATTTAGCAAAATGCTGGTCTGTGTTTCCAAGGTAAAGGGACTGATTCTAATCTCACTTAAAACTTTGGGTTTATGAAGTTAATCTTAATTTGTACTCACAGCTGTGATTACCTCCTCTCGGCTACCTACTCCCAAGACTGCAAACTCATGCAGAAGTCTTGAATGCATCTTTGCGCAAATCATCAGTCACTCTTTAAATTTCCTCAAGGTAAGATTCTGCATAAAAGAATCAAGCATATATTTTGCATATATTTTTCTATTCACTTGGAGTCACACCCATGCTAATCCAAAGTAAAGAACAGGAATTTTCCTTTATGGAGTTAATGGAATTAAACTGATGCAATGACATTAAAGAGAGATTCAAATACATCTTCCTGCAGGATAAAAGGGAAGTAAGTCAGTGGCTTTGGTTTAAGATCAAAATCTGGCTTAAAAAATCACCCTTCGGTGAACTTTTCCCACTCACTCATTCCTTCACTTCCTTCAGACCCTTTATAAGCAGCTTTGGATATATATGGGAGTCAAAAACTATTATTATTATTATTGTTGTTTTTGTTGCTATTTTCCTTTAGCAGCTGAAATTAAAGCTACCAGGTGGAAGTGATACTGCCTACTAAGCAAGTATCCTCACAGGCTAGTGTCTCTAGGAAATAAATCCGGCAGAAGGGAATCAGTGATAAGCAGCAGCCCTGCATCCCCTGCAGGCATCCCCTGTCATTCAATTACACCCAAGAGCATTCGGCGAGGAGCAGAAAGCTACTGCCTTAATTCTGCCCACAAGTAAATTCAGCTCGGAATCTGAATTACTGTCTAGAGTCCAAATCTGAATGAAACATGCAGATTTTTTCCTGTATGTCTTTATTGATGAATTATTTCATTGAAGTCTCAAGAAACCAGAGTGACTCTTTTCTTACCCATGAATCTTTCCCAATAAATAAGCACATAGTTCCAGAGGGTGGCTTAGTTAGGTTGAAGAACCAGAGAGCTTTAGCTCTTAACTAAAAAGAAAATGTGGTCACCACCTCAACTAATATTTCTACCACTAACAAGAGAGGGCTTTGTGATTTCACAGAGGGCCTGTGATCTTCATTAACTAACTGACAGGCAGAGAGGGTCAGGAGACAACTACCTAAAAAATAAATAAATAAAATGCTGTTGCTTATAATACAGAAAGACCATTCTGCTCTATCTAGCTCTATGAATGGCCTTATAATCAGGTTAGAAAATCACTTTTAGCAGGCTAGAGCACAGCTTTAACCTCCCTCAGTGTTAACTGGACAACAACAGATGGAGCAGATGGAGCAGTGTCAGAGGCTGTGGGAGCAATTGGGATGTTGAAGTTGAAGAGTCCCTCAGGCAAAAAAAAAAAAAAAATCTAAGTGTAGTTTAAATCTTGGGATTTCATTCAAGCTTAGCTGAACTTTTAATTCATGTGGTCCAATGGTCCACGTGGTTTTGAACTCTAAAAACAGGTTTGCAACAACTACTGCGCTGCTTCAGTGTGCAGCCAAATCATTCCTCCTGCTTTGGTGACAGACAATCCAGGCAGATGATTTATTTGCTTTTGGAATTTTTCACTGCAGATTTTAGCAGTGCATTTTAAAAAAAGCACATTCCTCATAATTCAGAATGTATTGAAATTTGCCATCTGCTTCCCTCTAAGTATCTATAGGGTTTGCTTGACATCTGGAGCCCATTACTCTTGGCATTGGCTAATCCACAGCCCCATGCTTTTGACTCCCCTTTTCCTAGATATTGGCATTGTTCTCTACAGTTGTGAAACAAAGGCTCCCTATCACCTCACAATCACTTTTAACCTTTTGGGCATCATCAAAATGTGCATCTAGAGTGTGAAATTGTGTATCAACAAGAATGTGAATCTTTTCTTCACACGACAGAGAGGAGCAGGAGTACTGGCAGATGAATCCTCTACTCCAGAAATGTTGGCAGTTGAGACAAAATACCATGAAGTGGATAAGAAAGATATATGCTGGGATAACTGCTGCACCCCCCATCTGGCACACACTGCACTCTATGCACCAGCTGGTGGGAGATCAGCATCTATCATAGAAACACTTAAGATGCCTATTAAGCTTTTGGCATAGGCAATGGGGACTGTTGTCTTTCTCCTGCTCTGTGGGATACATTTGCAGTTTCAGCCCATTTTCTTGGAGAAAAACATCCACATGGCAAAACTGTAGGTGCAGTAACACCCAGAGGGAGTATCTGGATAGAACCCAAGGACTGAAAGCCAGCTCTAGTTACCATACTGTCTCCAGCTCTTCCACGCCGCCTTGGGAAGTGTTCTGCTGCATCTCCAGACCTCCAACAGCCTGCCTGCCATGCAGCCTCTCCACTGATACAAGCCTGAGGGACCTTGTGTATAGCCCTGTATCACACTCAAGTGCCAGCATCCTCTTCCTGCATGTGGGAAAGAGAACAGATTTGCACTTGCACACATCAGGTTCTTTTTACAGCCCAGTGTTGGTGGACATGGAATAGCTACAGAAACCAGACACTTTTTCTCTTTTAATATTGCCTTTCCTACATATTTGATATATAATGGTAATACAGTGCAGAGAGGCATATACTCCTTGAATTATTGTCAATCAAAGGTAAATCACGCAGTAAATTCAACAGTGACACAAATGACAAATAATTTTAAAGGAAAAGAGAACCAGGACTTTGCTGCCTACTCAGTACTTTTCCAGGAGACAGACAAAGAACTTCATATTCTTCTGCTGTCAGTCTTGCACCTTTTATGAGTGCTGACTTAACTAAGAAATTTTAAAACACAAGAGTACACTGATAAATATAGCAGCTATTTTATCTGCAGAAAAGCAGTGCATATTTCATGTAGCCTGTTTAATGTTGTTTTATCTATACTCACTGACTCTTCTAGGCTTTCCTCTCTCCCTTTTCATTCCTTTCACTCCAGAGGGCTAAAATATTTGTTGAGAGAAAATGCGGTACAAAGAGAAGTACTGGATTGTCATGTGACATCACTGTAAGCAACTCTTAATCCTATGGTTAATTAGCATATCCTGCTGTTCTAACATTTCTTAAATAAAAAAAAAAAAAAAAAAAAAAAAAAAAAAAAAAAAACAGATACCTTAGCAACTGGATATTAAAAATTGTGTTGTACCAAAATGATTTGTGCTCAAATACTTCCTATTTAGACCCTTTGAAAAACCATGTAAATCCTTTCACAATTAAGCCACAGGAAGGCGTTACTCTTATTCTGAACTGATTACAATAATCTGTGTAATGAGATAACAGTAGCCAGGTGTTTATTTTACTGATTTACTGTAAAACCTTTTTTTTTTTTTTTCTCATATTTTTCAATCACATTGTATTTACCATTGATCCAATTACATATCTACTATGCTAAAAATAATTCCTGCTAGGTCTCAGTCTGTGATTAGTAATGAATACCTTCCACATGAAATAGTTGTTTTTCTATTGTAACAAAATTTAGGTATTCAGTTTTAAGATATGAACACCAACTGTGTGTCACAAAACAGTGCACAACTCCCTATGAAAAATTCTTCTGTGGTCCCACTCAATAAGAAAATACCTTAAAGCAATACAAATGCACTTTATATAGCTACAAAACCCCTTTCATTTAAAAATATATTGTAAAAATGGAGGCCTCTATTCTGAATGTTATCTATGTAAAGGTTGTATGAAGGTAATTGTTGCTAAAATCAGGATATTTTTTACCTAATAACTTCATTTTGTTTTGCAAGTGAAAACTGTCATGTTCATAAAGGACACAGTCACAAAGTTGTGGTGTTCTGCCCTTGGCAAGCTATGAAAGAAATTCAACCAGCCAAGGACTACAGAGTTATGTACTTCCCATAAGCATCTTTCTGCTGGGTTTGCGGAGCCCCAGTATCATTACCATAGGGAATTGCACTGTTTCAGTCCATACCATGGGTTTCAGAATTGTTTTTACATGAATCAGTTTTCATTAATGACATTACAATAAAAGTAAATGGAAATTCATATACATCCCTGTGACAACACAACTGATCATGAAGAGAAATCTATGATGTCTTCGTTGTCATGTTACATATATATGAGAGATCATATTCAAATAAAATTTGTCTTTACTAGGGAATTGTGTTGCTTTAAGGGTAATGATAAATATAATGAGAAAACCTGTTACATCAGTATACAAGGGTTTATACAGCTACGTGTCTTCCAGTCTGTGATGTAAAATAAGTGATATCAATGTAAGACCCAATCCATTTACTAGCAGATATACAGCAGTAAGTGTATAAGAACTAACACATCATCCAGGCACTGACATTTTTATGGCTTTCACCACATGATCCAGGCACAAAACACTGCTTATATCTGATGATCTGCATATTAGTACATCAAAAGGTACTAAAAGGTACTAAAGCTTCATTAATTTTAAATAGATTACATAATTATTTTGCATTATAGCGATACAGGTACTGGGGGAAAAAAAGGCAGTATTAATTTTCTTGCATAGTGGTTTAGGGTAACTTTTTAGAATATCATGTCCCAGTCACTACTTTCCACTATGTCACACCTGCTTATGCCATTTATGACATGTTCCACTAGACAACTGTAATGCAAAGTGACTTATCTAGCGTAACACAAAGTGAGACATTAACAAATGTATAAATAGCTTTGGGAGGGAATCAGATTTAGCAAGCAAATTTTGATTACATCAGTCAGTTCAGATTTTGATAGACTTTTAGTCAGTTTGCTGCAGAACTCTATATGTTTGCATTATTCAGTGCAATTTAATATGAATTACAAGATGAAAAATGCAAAGAGACATTCCGCTACCACTCTGTGTCAGAATATGCTAAGGAAACGTGGGAGCTTTACTTACATAGCAAAATCAAAGAATAAAAAAAACTAAGTATCTAGAGATTTATGGCACTGAACAGGTCATGGCCCAGTCCTGAAAATACTTAAATCTATGAATATTTTAAAATATTACCAGTTAACACATTTTATAAAATTATGTCAGTCATTCTGCTTATGTTGAAGACACTATTCAGACAAATGCATTTGTGTGTATGGACAATGAACAACTAGACTTCTAGGCTTTCTATTACCTAATGTTTTTCGCCTTAAATTCATTAAAAAAAGTCATTTAATAATTAGGAAAATAAAATTAAGTTTAGAGGAAAGGAAAAACATGAAAAAATGCTAAATTTTTAAAGAAATATTGTACAGGAATATAGTTTGTCTAGATCAAATGAATATTCATAATTACACGGTTACTTTACTTGCTTTTTTTTTTTTATTTGCAACACAACATTCTCCACATTTCTAGAATAAATGGTAATAAATAATTTTCCACTGTATGTTTCACTCAATAATCTTCTCTTCAAAAAAAATTGTTTCATTGACAAAAAGAAAAACTTCCCATGAATAATACCTTAAGAAAATAGATAAAATTAATCAGAATGAAATTCAGGTAAGATAAATATAGATATATTGTCTCTTATTAGTTCCATGATATAACTGGAAACTTTTATATTACTGCCTCATGATTTAACACTTGTTAATTGTGTGATACTACTACTTCCTTTACATAGTTTTGGATGAAAAATATGTAATACTTTTAGAGCTCTTCCTTGATTACTCCAATGTGCTTTACAGGAAAACATAAATTCTGTCAGTAAATGTATGGGAAGCCAGCAAGTCTATTCAGATTTGAAGTAATTTTGAAATATTTTTAATTTATGTAACATGGCATTGGTATTTCCATCTACTGAAAATTATATTTCTGCAATGAACTACTCAAAAGTGACTCACAATGGAAGGAAGTGGTAGAAGGTGCACTTAGCAAAATTTTGGCATTTTAATTTCTGAGATATATTTCAAGGCAAAAAGAAGGAATGTTTCTGCAACCATTAACAGAGCCTGGTTTTTGAAACAGGATTGCACACACAAATTTCAAAAGAGATTTGAATATAGATTAACATTAGATTATATAGAATATATTATATATTATTCCATATATTATATAGAATATAATATAATCTATAGATTAATCTATAGAGTAAGAAAAAAAGAACAGGTTTAAATATTCTTTGTACCTACAAATATGTCTGATTTACCAGTATGTTTGCATTTAACAAATAGAAGCTAGGTTAAAGAGAGACCAACATCCCTCTTGGAAGCAAAAGATCAGCTTTACAGCATCTTTTTTTATCTGTCAACAACATTTAGTACATATGCAATAAAATAGAGAATCAGACCAGGTTAAAGTAAAGCACAACTTTTTATAATTAAAAATTAACATTGATTTAATTTAATATTTTCTAATGATTTTCTCTTTTGTAGCTTCATAGGATTAGTTGACTATCTGTGGCATGCATACTACAGTTCAGATACATAACACAATCACTAATTTCCAAAGAATAACAACAATTGACTCGATTAGCAGATGCAACTGTGAAATAGGTTTACAACTGATGAATCACAGAATCATAGAATCATAGAATGGTTTGGGTTGGAAGGGACCTTACAGATCATCTTGTTCCCTGCCATGGGCAGGGACACCACCTCCCACCAGACCAGGCTTCCCAAAGCTTCATCCAACCTGGGCCTGAGTACTTCCAGTCATCACCAACTTCTCTAACAAACCATGTTCAGTGCCTTGCTATCCCCAAGATGAAGAATTTCTTCTTTATATTTAATCTAAATCTGCCTTCTTTCATTTTACAGCTACTACCCCTTTTCCTATTCCTTTGCAAGCCCTTGTAAAAAATCCTTTCCAGTTTTCTTGTACCCTTTAGGCACAGGAAGGCTGCTATAAGGTCTCCCCGGAGTCTTCCCCAGGCTGAACATCAATGAAAATTTTCAAGACACTAGAAAATAATTACTGTAAGAAGGAATGAAAACCAAAAATTAAATACATTTATAGAGGCCAAAGCCAGTAAGAAGAACTGAGCTCAAAGCAGTTAAAATATTACCTTGGTTTCTAAACATTTCAGTTTTGACCATTTTTTTTCACTCCATCACCCAGAACAAAACTACCTTTTAGATCTTAAAAGAGATTTTTTTTTTTTTTTTTTTTTTTGGTCATCTTTAAAATATTGCTGAAATAACACCAGAAAACTTTGAGAGGAAAATGCATAATGGCTTACATTTTGCCATACATTTGTAAAAGCTTCAGTTTTGACAAGTATTTACCACCTGAAAAGAAAAAAAAAAAAAAAAAAAAAAAAAAAGAACCTTTATAATTCTTCTGACTTATCCATTCTTTTTTGGTGGAGATTTTTTTTTTTTCATACTAAGATTCCTCCCACATTCTTCTGCATTGCAGAATCTTTCTAAGTCTAAGAATTTTTCTAAGTTGAGCCATTCTTTGATATAATGGGGAAAATAAATTTTCCTAGGAAATTCCTTAAATATATTGTTCTAGTTATTCAGGTTGCCTAAGTATTTTCATAGGAAAAATTCTTGTGTACTTTCAGGTTTTTGAAGGCAGAAATGAAGAACTCGTGCTTGCTATAGTTACAAAGCTCATGCTGTAGGAGTTACATTGTACCTCTGGGTCATGAGATACCTTCTATACAGTCATTTCACACCATCTTCTCTTAATTACAGATCCCATGGGTTTCAGACAGGGTAGACTCAAAAAGTGGTTCTAGATGATACTGATACAGCAAAAACAATTCTGAAGATTAATCTGAAGCTCCATCATTTCCAAAATCCATCCCTAGCCCAATTCTAAAGAGCTGAAAAGGAAAGAAATAAAATATAAATGCAAAACCAGGTTTTGCCTAAAGAGAAAAATATCTATTTATTACCTTGGAATTTAAAATGACAAGCAAAAAAGTGATGAATCTTTAGTATCCCTGAAATATGATTTAGGTAAGGAATATATGGTCCCCAACTGCAGATAATGACTTGGAGTCATTCCTCTTTATTTCAAACACTGACTTGAGGGAGCCAAGTTAGGAAATAAGTTGTTTGATATTCCATTTCTTGGGAGGACACTTACAGAGGGTTGCTTAGCTTTCAGGTGGACTCCGAAGAGCACAGATGACAGCAGAACAAGCATGGTCCCAATTAAAGTAGGGTATAAAGAAACCAGCCTCCTACAATAAGATTCAGCATTGAGATTTGCTGGCAAAATGGTGACAATGATAAAGACTTTTCTTCTACCAGCTCTGAAGACGGGGCTGCAGTAGCCAGAAAGAGCAAAATGTCAGGGTATGATTCATTTCAAACCACCAGAAATATGAGGAAAAAATGTGGCATAATTTACAACGGAATACTAATCTATTGTTTTGCTCTGCCTGGAATGTTTTCTAGCTCGTTCTTAAGGAGGGGTGTAATTAAGTGTTCTCACATTTCATAGTAATGGAGATAGCGGACTGATTAGATTATGTTTGTGTGTTTCTGTAGAGGCAGAGGCACAAAGCCAGCAGGAAAAATATGAAACCAAAATGCAACAAATCTGAAAAGCTATGATACTGTACAGGCATTTCTGGCATGGAAAGCATCCTTGGCACTGCCTGGAAAGAGCCTAAGAACCACATGGAGGGGAGTGGCTTCTTGGCTTTGTTCCTACTGTGTTGGCAGAAGCAGGGTTTTGTCTGGAATTTCTGTAAATAGGCAGGGTTTCATTCAAAAGCAGATACTTCTGATTATCATTTTTTCATCTTCATGGAAATAATCCCTGAATCCCCCTGAATTTTGGTAAAATTGCAAAGTCAAAGGAGGTAAAGTATCTTCCTATTCATGTATGTTTAATTACACATTCATACACTTCACATTTTATTGAAACTGCTACATCCATAATTTATTTTAATCTGTATACCTAATACAACTAAAATGCTATTACTGAATCATTTCCTCTGTAAAATTTTAAACCCTTCTACTGTTACTTTTTAAAGCACATTGAGGCCCAGGGCACCGTATCATAACCTTTAGATTTCTTTAACACATTCAGATGGGAATTGGAAATGCTTCCATAGCTATATTTGCTGTTAAACACTAACCTAATATTATAGCTGAGTATACAAATAGCTACAGAGAATAAATTTTCGTGTGCTTTTTTGAAGAGGATGATTGTAAGAAACAATTTGCTGTTAAGGCACAGACTTCATATTTATAAAGTAGACATGCTTACAGTTATTTATTTAAGTATCTTAGCAATAAAAATACAATGCTGCATTATTCCCATTGACCTATTTCACCATCATACTGTTTTACATAGTGTTTCTGTAAAATGGTCTGAAATAAAAAGCTTCACAAACAGACATGAATATATGTAGCAACATCTGGTTAGTTATTGCTGTACTTTGATATGGTACAGGTAATAGGAGAAAGACGAATGATTTTTTAAGCAGTTTAGTACAATTACACTGCCAAAAGAATCATACATTATAATAAGGTGAACACTGAGAAAAAATTATGTTAAACTCAACAAATGCAGTTCAAGAGTCATACAAAGTTTATGAAGAGCTCCATCTTTTAAGATAAAAGCATGTTACATTTCTGATTTTGAAATATACTGAAATAGTACTGGATGCATTTTATCTCATTTTTCAATATATTCCTTAGAAATGGTAAAATGACTCAGAGCAGCGTCCAAAACTTTAGGCAACTTTGTTAAAAGACAGAAAAGGTAGCACAGGTTGCAAAATGAGCTGTTTATTTCCCATCAAATCCTTGACTCTCCAGGGAAAACATAACCCCATTCACTTCTAAACCTCCCCGAAGTACACTTCAAACTGGAAATAGGCCGTGGTGTTTGACAACAGGCACAGCTCAAATTTAAGTGCTGCATGGCTTTACTATCCCCGTCTGCTTAGCTGCCCTGTGGGAATTCCTAAGCAAATGCATCCACCTGATGCTGCCTGACACTGCCCAGTGGGAAGGCTGGCATGGACAACTCTGCCATGTGCCACTTCAGACAAATGCTCTTCTTCTCTGGCTTGGATCTACACCTGTGGTGGCATTCATATAGCACGATCAACATCACTGACTTCAAATCTAGCAATTTAGTCCAGGTAAAGCTAAAAAATACAGAGCTCTGTATTGGCTCAACGGTGCAGCTGACCAAAAACTATCCCTTGCAGAAAATACCCTCCCTTGTGCTGGAAGCATTCTGGTGGTGCTGTTGCACTTTGCTGAAAAAAAACAAAAACAAAAACAAAAACCTCTCATTTCCAACTAAATGAGAATGCTTTACAAGGCATTTCTCATTCATGGTAACAGTAGGAGAGAAATCAATAGCATATTCACAGCTGATCCCCAGCAGCTCACGTTCTTGCTCTTCTAAAAAAAAAAAAAAAAAGGCCACACTGATGAGTCCCTTAGTCTGGTAACTTCATTATCCAGCACTAGTCCCAATTACAGAAGGTTGAGAAGGTGAACAGAGCCCAGTCCCCAATGCCACAGAATATCCTGTTCTCCAGTTTATTTAGTGAAACTCAGGGATGTTGAACATTTTATTTTTAAGCCACATCTACCTTGAGGAAGTGGCAACATGGCATACTGCTAGCTTAGTAACAGTACTTGTTGGTTATGCTATTAGCCATCCAATGTGAGGGCAGGGTAAACTTTGATGCTCTCTCCTAATATTTACCTTGCAAGTGAGTGTTTGCAAACACCACAAATCATTGTGTTCATACTAGGATGTGAACTTAAGCTAGCTAACACATATTGTCTTGGCAAGGACAGGCCTTATTCTTCCTTCCTGTTTCCCAGTTTTTGCTGTTTTCCCATTTGTAGTTATGATCTCTTATAGCCGATCTTCACCATTAGGTAGCCTGGAATTCATTACTACACAATGCAGCAACACTTCTGCCAAGTGCCATTGCAAGAGAAATGTTACCACATTTCTGGTTTGCACAGAAATTGAGTTCTGCTAACAGTGGGACCTGGTAATTTTTACAGAAGCCTCAAACACTAATTATCAGTATGTCCTCATATATGCAGGGTTAATTTCTCTTTCTGAACAACACAAGCAGAGGTGATGTTGCTCACCTCAATGACTCAACTTTTCTCTGCTCTCAGAGCACAGACAGCTGTGAAGTGATACAACAGAGGAGTTGTGCTATTATTCTTCTCTTTTACACAATTTGATCCCAGAGCACAATGTACTGATATTATCCTTTATACCTATTATGGCACATAGAAAATGAATACGAATAACCATTCCATAGAGTGTTTTATAGCCCCCTAGTAACATATCCCTGTCCACTGAAGCTGAAAAGCTTAATGGACAAGGGAAAACTGTATCTCCAATTTATAAAAGAACCAAGTTACAGAACAGATAAGTAACTTTCTAAGCTCACACTTGAGGACTGTGATAGGCAAGAAGTTCTGAACTTCTGTTACTTAATCAAGAAACATCGTTCCTTTTTAAGAAAAATCTGCTGAGGGACTTGGCAAGTTGAGTGATCCAGATTTAGAGAATTTCTAGCTGATGATTGTGAGAAATGAGGTTTGCTCTCTTTTAGTGGTAAAATTTGCAGTTTATGAATACAGGGATGTATGACACAGCATCTCTTACCATTACCTGGCAGTCCACATAAAGCCATTTATGTAGTAGAGAGACTGAGCAGACTCAACAAAACTCAAAGAACTGTGATATAGAATGAAAAGAGTGGCAAGAGAGGAGTGAAGAGTTGTGAACTCTTTTCAGAACTCTGTAAACAGCTTCTCTAAGCTTTTCCCTTTCACTTAGAGAAGAGAAGACTGAGGGGGGATCTTATCAATGAATGTAAGTACTTAAAGGGAGAGTGCAAAGAGAATGGAAACAGGCTCTTTTTAGTGGTGCCTAGTGATGGATAAGAGGCAATATGTACAAACTGAAACACCAGAGGTGCCATGTGAACATCTGTGGTGGGTTTACTCAGGTGGGCACTTCTTTACAGTGCAGGTGAGTAAGCACTGGCACAGACTTCCCAGAGCGGCTGTGGAGTCTCCCTCCTTGGACATCTTTGAAAGCTACCTGAACATTGTCTTGGGCAACATGCTCTGTGTGTCCCCTACTTGAGCAGGGGGGTTGGACTAGGTGACATCCAGAGGTTCCTTCCAACCTCAGCCAGCTTGTGATTCTGTGACTGTGAATGGAGAGATGCACAGAGCATGGTGCCACATACAGACACAGACAGATGCAACATAGCCTCCATGACTGAATGCACCTGGGTGACCCAATACAAGGCAGCAGCACAACCTGTGCTCAGACGGAACCAGCAAGCTCTATTCTTGCTGCCACGGGAGAGGGGTGTTTTCCACTCGGGCTGAGCAGGAAAACATGAAGGCAGCAACAGACACTTGGAAATGAAAGGGAACTGCCTCGACCTCAGGAGGATGGCCTCCTCTTCTCAGCTGCTTGGTGAAGGCTAGGTGCACACGAGTACCTCTGGAGGCAGTGCAGCCACTCACCGCTCCCCTGTGGGACAAAGTCTGCAGGCACCCAAGATGGAGCCCAGGTATCAAGGAGAAATCAGACCACTGAGAAGCTGCAGGCAGCCTGGCCAGGCTGACATGGCTGTCCCCTTCTTCCCTTCTTCCACTCCAAGGACAGCTCCTGGACAGACACTGCCCCATCCCACCCCTCTGCCAGTCTTGTGGTGCATTTACTCCACCTCTTCCCTCCCCAGGAACCACCATTTTGTAAATTGCCACATGCCTGTTCCCTCAGGCAAGCCTGTGGTTGTCTGGCAGGACCCGACAACATGCCTGCTTCACCCAGGTGCACTCAGGGTAGGCATCCCATCCTGTGTGATGCTCACGTTTCCGTGACGCTCTGTCACTCTCCACTGGACAGTTTTTGGAACCAGCACACCCACAGGAGCTAAGGACTTCCTCTGGTTGGTCACCCCCTTCCCTTGCACTGGGAGTTGCTCACATCTAAAGATATGTCCATTTAATTATATATATGTATTTGTTTTTCTCCACATAAATATCTGTAGGTACATTGGCAAGAAAACAAAGGCCAAGGAGAGTGTTCCCACTCCAATAAATGGTGAGGGAGGACTGGTAACGACATAGAGAGGCTGAGATATTCAACGACTGCTTTGCCTCAGTCTACACTGAGGCCTCCCATGTCTCTGGAAATGTCATTTCCCTGATCCTGTAGATGGAGGCTGAGAAGAAAAGTCCATCTCACCGTAAGTGAAAAGCAAATTTGAGTCCATCTGAAAAAACTGAATAGGTACAAGTCTATGGGGCCTGGTGCCATGTATCCCAGGGTCCTGAGGGAACTGGCTGATGGATTTTCCAAACCTCTCTCCATCATATTTGAAAAGACCTGGCAGTCAGGTTAAGTCCCTGGTGACTGGAAAAAGGGAAACGTCACTCCCATTTTTAAAAGGATGTACTAGGGACACACAGAATCATATGGAACATATTTTAACTATTTATTTATTTAACCGTTGCGCATACTCTGGTATCTGGAGGTGGATGCCATGGCAGGGCTGCTGTGGAAGACAACAGATCCTAACACAAAAGCCTATATAGGCCTCTTTAGTTATTTAATCAGTCTTATAACATACTTTCATCAGCAGATTTTCATAATCATTCTAATGACTGAAACAGTATTCCAATTTGTTTTAATAGTCTGATGATAAATGATTGGAATGGCTTAATTTTTTTGTGTTATGAAATAATATTTATCCAGCTGTTACTAACAGACTACATGGGTGAAGATACAAACCTCTTGTAGTTTTTTAAGTCATGTTTCATGTCTCAGTCTCAAAATCATCTGAGACTACCTCTGGGATGGAATCATGTACAGAAAATATTTTTATTCTTATTAATGTGAACTCATTAAGAATATCTGCCTGATTCTTGCACAGCTCAGTTTTCCTCTGAACACCCCAGCTTTCTTATAAAAATGGATCTGTGGAACTGAATTTCATATTATCTTTAAGGCACTGATCACTATGCTGCTAATCTCAGGAGAGTCAGCTTCTGCTCCCAACCATAAATCTGGCATGTTGAACCTGGATCAAGATCTGTATCTGATGTCAACTAATGTCTCTATTATAACCAATAATTTTATGATTTGCCAGTGAGATAACCCTTGATAATATGTAGCAGGGGAGTCAGTGAAAGAGTATTATAACTCACAGGAAAAGCGTTTACAATATTACTTAAAAGTGAAAGAAAACATTTTTTTCCATTACTCAGTAGATTTCTTTCTGTCTTCTTGGCAATTGTAAATGTCTCTTTCCCATCCTCTCAAACTTTTTTTCCAGTTTTTCATGGATAAAAAGGGATAATGTACAATGAATAATGTACAATCAGAAAGCAGGGAGGCACACCATAAAGCTCATGAGAATACAATAAAATAGTTAGAATATGAAGATCAGATCAGATTAGAATTTATAGACAAAATGATTGCATAGAAGGAAATGAATTGTAATATTCATTTGCAATTCTGTGCCAGGAAAGTGGAAAATTTATAATATAGTGCTAAATTCTGAGAGGTAACAGCAGAGGCTTGGGGACTTTTGAGAAGAAAACTTATGAATCATTAGAGGTAGCTGTCATTTTTTGACAGCTGGTACCAAAGTGCCTACAGTGTATTAGAAATAGAAGCCTGGGAATCTTCTTAGGATGTGGAAAATTGTAGTAAAATTGCTTATATTGATATGAATGGAGGGAGAATGTGAACACATGGTGCAAAATACCATCAGGAAAGGACTATAAAAATTACATGTGTTGTGGAAACCTGCAGTAGTGGGTCATCAAGTCCCTAGCGCACTCTACTTGCCATTTCTCAGGACAACCAGATATGAAGCAGAGACAGCGACTAAATTTTGATGACTCACAGTGGTGGGGTGGAACTGTTAAACACATCAGCTCCTGAAGGGCACAGTGAGACATATCTGAAACCAGCATGCGCCTAAGAAGAACCTAGTAGGTGTGGCGTGGAGCTCAAAAACGGATGGCACTGGTCCTTTCCAGCACAGGAAGGGGTTTCAGCAAAAGCAGCATGTCCTGAGGGGCAGACAGAAACTAGCAAAGCCCCATCAGGGTGAGGAGGCACTACTAAGTACTGATGGCCTTCAATAGCCTCTCTAATAACTCCTGCCTGCCACCCCTGCCGTGCCCCTTCCTCTTTCCTTGGCTGTGCTGCTGGACAGGAACATGAATAGATCAGTGCACACCACTGACTTCTTCATCCTATCTCAGTCAGCCCAGACTTTTGGAGCTCCCTATAAGGTTGCTGTTGGCCCAAGGAGAAGGAAGCACATGCAGCACCAGGATGCACCCCATGTTGGTCTCACAGGGAGCTGGCAGCTCCCCACAGCCGTGGGCAGAGAGATGCATACCACCCACCCTCTGTCAAGATTCATCTGCAAGTGCAGTTTCTGAGTCACAGGTCCATCTGCCTGCTCTTCTGGTCTATGTGGTCTCTTCTGGAGCTTTTTCTTACTGTCCTCACATAGAATCATAGAATATCCCGAGTTGGAAGGGACCCATAAGGATCATCAAGTCCAACTCCTGGCAATGCACAGGTCTGCCCAAAAGTTTAGACCATGTGACTAAGTGCACAGTCCAATCACTTTTTAAATTCAGACAGGCTTGGTGCAGTGACTACGTCCCTGGGGAGCCTGTTCCAATGTGCAACCACCCTCTTGGTGAAGAACCTCTTCCTGATGTCCAGCCGAAACTTCCTCTGAGTGAGCTTAACACCATTCCCATGGGTCCTATCACTGGTGTTTACAGAGAATTGGTCACCTGCCTCTCCACTCCCCCTCGCGAGGAAGTTGTAGACCACAATGAGGTCCCCCCTCAGCCTCCTCTTCTCCAGGCTGAACAGGCCCAGTGCCCTCAGCCGCTCCTTGTACGTCTTCCCCTCTAGGCCCTTCACCATCTTCGTTGCCCTCCTCTGGACATTCTCCAACAGTTTAATGTCCTTCCTGTACTGTGGTGCCCAGAACTACAGACAGTACTCGAGGTGAGGCCAGACCAGCGCAGAGTAGAATTGGACAATCACCTCCCTCAACTGACTAGTGATGCTGTGCTTGATGCTTCCAAGGATACGGTGGCCCTTCCTGGTTGTCAGGGCACACTGCTGGCTCATATTCAATGAATATTCACATGTTCTACTTCTGTTGGCATTTTGTGCTGGATTTCCGTTTCAGCTGACTTGGTGCCTGTGCCTGGCATGCCCTAACAGAGCCCCAGGCGCTCCACAGTGTCCTTAGGGGTGGGGACCAGCAGGGCCCTCTGAGGCCTTCGCTGTTCTTTGTCCAGACAGGAGTTGTGTAAGGTCCCTTGGTGGCCTTCTGTGACAGGTCTGCAGCCCTGGATCATTTTAGTTGTTATCCATTGTATACCTACGCTTTTAAGGATATATATATTGAATTTATAAATGTTTTATTATATTATATATCTAAATATCTAAAGATATAAAATGTGCACACAAATGTAATGCATATCTATACATATTTGTACATCTACTTCTATGTGAATTTATATATATGAATATGTACTTATATATTTATATATTGAAAAATAAATATAGATGTATATATAGATATGTATATTTTTATATAGGAACACTTTCTTGCATGGAAAACGGGCAGAAAATCAGACAGTTTCATAAAATTGTGACTAACCAATCACCAACCAGTAAGAATATTTGGGATATGAGGTGCTGGGCATGGTGGTGCACTGGGCAGTGCCCCTGCCACCTCCATCTTGAGCACACGGAGATGTGCCTGGAGATCAACCTTCCATGAGACCAACCTGTGTTCTCATATCAGCCACTGACAGCTCTGGAATGCAAAATAAAACACTCTTATTATTCAGCCATCTCTCCAAAATTTCCTGACACTTAAAAAACCTTAATTTGCTTAATTTTACTTTGCAAATATTACCTATCTGACTGTAGTAAGTGTTCCTGCAACAGACCAATCACTGTAATTGCTTCTGTCAGTTGTGTTGCTTTCTTCATCTGCAGTGTCTGTCTGGGGGCTAACCCTAGATGCCTCACATAAGTCAAGGGAAGCATTTATTAATGCTTGGAGGTTGCTGCATACCACTTGCTCTCCAGCTCTTGGCCAAAACAGGAAAATTAAGAAACATATTCCTGTCTGTGGTTTACATCTCTCACTGGACACACCTGAACTGCAGAGCCTGCTTTTGCTGAATGTTGATGTGCTTTGTATGGAGTAGAGCACTGCCAGGAGGAAACATTATTTTTTAGTCTAAAAGTAAGGAAGTTTTCCAGTTACGTGAGTGAAGGGAATTCAGATCAGACAGAAAATTATATCAAGTTGTTTGCTTGAACTCTGAATGCATATGACCACAGCAGGGATACAGACAACAAGGTGAAAACTGGGCTCTGTCTCTGCTCTTGATTTCTTTTCCTTCTTGGTTGTAAAGCAAGAATTAACCTTGAATTTGCTGCTTAAGAGCTGGAAAATGGACACAGCTGCGAATCCCCAAAGGAGATATCCATGTCCACCTAGCTGAGGTTTAGCATTCAGCATCGTTCATGAGTGCAGTAGCTTTACTACTGCTTGATTATATTGCTACCTTTTTCTTTTTATAACAAATGTGTTAAATGTTTTTCACCTAGGATACTGTTGGGCACTAAACATTTTCAGGTGTTTAGAAAATCACTAGGCAAAGGTAATGAAGAAACCCACTGAGGACTGTAAGACATGAAGACACCTGCAAATCTCTATGGTGTAAATTGCTAGAGGCTGGGAGTTATTTGCCCTATTCCTATGCCCTTCATGACTGTTACTGTCCAGTGTCAGAGGAAGGGTCCCAGGCCAGAAAGGGACCTGGCCAATTACAGCCTTAGGTTATACTGATTTGTCCCTTTCATCTATATGGCATTAGTTTTAAAAATAGTTATTTTATGATGCCTATTCTTTCCAAGTAGGTATTCATCATGATAGTATTCATCACAGTAAAAAACAACACAGCATCATATTTTTTGCATATTTATTTTTCAGAGCTGCATTTACATGCAGCAGTACCATGTCACTGCAGCATTTAAGTTTTCATTGGCATTGCGATCTGATGAAGATGAGCTGCAACTCCTGATTTGGTTTGATTTATTGTTTTGAGCTATACTTTGTTTCTGTGTGACCATGAGGAAAAGCTCGTTAAAGTGAAGACATGGCACAAGGGATGTGTCAGCTACCAGGCAACCAGCAGCCAGGGAAATTCCCTCAGCTTTGGGGTCTCACTGCCTGCTTGGAACATAGCCCGGTACTATCAGTCCTGTCAACAAATATGGGCCAGATTTATGTCAAATATAAAACCCATGTGAAACTAATTAGATTCAAGTGAAATTCAGTGGTTGTGGTATGAGGATATTTAGAGCTTGAAATTCAAAGTAGAATTTAACAAGTTGAACATACATGAAGAGAATGTGAGAAATAATTGCATGAGCTACTGTCTGCCCAAACATGAGCTTTCTCAACTTGATTTTTGAGTCCATCCCTAAATAGATATGCATTTGGTTAAGGCATTACATGTGAGAGTCTCAAATACATTCTCATCTTGTTTGACTGCATAGTCATGATCCCTTTCAGTGCCCAGACAATTTTGAGTGGTTTTGCTCTGCTATATTGATTTCTGCTTGACATATCTATACAGTATAGTTCAGACTCAGTGTATGGCTTGAGTTCTTTAATAAAAACAATCTTTTTCATATGTGACCAAAAACTGAGCTTTATGGTATAACTAGAAGTTTTGTTTTCTTAAGTAACTTGTATTTCTTCGTCTCTCTAGCAGCTCTATGATCCTAGCTCATCCTAAAGCTTTTCTAACATAAATACTCAACTATGACACCTACATATTTTGATACCATAGAATCATAGAATTATTTTGGTTGGTAAAGACATTCAAGACTGTCAAGTCCAACCATGTACCTAACACTTCAAGTCCGCCCCTAAACTATTTCCCTAAGCACCACTTCTATGTGTCTCTTAAATACCTCCAGGGATGGTGACTCCACCACCTCCCTGGGCACCCTGTTCCAGTGCCTTGACCAGACCACCCTTTCTATGAATGAACTCTTCCTAGTATCCAATCTAAACCTCTGTTGGGTGCAATGTGAGGCCATTGCCACACATCATATCACTTGTCACCTGAGAAAAGAGACTGACACCCTCCTTGTGACAACCTCCTTTCAGGTACCGGTAGAGAGTTATAAGGTCCCTTCAGCTTCCTTTCCTCCAGACTTAACAGCCCTAGTTCCCTCAGATGCTCCTCAGTTGTCTTATTTTCTAGTATCTTTGCAAGCTTAGTTGTTCTTTTCTGCACAAGCTTGAGCAACTCGCTATCAATCTTGTAGTGAGAGGCCCAAAACTGAACAACCCTTTGAGCCAGGTCATCTAGACAGTTATTTTACCCTGAAAACACTACATGCATCCAAGCTGTGAGCAGAGAGTTTCTCCAGAAGAATATCATGGGAAACAGTATTTAATGCCTTGCTGAAGTTCAAGTAACACCTACAGTCTTTTCCCCATCCACTAAGCAGGTCATCTTGCAATAAAAGGAGATGAAGTTAGTAAGGCAGGACCCACCTTTCATATTTGCATTCTGACTGGGTCTGATCACCTGGTTGTCCTGTATGTGTTGTATGATTGCACACCAAGATGATCTGTTCCATGACCTTCCCTGGCACTGAGGTCAGACTGATAGCCCTATACTTCCCTGGATCCTCTGTCCTGCCCGTCTTGTAGATGGGAGTCACAGTCTGGAATCTCCAGTCAACTGGGACCTCCCCAGTTAACCAGGAGTAGTACCATCATGTGCATGGTTGTCTTACACATCTCCAACTAAAATCATGAGTTGGAAATGAGATTCAAATAATTGTAAGATTCAATAAAGTATATGAAAAGCAGAAACATCCCTTAATTAACAGAGCTCTAAGCTCTCAGTATGCTTAAATGTTTCCCTATTCTTCTAAATCTTTTGTTGCCTCCTTGCTGCCCAGGTGGGAAGTGAAGTCTCTTTACGACTCTGAAATGGAAAATTATGAAGCTTTCCAAATCAGAATTTTATTTAAAAGTTTTTGCACAGAGCAAGTCTGTATACAAAGGTTGTAATATTAACGGGCATTTTCAATGTCACTTTGATTTGCATGAAAATAGGAAAGTAAGGCATGAGCAAAGAATGTAGACTTCTGAAAAGTAGACTCTGGTTTTCATATTTATTAGGAAATAGAAATATCCATGTTAAAAATATGAAATATTTAAGAGAAAAAAGTATTTCCATCAAGATAGGAAGTGATCATTATGGAAAATATCAAGGGAAATTGCTTCTGTGTTACTCTGTCAGAAGGATCAAGACCACACACGTGCTGTCTCCTGCTGCGATGCTCAGTAACAAAGTGATTTTGAAATAATTTGATGTCTTTTGTTGTCTCCATGCCTTAAAGTTGCAGAACAGTTTGCACTGTCAGCATGGCTAACCAATTATACTAGCCATATTTGTTCCACAGATACTTTGAAATCCTGAATTGTGAAGTTATTTCCATTCAAATTATTCTAGTTCTTCCTTAAGATAGAAGTTTCTTGTTACGTCCATTAAAAACTTATGAAATTATTAACTTTCTCTGCAAGCTAGTTCTTTCTGGATGAGAATAGCTAATAGAAACTCCAAATCTGTCAATTAACTTGTAAGACTTTATGGATAACTATGATCTTCACTTTTTTATCTTTTACAGTGCTTTTTAAGTAATAAGTCTTAAAGAAATCAGCTATAATGTGACTGGAGGACAAGCATAAATCTCCCCAGTGAATAACAGAGTATTTAAAGTATATTTCCACCATTTTGCATAAAATTAATATACATTTTTTTATATTTCTAGCAATGATATTTTGGGCATAGCCTTACCCCAAATGTACGTAAAGAGGAAAGATTTTAAGTGTCATTATGGTTTATCAGATTGTGGAAACACAAACTGATCTATGAAAAGCAAATGCCCAGATTACATGTTATTATCACAGCAATATTGAGCCAATCATGACAGGGGTTTGAAACAGCCTGAATCAGATGAGAAATCAGGTCATAGTAGCAATACAGTAGCATGAAATAGAACACATGTATTTCCATTTTGATAAAATGAATAGACCTGTGCATGAACAAGTTACTGAAAAGCAAATCAAATACCTGAAGAGCTGTGAAAACATAGGGAACAAGAGTTGCTGAAAAACTTCCCACAAATCATTCATACTGTGAATGAGCTGTACATACAATGCACAAAAGTACATGCAAAATTCCTCTGCCACTTATACAATTTATTTAAGCTTGTTCTTATTAATGATATGTCAGGCATATGTCTTCTTTCATCAGGTAATGGAGGCTGGGACTCCACACTGAGCTTCAGAAATTCTTCCAAGGTGATTTCTATGTTTCAGGTGTATAATAAAGTGTGCAAATGTTAACAGCCCCAAAGTGCATCTGCTATCTGGCATTTATAAAGTTCATCAGGAGTGCTTAAACTTTTTCATCTGAGATGGGATGGTACAACATTCCCTCTGATTTACAAGAGCCATTTATCAAGACAAACACCTGCTGCCACACATATATCAGCCAAGGTCACTATTTCATCTAGTACTCTGCCATATCCCTTGATTTTCTAACTTCCACTACCTTTCTACAGTATCATCTTAAAACAGCTTTTTTCAATTTCCTTCCTAACTATGTCTAATTCACATTTCCAGAAGCTATATCACAGGAGGATCATTCTTTTCCACTTTGCAAATAAGCAGGAAATTCTCCCATCAGTGCCTGGGGAAGATATACCTAATAACTTGCATTAGTATTAATAGAAGTTGCCAGCATGGATCTGCATGCATTTTATTGAGAGAGCAGACTTCAAATTGGACTCTGAAAGTTTTCATTTATTTTTAATTATGAGAGTAAACCCATCCAAAAATCCAATGGAAAATTTACTTCCTTTCTAAACTGTTTCTGGATGAAATAGTAGCACCTTCCTAAGGGAATAAAATATGAGTCAATATTTTGAAGCCAGATACTTTCCAATAATAAGAACTATGAAAGCATACTTCAATACAAAAAGGAAAAAGGATGAAAAGATAAAAAGAAAATTCTGTTAGAGCTATAGCAAACTCCTGCTTTTAAATTATGATATTAATTGTTAAAATGAGTGGTACATTTTTAATTTACAGCATTTCATGTATCAGTATAATCTGACCTGCCATAAAGATTATGCTTTTCTGGCTAATACAAAATGTTCTTGTCAAAAAACACATGTTGTTACCCTGATGATTAAAATATATCACCTCAGTTATGCCCTTCAAACTATCTTCCTGACAGAGTGAAGTCATTGTCACACTTCCCAATTGTTTTGATTCATTCGATGTCCCTTGTACATTGGAAGCAGTCTGTCAGCATTGTGAAATGGTTGGTGTGATACTGACGGCTTGTCAGAGACATTCTGCAGACACAAGTAAGAAAATTCATTGAATAATGTTGCCATGGGTAGTGGAAAAACTGATTTTGTGGGTCTTTTTACTTACTGATTTATGCATGGACCTCTGGAAATACCAAGGTAATTGGTAGAACAACAAACTACCTAGAAAGTTTAGGACTTTCAGAGGAGGGCCATGAAGTTGATCAGAGGTCTGGAACCCTATGAAGAAAGGCTGAGTGATCTGGGGCTGTTCAGCCTACAGAAGAGAAGGCTCTAGGTTGACCTCATTGCAGTTTTTTGGCACTTAAAGGGGGCTGAAAGGGCACTTAAAGGCACTTATCTCAATCAGATAATTAAAGGACAAGGGGGTATGGTTTTAAACTAAAAGAGGGGAGATTTGGATTAGAGGTTAGGAGGAAATTATTCACTCAGAGGGTGGTGAGGCACAGGAACAGGTTGCCCAGAGAAGCTGTGGATGCCCCATCCCTGGAGCCATTCAATGCCAGGTTGGATGCAGCCCTGAGCAACCTGATCTATTGGGTGGCATCGCTGCCTATGGCAGGGAGGTTGGAACTAGTTGACCATTAGGGTCCCTTCCAACCCGAGCCATTCTATGATTCTATGAAAAAAAAAAAAAAAAAAAAGGAGAAAAAAAGGAGCAATATAAATCACATCAGGACACAGTAGCAAATCATCTACAGCTAGCATCCACAATTTAAAACTTAAGTTAATATCACAAACAAATACTTGAAATCATTTCATTTACTACCCTACAACCCTTTTTGGTAAGCAACATCAGCCACCCTCCTGGGTCAGAAGGATATTATGCTCTTTCCCCCATGCTTTTGGAGAGGTAACAGAGTAATATTTGCACTGTCAGATTCATTTTATAAGTCTTTGCAAGGGGCTCAGAATGAAGAAGCAAGCTGAAAATTTAAACCATTATGGTCAACCCAAAATGCATGAAATGAAGATAGGTTTGGCCTGATGCTCTATAATTAAAGAACTGTGAGCTTTCAATCAGAGAAAAATGTCATCTCATTCACTTATTAGGTGCCAGAATAACTTAGCTTCATTTCATGGTTCTTGCACATAAATTGCACTTAGATTGATCGGTATGGAGAATTTCTTCAGTGTTGTACATAGCAATCTATGTCATAGCAATTCCCTTGGGTTCTAAGGAGAAATAGAGTCATCTTAGATGAAATATAATCACTAGGTATACCATGGCTATGCTACACCAGTCACCTTCATTTTCAGGTGCATGCTATATGGTTGTGAAATGCCAGGAAACAGGCAGGTGGATGGTTCACAAAGGTTTCATCCCTTCTCTTTCATTGGTGGGAAGTAGAGTCCCACATTCACAGTGCATATTGAGAAGTGGGAGGAGGGGGGTGTGCTATTTATTGTTAGTGCCATTGTGGGAAGAGTAAGGCAAACAGATGGGCTTTGCTGTTTTAACATAAAGCTCATTAGATCTGCTATTATTCCATCTTAAGGAAAGTATCTCTATGGTCAACACTGGAGTGGCAAGATAAGGTGCCAAAATAAACTTTTATAAGAGTTCTCAGAGGTAGACGCCTAAATTTCACACATAATGCATGGGTAGACTCCTCAGAGAGGAATCCATTTAATTGTATCAATTTCCTTCAAAATTAAGGTATTTGTATTGCTTATCCAGGAGCTGAAGAACTTAAATTTGAACAATGAAATCTGAAAATTATGTACAAAATCTCCAGTTCTCTCTTTTTACATCTCTTGGACATCTTTAGTGCTATATTCTGCAATTAATATGAAAGTGTCTGGTTGTGACAAGATAGATTGCCAACAAATATTTTTGTTATAACCATGTGTCATAACCTAGACAACAGAACCAGAACCTAATGGAAATCTGATGTGCAAAATTCAGGCAGGTTAGCTAAGAGGAAATGTGTTGTCTTAGCAATATCTGTGGGTAAAATGTGCCACAAAGTTCTGTTAAGTTCTCTCCTGTAGAGAGGAGAGTTCACATCAGTCAGTTCAGGCATCTGCCTCAGGTGAAATCCAGAGCAGATAAATCTGGAAGCCAAATTTTCTTTGAAGTCAGTAGTAAGAAAACAGGTGCCCCTCTCAAAGGCAGCTGAGACTACCCAAATCTGATTCTTAAATCCAAGTTATGTCAATGGCTCTGTATAATCTTTCGTCTATCAAAGAGATTCATGAAGGATACTGGAGGAGGGAAAAGACATCTCAGTCTTTGATATAGACAAAATTCCTTACCTTTAGCCCCCTCAAAATATCCTAAATCAAGAAAAAACAAAAATGTCCAAAGTCTATACTGACTCCTCTGCAAGACCTCATTAGTAATGATGAATACATGGTTATGACATCTGATAGATCAGTGGCATATTTTTTGTTAAAATAGGCTGTGGGTTAATACAGAGTAAAACCATACTCGTTTAGTTAATATTGCAACCAGAGATTTTACAGTTCATTATAAATCATTAATTTAATCAGTATGGTTTTTAAATAATCATTACATTTCTCTGTTTGCTTAAACTCTAATTTTTTTTTTTCCTTTTATATATTTATCTTGAATTGATCTACTTTTCCTCAGAGGCAAAATGGTGATTAAACAATAACTTATAAGAAAATTATCATTATTATTTACTGGTCCATATTCTCAAAAATTACATAAATCTTATTCAGTTAACATACTGTCACTCCTTTTTACACTGAGATCTCTAAGCTTATTTTCATTTCTTTTGGAGTAGCTACTTACCAGATTAAGTATCACCGTTGCAGTAAAGGCTTCAAAATTGTGTCAATTATTTCCTGTTTGCTTTGGGTAAAATGGATGCTTGATATTATTGTTTGTGAAGAATATAATTATATGCCATAGCTTCCATTTAGTCTCATATTCATTTCTATTCGAATTACTTTGTGGACTCTTCTACTTTAACAAAATCTGTCAAAGGATTTTAGGTGATTCAACTCAAATTTAGCCAGTGAAATGAAAAATGAGAAAGTCATCACTCGTAATATTTGCTTCAGAAAGTAAAATGAGAGAAATGTGAATATTTTGGTATTAAAATGCAGTCTAATAATTGAAGTCCAGATGAAGCGCTTTCACAGAGGAATAAAACTGTGTAAACTGCTAAACTGTGAGCAGGTGCTCATGTGTTGTTTTGTAGGACAAAAATCTCTAAAGACCTAACACATTACCAGAATGTCTGAGAAATGAAGAGGTAAGGATTCAATCCAAATCTATACTCCACAAGCAAAGTCTTTACTGTACATCATCTTGATTTCTCTGCTAGATCACAGAGAACTAGCTGCTGATCTGCCTCCAAATTGATGCAGAACTATAATCTTGACAGAACAGATCTGGAGAGACGTGATGGTTGATTCCAGTTCTGATTCCTGGATCCTGCATGGGACTAGCAGGCAAAACAGCCTCCCTCCCCTGGAAACGTTCTGTAAATAGGAGAACAAGATTTGGACCATTTACACACAGTTGACAACTGATCTGATTTTGCACTGTGAGCTCAACAGGTCTACAGCACACTGGCTCACTATCTCACAGATGGCATCTGTGCAACAGGTGTTGTTTCAATTCAACCCAGGAAAACCCAGGCAGAAACATGGGGACCTAGTTCCAGGCCTCTTCCATTGTTTAGGAACATTATGGAGAGAGTCAACCACTAGTGTGCTCCAAAAATAGGTTGGTTAGGAAGAAGTTTTCTAGTTATATATGTTATTTCAAAATTAGATGTGGGAAGATTTGAGTCTTACTGAGATATCTCACTGTCACACATAGTTATGGACCAACTTGAGTCCGATTGAGACTAGCTATTTATTTCCACCAAGTCTCAAGAACTATGGCCAGTATTAACTTTACTTTTTATGTTATCACAGATAACTCTCCACTTCTATCTCTCTATCTCCTCAGTCAGAATTTTCTTGAAATTTTTGGAGTTTGAGCCACTGATCTTGCTAGTTAGTGTGTTATGCTTTGGAACAGTGTGTCTCAGTACAGTTTACTATCCCAATATTCCCACTGGTGTTCATAACCCAAGCTTGAGATCTTACTAGGCTGCAAGGCAAGAGCAGCAAATTTCATTTTTTTTTTTTTTTTCTTTTCCTAGGGAGGCCCCTGTGAAGAACATGTGAGAGATGTGTACTGTGGGTATTTTTCATAAACACGTTGTGCGATTTTGTCTGTTAGATTGGTTTCCAGTGCCTTCAGGGACAGAACTTCAGCACAGCCATCACTCAAAAAGAACTAAAAGAGATTAAATTCCTGAACTCTATCAAAACACATCCAAAATAAGCAAATCATTATGGTTCTGGTGCAACATTTCAGGTTTTGTTTTTGTTGTTTGTTTATTTCTTTTAAAGAGAAGTTACAATAATCAAGAAAACAACACAAATGCTTGTAGATTCTTCCTAGCAACAATGGAGGAGGATTCAAGAATGAACAGCAAAACTTTGTATACTGATAACATCAACACCATTTTTAGATCAACACTTGAGCTGCAAAGATCAACATTTAGTGCAAGCAGTACCTGTAATGCTATATTCAAAGGATGATGTACATTAGGTTTGTAGATAGCTGACAGACTTGTATGTTCTCTGCCCAGTTCCAGGCAAATGCTTGCCTGTGGATGCAAATGAATACAGGTTCAGTGTAGTCTGTACTCAGTAAATTCATGATGGCCCAAGATAATACTTCATGTCTAATGGGAAATGCTGTCTAAACCCACAGACATTGCAGTCCAAACCCACAAGCACTGTTTCAGGATACAGCTTTTGTGCTTTGGTAATGGTTTTTGCACAATCAAATGATACTTTTAAAGCCAGTTTTCAACAGATTGATATGGTGCAATCGCACAGCCATTGCAAACATTTTCAGAAGTTAAAAAAAAAAAAAAGTCTCAAGAAAGAAGATGAACAGTTTTTGCTAGGTTCAAGGCAACACTGAAAAAAAAAGTGTGTGGACATGCTTCATAGAGACAACAAATATCTTTATTGGTAGTTGTGAAATACTTGGGTATACAGGGCTTACTGAAAAATGAATTTTTATCCTTTGTCTTCTCTTTGCTAGCCTCCTTCCAAACAAACAAATCTTTTGATAATGGTGATTTGCTTGAAGTGTCATTTATTATGATTTACAAGAGTTATCCCAAAGTCTCCAGGCAGGACAAGAATATAGCTTTCATTTCATTAAGATGGGCAGAAATATTTGGAAGGAACAGAAGAAATTTTATATAAAAATATTTTACATGTTTCTGAGTTAGCAATTGGTTTGCTGTCTTGTTTAACAGTAAATTGTAAAGAGAAAACAGCTCTTAAAATGGCAGCCTTTAGAACAATGATACCAATTACAATAAATTAAATATACAATTAGTAATTTAATGACTTTCATAATAAACTGGTAAAGAACAATAATGTACTTCAAGGTACACATTCTTTGGGCAAATACATCTACTACAGTACTTCACTTATCAAAATTGAGCAATCCAATCAGCCTATTTGATTGGATTGAAGGTAACATCTGGTATACATACCTGCTGTTCTGTTTAAAACTGTGAATAAATCAGTTCTCAGTTCTACATGCCTTTTGTCTGACTTTAGATGCCGTTTGCTGTTGTAGATAGATAGCTCTGGTAACTGCTGCGCTCTGGTTGTGTATGAAAACTTATTAATCAGCTTGTACAAGGAAGTCCCCCTTCAAAACAGTGTCAGGGAGTTAATGTTAATCTTGTACCAAGCTATTTAACATTATTACATTTTCCAGATTTAACTTTCAAGAAGCCAACTGCTTTACAACAGCCTCAGTACAATTTGTCTATCCTGAGACAAATATATGGAACCCAACTCACACTAGCCAGTGAGTTCACGATCACCATCAGGAATATACCGAGAGCTTGAAGAATATATCTCCTATGCCCTGCCCAAAGTCCTAGATGAACAAGTGGGTCAAAGGGGAGGCTTCCAAAATTGCCAAGGGAAGGATAAAATTTAACTGTGCAACTGTGCTTCTGTCCTCATTTTTTTTTTTTCTTCCTTCTCTGATATTTACAGGAGTTACATGTTGATCCAAAGAGCTGCCTTTTATCCTCAGCATTACATGAATGGAAGTCTGCTTAGGAGCCAAACCAACTAGTGGCTGAAAGTGAAATCTCAGATAGTGGAAAAAGTCCTGTGATTTGAGGCTTTGAGATAAAAGAAAGACTTCCACCCCAAAAGATATCAGGGGTGAATCTGCCACCTGGAAAAGTGGCTTGAGAAGGAAAGGAAGGAGGTACAGCTAATTCATGAATTTCATTCAGATTTAGAACATTTCCAACTATAATTAAAAGTTCATCCAAAATCACACCCTTCATTTTATTGTACTATTTAATTGCTTGCTGCAGCAACTTATATGAATCAGTCATGATAATGATAAGCGGTTCAATTACCTGTAAACCCAGCACTTGCTCTCTTTGCCTTGTAAGATAAAGCCTCTCCAGTGCTAATATGAGATCCAAGCTGTGTCTCAAAGTCTCACACATCTTTAATGGACTGCAGTGTACTGACAATTAATTATCGGCAAGGGAGAAAGTGTAGTCAAGCTGAATGCAAATGCCCACCAAATTGCAGTCCAAAGATACCATAATAACATCTTTCATGACGGGGTTACCAGTGATTACTTAGTATCACAGGTACAATCAACTCAGCCCATTATTGCTAAAGTATATCATAAAGCAGAAGTGTGATTATATTCATGGAAAAATCAGTGGGAGAAGTAATTTCCCCCCCCCCCCCCAGGCATGCCCCATATCAGTGAGAATGTATAACATATCACTCTTAGAAAGCAAGTAAATATTTAAGGAACCTGAATCAGAAGATCTACAAATGTAAAAACACTTTAGGCATTTTTTCTCCTTCCTAGTCTTATGGACAAAAATGATCTGATGAGTCCCTAGGGTAACCACACCAGATTTCTGAAGATACACAAAAGATAATATTGCTCAGTATGCTGAGGTGGCAAAACTAAAAATGAGCTACTCTGAAAGTCAGTCAGTTTGCAAACCACCAAGGTGTAAGCTTTAACTATCATTTATTCAGTGTCCTGGTGTTTGATAAACTCTGTGTGAAGAGGTCTCACCTTCCTCCTCAGCTTCTGCTTACCAATAAATGAAGTACAAAGGTCTGAAATCACCTTTCTATTGAGTCTCTGCTATAAAGCAAGAGGATCTCTTATAATCTGAGATTAAAACAAGGTTAAAATCAGAGCCATCACTAGCTGAACTTCATTTAACTCCTGCAAATGGTTGTCATCACTATGTCTAACACAATACAGCAAGAACAAGTTTTTCAGTTAAAGTCATTTCCCTGGGGCTTAGTGCTCAGGTAGAGTGCTTTTGCAAGTGGCAAGCACCTAAAGACAGCACATTGTCTGACATTACAATAATAGCAGATATTGAATGTGCTATTATATACATGTCCTTTCAGACTGCCAGCTTTCAGTGGCTGCTCTGTGCAGACTGGCAGTGATATTTTTAGGTGGCAGCCACAGATCTGCTCTACAGCTCTAAGCCAGGAAATAAACTCATTGGTCCTTACTAGGTCTTGTCTTATGCTATCCCTATATTGTGTTTTGTAAAACTGGCAATATACTTTTATTTGCACGTAATAAATATTTTGCATTAATATTTAGTTCCACAGAACTGAAAATCTTGCATCAATTTATTTATTTACAAAACATAAAATTGCAATAAACTCAATGTCCATTAAGTGAAAACACTATTCCACTGAAAGTCTGATAGACTGAGCTTCACTTTCATGGTCTTCTCTTTTTTTTTTTCTTTCTTTCACCTTAAATTCAGTAGGATTGGAGCATGTGATTAAAAATAAGAATATCTTTAATAATGTATTTTGCACACAGAAATTTTAGATCACTTAGTTTATTCTTTTTGTATTTGTATGCATCTGAGCATTCAAAATTCATTTCCCATCAAGTTTGAATGATTTTTCAAACTTTCTAAGTAGATGGTCAAATGTATTCAGTCCCATTAAATATTTGTAGTTTTCCTTCTTTTACAAGGACTAAACACTTTCTTTTAAGTATAGAGCACCATAAAGGCAAGGTACAATTAATAAATATCATACTACGTATCTAAAAGACAACTTCTTTAGATGCTGGCAAATGTTAAATTTGAAAGTTCTTTTCTCTTTATAAGGAATGAAACAGATTTTTCATTATTACTGATTTTTCTGTACCATTTTTAAAAATGTATATCTACTTTTGGTAAAATACTCAATATAAATGGAAAACTTATAGGATATGTAAGGATACTTTTTCTTTACTTTTTTTTTTTTTTAAGTTTAGAAAAAAAATGACTCAAATGAGCAATTGGCTATTTTCCCACAAACTCTAATTTTAAAATAAAACATATGGTTTCTCTGCAATTTTCATTCATTTACTCATCTGTCAGAAATACTTTCCATAAGTAGCAGAAAGCAAACTATCCAATTGCTATTAATTCATTTTAGAGCTAAGCAAATATTTGGGTTTTCTATGAGAACAACCACAGAGACAATATTTGTATTCCAAATATTTGCTCGCTTTCACTATATGCATAAATTTGAGTACTTAGATTTGGAAAATAAAATACCTCTATCTCATAAAATGCAGATAGTAAGTTAATTAAAATTAAAAGAAAAAAAAAGGGGGGGAAGGGGAGAGTATTTTAATTGTTTGGCAATGGAAGATCATGTAGCACAATAGGTAAGTAGCAGAGCTCAAGGAGAACACATTAATATTAACTAGATAGTGCAGCAGAGGATAGGTTAATTAAAAAATAAAGAAGAAAGAATCAATCTTCCCAACTCAGAGCTCTTGTCAGCTTTTGTAAGTTAAGCAGAGTCATGCCTGGTAAAGAAACAGACGTCAGAGCTCTGGTGAAAACCCCTGTGCTGCTGGATCTGATGTTAGCATTTTAGACCTCAGTCCAGCAATGCCCTTAACTGCGCTATATGAGAACCTGATAAAAATGTCAGGGCAGTTCTGCAGAGCACAGTAAAGTCATTCATATAACACATGCACCTGCAAATTCAGATTTCAATCACAACTGCAAAAGGAAAGATTGAGTTTCAGAAAGCAGTGAATCAGAAAAATATCTTGATAATCAATAAGATATATGTTCTCAGTATGATGTAGTGTCTAATATAGTCTTTGGATGCATAGACATGTAGGGCTGTCTACCTATTAAGGCATCCCAAGTTATCACTTAGAGCTGGGAGCAGCATGTCTGAGGTCTGCACGCAGACCAATTGGTCTCACAAAGTGACACAGTCCTCAGATGTGCTGTTTTAAACCTACAGGAAAAAAAAGTCCTGGGAAAACAAACAAACAAAAAAACCAAACCACCACCACCAAAAAAACTCATCACCCTCCTACAGAGAGTTGGAGAAATTGTACACAGTGTTAGAGAAATCTGATGAAATACCATACACATTCTGTGGTCTCTGTTCATCTTAATGAAGATTAAGATGTTAGGATGAATGATGGAGTCATGGTGCACCAGCACAAACTCCCAGACTGTACCATTCACTTTGGCTGGGCAGCTGTCTGACTCAGTAAGATCTGTGATTACTGTGCTGTTCTGACTATAGCTGACATACCCATGAGAAGTGCATATGAAACCAGGGTGGTAACCACCTCTACCTAAATTTCAAAGGTGTCTACAGCATAGTGTCTACAAACCAGTCAGGATTATCAACCCATACTACAGCTAATGAAGATCTAGTTGATACAGTCCATGAAACAGGGCTCAGCTGCCTAACCATAGATATATAGGTGCAGTACATCTCCACAGGACTGGGCAGTACAACCCCATCCCAGTGGGAGACCAGTGCCTTGCTGGAGCAGCGGCTGGAGTCCTCACAGGTCAGACCACACAGCATTTGACACCAGACACCGATGTTTTGGCAGCTGAATCTTGCCACTAGACTTATTTTTCTCATCTGAGAATAGACAACTACATTGGAAAGCTGAAAAGCTCTCTGGACTCACTGACTATGTTGATTAGGTTTCTATTGTCTGTGATTGTCTAAGCCTATCACACACATAAACACCGACTCTGTAACAACTAAACGTGGTGTCTAAGTCTGGAGCCTCATTTCTGACAATCAAAAAGAGACAGGGCTGTGTGCTGGATGGTCCAGCCTTTGCACTGCTGCACACTGCTTCTATTATTTTCCAAAAGGCTATTTAATTTAAAGAAATTAATTTTGGGAATATAAATTTTGTTTTCTTCTGACTTTCCAAAATACTGATTTTCAATGGGTGGTCCCAGAGCTGAAAGATTTCAGCACACAAAAAGATGGAGTTTTGCAGGTATGTGTAGTGGGTTTACGTGGCAAGGTTTTGGTAGCAGGGAGCCATAGGGGTGGTTTCTGTGAGAAAGATCTAGAAGCTGCCCCATGTTTGGGAAGGGCCCCATTGTTTTCCAGATCCGAGCCAATAAGCGATGTTGTTTTGCGCCTCTGTGAGAGCATATTTAAGACAGGGAAAAAACGCTGCGCCACACAGCAGCCGGGAGAGTCAAGGGAGTGAGAGAACAGCCTTGCACCAAGGTCAGTGTAGAAGGAGGGGGAGAGGTGCTCCAGGCGCCGGAGCAGAAGTCCCCTGCGGCCTGTGGTGAGGACCATGGTGAAGCAGGATGTCCCCCTGCAGCCCATGGAGTACCACGGTGGAGCAGGGTTCCACGCTGCAGCCCGTGGAGGAGACCACGGTGGAGCAGGTGGCCCTGCACCGACGGAGGCTGCCGCCTGTGGAAGACCCCTGCCAGAGCAGATTCCGGGCCGGACCTGTAGCCCGTGGAGAGGAGCCCACGCAGGAGCAGGTGACCTGGCAGGAGCTGCTGCCCGTAGGGGAGCCAGGTTGGAGCAGTTTTCTCCTGAGGGATGGACCCCGTGGTACGGACCCATATCTGGAGCAGTTCTGGAAGAGCTGCTGCCTGTGGGAAGCCCACGCCGGATCAGTTCATCAGGGACTGCATCCCGTGGGTGGGACCCCACAGCACAGGGGACAAGAGTGACCGAGAAGGAGCGGCAGAGAAGAAGTGCTGTAGACTGACCATAACCCCCATTCCCCGTTCCCCTGCACCGCTCGGGGGGAGGAGGTGGAAGAGGGTGGATGGGGGGGGAAGGTGCTTTTGGTTTTTTTTTCCTTTGTTTTCTCACTTCTCTCGCTTGTTAGTTGTAGGCAATAAATCTTACTATCTCCTTATGCCGAGTCTGTTTTGCCCGTTACAATAATTATTGCGTGATTTTCTCGTCCTTATCTCAATCCTTGAGCCCTTTTCACATATTTTCTCCCCATTCCTCTTTGAGGAGGGGGAGTGAGAGAGCGGCTGTGGTGGAGCTCGGCTGCCCACTCGAGCGGAACCACGACAGTATGTGACTGCAGTCTATTAATAAAGCAAGCACAGCTCAGCTGCCGTCTCCCTTTGAAACTCCTGGTTTTATGGGCAGCTATGCTTTGCTCACACCTGCAAAACAAATTTGTCTAGTCCCAGTTCCTTAGGCAAATGACCTGAGTCACTTCAGATGAAGTTTATCAATCAGAATCAATACAGAAAAATCTGTTTCATGCAGTGGAGCATTGTACATATATCTAAGGTAGCACAGATGTAACCAGAATGTAACCAGCAGAGTGTGCAATACCTTGCAAATATGCTAACGTGGATCTGGAATTAATAGAGTTCATTTATGTGGGGCTGTTCATAGGGTTAGCTACACAAAAGCTCAAGAGCTAGTGAGCAAGGCTTGTTGTACAGATTTAAGCCCTTTCTGCACTACTCAACACTTCTGAATCTGGGGTTGCTGTTCCCATCCTGTCTGCAGTGAGCCAGATGCAGGGCTAGTGATGAAGCCATGCTGGCATGCACCCATCCCTGTTCTGTGAAGCACTATAGCCTCCCATTGCAATATGTGATGGAAAACAGAAACACCTGGCCCCCTCTGTACAGGGTGAAGAAAATGCCACTGTCATCAAAAATCCTCTGTAAGAGGAAATAGATTATCAGGTATTTTGTGTTCCCTCTGGCAATGTGCTGATAAAAAGCATAGAATTTCAAATCTATCTCAAATATTTTTTTTTTCATATATTTAAGTTTACTTTATGAGATAAACAATAATTTTTATTATAAGCGAGAATAATTTTAAATATGCTGAGCTTGTGATTAAAAGTAAGGTGTCCAAAATTCTGAGATTTCTGAGTGTGCCCCAAGGTACCTTTTCAGGTTTTTTTTTCAGTTCATTTGAAAATGAGCTTTTCTGCCTCTATTTTCCCTTCTGAGAGATGGGAAAATAAATAAATAAATAAATATTTAGTTATTATTTATTTATTCTTCAATTAAGACTGTTAATGAAGTGCAATCAAATCTAGGTATTTTTGATATTTTGAATAGGTAAAGCTTTAAGATAAATAAAATAACTTTTTCAGGAATCTTATCTACATTTTCCATTAAAAACGGACTCTGGTTTAGGCTAATGGCCAGGAAACCTCTTGGCCCAGGCATAGCGCAGAGATAACACAGAGCTTCCCACAAGAAGCCCTCAGAGCACACAGGGGCTTACACACCTTGGCAGACTGTGCAGTGGAATATGGATGGAGGAGATAAATTTTACATTTCTAGGCCTTTTGGATATGCTGAGAAACAGTGATAAAAATTGCAATCAGACCATTATCGCACTGATGGAATAACCACTTCAATTATAAATCTTGGATGGATAATAAATATCTATTTGTAGCCTTGGGCCCATATACTGCAGCTTTTCCCTGTACTCAGACTGCCTTTGGCTACAAGTTTCAGACAGACAGCAAATTTCAGGGCCAGAAGAATATCATAGCTCCGGGGTGAAGCTTTTCCTGAATGAATTTTGCATGGGAGAGGAGCAGAAGAGAGCATCAGGGCACCCCTCCTGTCTCTCCAACTTGCTGCCCATTCTCTGGGTCCAGCCTACAGCCATGCACAAGGAAATTTGGCTCCAGGCTTCCTTCTGCTTCACAACTGTCCTTGTTTCTTGGTGGCACTGGAGTGTTGAGGAACTTGCTGAGGAACCACTTCTTCTTGACTTTACACAAGCTCTTGCCTATGCTGGCAGAACCCCAACATCTATAACTGTGATTAGCTGCATTGACACCATTATGACGGCTGTGGCCTCAAGCTTCCCATCTCTTCACATCCCAATCATCAGACTTCATCAACTACTTATATTAAACCCATGATCAGGGTTCACTCTAAAGGCAGTGAACTTGTATTCCAGATAAAGGAAGTCATACTGAAGGTATTTTCGCCTCAAAGTTGTCCCTCATCAAGTAACACAGTTGCTCACACCTGTGCTGCTCTAGGCTGCCCTCTCTATGACACGCTACCTGTGTCACATTGTTTGTCCAGGGCTCCACTAGCCACCATCACTTAGTGACACTGAGGCCCTAAACTTTTGTGGTTTTCATTTTAAAGACCTCAGCATGGTGTTGGTGCTGCCAAAGTTGCCACAAGCCTATGGGGTGGTTTTGTAGTGTAAGCCTGGGCTATGTGCTGTGCACTAGAGAGCCAAGCATGCTGTGGGGTTCTGGGGACAAGTCCTGCTGGAAAAACATGAAATAAGTGCAGAAAGAAGGAGTTAATCAGTGGCATGAATGGACAAAAAGGACAACAGTAGTGGCAATGTAACAACTATTGAAGTGATGCATCTTAGCAAACTGGCAAAGTTGTGTGCATCCAAGTTGTGGCAGCAAAAGCAGAATCCTCTGTGTAAACACAGACCCATTTAATATAAGTTAAAGACGATCACTTACTAGTTGCTGAAAAAAATAGCTTTCTTCAAAACCTCTTTCATTCAGTTCCAGAAAGTGTATTTATTTGCTCAATAGAAGTTGTGAGTGTCCTTTCCCCCAGCAGAGAGCAGCTGCAGAAGCCTGTATTTCTGTACTAGAAGAAAGGGGATTTCTGACTAGCCTGATTAGGCTAATAGAGTAATTTATTTGCAAGCAGAGAATGCACGGTAGTGTCATTTCTTGCAGCCAACCATAGAAGTCAACTGTATTTCCTCCAGAGTTCTCAGCTATGAAACTTTCAGCACCTCATATGATCAAAAACTTAGTTTACCTATCATCACACTGAGCTGAGCATCCTGTTCCTGAAGAAGTTTAAGCTGTTCCTAGTTTACAGATACAGGAAAAAAAATAAAAATCCTTATATTTCATTAACAAAAGTATTTATCATTCAAAGGACTGAATTTTGGGAGAAATTTTCTTCAGAAATATATGAATTCCTTAAGGATTATTGTCCTTATATAAGGATTATTATTATATCACATCATTTTTCTCACTTATGGATGCAAATGCAGAGGTGGCCTATGAAGAACAAAAATGTCTATAAAGAACAAAAATATGTTACATCTTTCTTTGCTCTTATGTGATGAATAAAAAGATAGTTTCGTTTTCTGCTGAAAATGATTTTCACTGTTGTGCATGTCTGTGTCAAGTACACTTTCCTGTTTTGCAGTAACGCCCTGTGATTAGAGAGATACTGGATGTACAAGAAAACTCTAATTCAGATTGTACTGTATTAAAAGGGAAAGGGGGCTTAGTCACACTCTGTTTCATTAGAAATTACTTAAGAGAAAAAAACAATATGGCTCATAAAAGTTAACTTTCAGAGAGAAAAAAAAAAAAAAAAAAAAGAGCTCTCATTCCTTTTCCTTGATATAGCAGGACATATAGCAGGGGACTGATCATCCCAGAGATGCTTGCTTCAATGTTTCTAGCCAACCCATCTATCAGCTCCTGAGGATTTTTGAAACAATTGGCCAATTTCAACCAAATTTGACATTGGTGCCTATGGCCTAAAAATAATTTCTCATAAATTTCATTGGAAGTGGTAGCTCTACAGAGGGGGAAATTTCAAATAAGCACCCCTACAGTGGAAAATCTGGACTATTAGGTAGCAGTATAGACATCTATGTCGGCTCATTATTCAGCACATTTACAGCTTCAAATCTGACAGCTGGAAAACAGAGATCATGTGCAGAAGCTGAGCATTCTTTATGGGATATGTTAGGAACACAGAGATATTGAAAAGTTGTAGGGAACACAGAAAAAAAAATAAATAATAATAATAATAATAAGCCCCTGAATAGGGATCAATTATTTTCTTAGCAAATTATCTTCAAAAACAAGGGATCTGGGCCAGATTCCTCTCTGGTACTTAATCATCATACTTAATTACAGCAGTTGATTATCTGACCACAACTGCAGTGCTTCAGAAAAGGGAGACATAGCTCATGAAATAGATTCTTGCCACAGCAAATTCCTCATATTGCATGTCCCCCTTATTTCTACTGGCATGTTAAATATTTCATATTTAGATTGCATTGGATATTATAGGAATTCTGTTCAAATATTAATTAATGATTTGCCACAATACCTCTGTGAATGAAGTGTACATGCCAATTAGTTGTGGTAATGATAATGACATGGGAGAGACTGAAACAGAGATCGTATTACTTGTTCCAGAACATGCAGTGAGTCAATTCCAGAGGGAGGACAAGAATTCAGTGGATTTATGCATATTCCTTGGGAGGACAATCCACCAGAACTGCTGAAGACATAGACATTGAGAGACCCCAAAGTTCTTTCCTAAGGTGAAGAACTGAGGTTGAAAGTGAGGTCAGCAGTCAGTAACCTGAATGGAGCAATGCCCTTTTATTGCTCTTTTACTCCTGCCTAGCATTAGAAAAACTGTCCATGTTGTGCTCATACTAGACATACTGAGTTGCTGAGTATGTGATTTGCTGGAGAAGTTCAGCAGTCTTTAACTAGAGCATCTCTTAACAGCTTTTACTTCATTAATCAAAAGAGCAGCATCTGCATCCTTTCTTCCCAATCAATTTTGTCAAATTTTCCTTTCTTCATTCTGGGCTCTTCATCAGCTGCATCTCCTGCCAGCCTGCCCCTCATCCTCCATCAGTTGCCAGTGCAGACAATGATGCTGATTTCTGCTGTGTGACAGCATCTTAAGAAACAAAACCTGAGTGGTTAAGTCTAAATTGTTGGAGCAACAGCTATGACTGCCCCAGCAGTGATCTGAGCACTTAAATTTTCTTCATGCTGCAGAATTGACAATGCAAATCACATGCTGCAGTGACCAAATCAGCTAAAGGAGCTGGCAGCCAGCCAGGGTGTTGCTGTGGTGGGGAAGGTATGGAAGGAAAAACTTCTGTACCAATAGAACAGACACGTGGATGTGGACCACCTAATCAGACATAGAAATTGATCGAGAGTTAAAGCTGCAAACCTTCAAGGCAAGAAAGCCATTCTAAAGGCACTGCTGGAATGAAAAGGGTTTTTTTGGCTTCTTCTACTGTGTGCTTAGCTCAGGCCAAGGGAGAGAAGATGAATTCTATGATCTGGCAATAAAACTGCATAGCAATACTTTGCTTCTCAGTAATAACTTTCAGAGGGGCTCTCATTAAAACTGCACTACTGCATTGCACATATACACAGAGCTCAGCTTAACGGTGGAGCCAACTGCATAGCACTCCACTGTAATTCTCTTTACCAACTTTGAGCAGGATGTGTAAAATGTGCTTTCTTTTTATTAGCACCCTGATTCCAGAAGACAGAAGTTGCATGTTTAAGCCCATCCCTGCGAGAATTGCTGATATGAACAATGCCTTTCCAATATCAGGCAGCTCTATCTCACCATAAGGACTGTCTGGCTAGAATTTTAATGACATGAATGGACTCTGAAGGAGTTGAAACAGGATGTATTAGGACAGGTAGGCCCAGCAGTTCCTGGAGGGCAGCTCTGAGAAATGTGTCCACTGGTAGAGGGGTCTGAAAGGACTTCAGTCTTGTCCATCATACCCTTTGTTTTAATCTGCAGCTATCTACAATAAAACAGCTACACTACAGAAGACTCCCTTTTCAGGCAGGTAGGCACTTTCGAACACAAGTTGCAGATGAAGGAGAAGTGATACTGAGAACTCATAATTATGCAGTCTTGGCAGATATTTGACAGTGAAGATTTTTTGCAGGCTTTTTAGCCTGGGTAAGTCACTGGGTGATTGTAGCCATGTCATTTGCTTGCCTAAGCTTCCTCACCTACAAAATGAAAGTAATAATGTTTAAATACAAAATTCAAACTCAAAGGCAGGTATGCTTTGTCAAATTGCCCTTTGTTACATGCACTTCACCCTGTGCTGTTTCAAGGTCAAACAGGCTGTCAGCACAGAGATTGAAAGTGCCTGATCAGACTTTTCTCAGTATTTCACCCTGTCTGAAATGAAAACTGCCTTGAAGTCATGACTTACATTTCTGTCTACTCCCTGAATGTGTCTCTTGTGTTGTGAGACATTAGGGAAAATGATTGCCGAGAAAATGAGTTTCTACTTTAAATGATACCTACCCTCTTAAATCGGCATGATGCTGTTAGAACATCATGTGACGGACTCACATTGACTTGACCTTTTACTATTGCATATTCACTGCTTAATCAGATGAAAAAATGCCTTATTACCTCTTGAAAATGTTGTACCACGAACACTGGCTAATCATCATATATTTACATATATTCAGGCAGCTTCTGGCAGACTGCACATGTATTTATCTGTTAGCATGGTAGCTGTCTTTTTCATTCTCAGTAGAAAGGTCTTATAAATTTTCAGTCTGCTGAAGAATACCTCCTAGTATTAATTTGCAGTGATACATTCAGAAATATTCTCTACAGTTTAGGATAAGTTGCATGTTTTAAATTATGACAAAGGTACTATAACTTGTCGACACCAGGTGGAACACTCTGGGTGATATTTATGTGATTCATATTCTGGATCATAGCTGTCTGTATTTGTAATGCATTCAGGGAGAAGGCAATTGAGTTTTACTATCTCTTTTGTTTGCTCTGAGTCTTCAGCTAGAACTAGCAGAAGGCAATTTCTAAATGATGCAAGTTGCTTGTCCCTTGAAAGAAGTTTTCCACTGAGCTTTCCGGCATGATAGACCATGAAAGAAAGCTCCCAGACTCCTTCACTTACTGCTTTTCTGAAAGGCTAATCACACAGGGTCACTTCTTGTCATGGCATCACATTAGTGAATCATATTTCTAAGAACAGACATATAAATTCCATAGACAGAGTGGAAATATCTCATAGTCATAACATCATTGATCAGCAGCGCAAGTTAGCCTACTCTATAAGAAAATTTTCTGGAAGAAAAGGAGATAAATTTTTAAAAGTTTCCAAAAATATGCTTATGAACTGCTGACAGTGCAATTATTTTAATTCATTTATCCCAACCCTTATTATTGTCTCAGATGAAATATGTCTCTAGTGTCACTTACTATAGACTACTGCCATAGTAGTTAGCTCACAATGTGATCATATTCTGACTAGATACACAAGTTTAACACAGCATTAATATTATTAACAAGAAAGATCCCAGTTCAGTGATATATGCAAAGGAAAGTCAATACACTATTTTTTTTACCAGTTGCTGCTCCTTTATGTAGTAAAACTTACTTAAGAGAACTATACTCTTGTTCACAGCCCCAAGGGAAATATCAGAATGTATGTTTCCAAACATTCATTATGAACAGCTTGTGCCATGGCTGTATGTTAATGTGTAAGTTCAACAGCAAAGACCATTATTAAACTCTAGTATTTTAATAGGAAAATACATTTTCCCATCAATTAAGAATGGAGATATTTTAGTTACAGTCATGTTTGCATTACATCAAGACAACATCAAAAACAGACAAAAACAAAATGCCTTTTTGTATTGTTCAGCTGTGTGAGCTGAATGCAACATGTTTTTTGTTTGTTTGTTTGTTGTTGCACAGCAGAGTACTGAGTTCTCAATGGCTGGTACAAAAATGAAAATCTGGAGCATAACGATAGACTGTTTTGCATTTATAAAGTTGTATTATATACTTGTATAAGGCAAAGACAGACAAGATCACTATAACCTGAATGCTCCCATAAAATAAGGAATTGAATTTTCCTGATTAACTTCTGCTTGCAGCACAGACTAGGGGACTAGCCAGCAATTTTTAAATTTCCAGTGATGGAGAAGCTATCTACCACAGTTCTTGTTAAACTGTACCAATGATTAATGTCTTTTTCTGTTAATAACGTTTGCTCTTCTTATTGACTTAGCTTCTTTAGGTTTTATTTCAAGCAATTGTATCTTCTTACACATGTCTCTGTGAGAAAGATGTGCCTCCTTTGTTATCAGATTTGTTTCACATGCAGATATTTAAAAGGTGATTGGATCACTGCTTGTAACTTTCTTTTTGATAAACTCCTAAATTTATGACCAAGATTTCATTAGTTCTTTGGCCAAATAATTGTTTTGGAGACAATATTCTGCTGTAGTCTCAGAAAACCTTTTTCAAAGCCATTTTTAATGTAGATAGAGCTACCCAAGCTGTAAGCAGGTTCTGTATTCTTTCCTAAATGGGTAACTTTGCAGCTGATTTTATTGAAGCTCAAATTAATTTTTTCACAGACCAATTTATCAAGTAATGATTATGGTTTGTTTATTTTAGGAAACCAATACTTAACATTACTTACCATTATTATTACTTGTGCCTTTTGTGAACCTTGTTAGCAGCAATTTGAGATTTTCTTTCAAGTTAGCAATGCAAGGTAAAATACATGAAGCCAAGGACCAATCTCTAAAAAATCTTGATAAAGGCATTCAGAGATACTCACTCACTTATAGTAGCATCTTGAGACATAGTTGTTACTTTGGTTCTAAACCATTCTGGGTGGATTCTGGATTCTTAGTAAAAATAGTTATTGCTCTCAGTTTAAATACTTTTTGGAAGCCTAAGTATTCAAAACTGACCCTTTCATTAAACCAAAATTAAAAAATAATAAGTTCATTCAAGAAATTTAGATATACCCTTTTAAAGTTAACTTTAAGCAGCTAGTTTAATAATAATACGTTAACAGTTATGACATTACTGTGCTTAGGACTGACAGTTGAGATCATGCCACCAAACCCCTGTCTACACAGTACAGGACTGCAGCATTTACTTCCAGACTCCTGCTCAATGAAAATCAGCATGAAGGAGCCAGAGAACTCCTTGTCCATCTCTCCTAAAATATTTGGATGAAAGTTAACCAAAGACAGTAACTGAAAAACAGGATTCAGTAGCTGATGCTTAACATTGTCCTGAGCTCCCGTTGAAATGTTTATTGTGTACTCTGAATGTGCTCTACTGTTTCAAAGTATTTATTGAACATGATATCTATTAAAAGTCACAATCACTGATTCAGCACTGATCACTAGGGTAATGAGTGCAAAATTATACCTAGGAGCAAATTCGATGTTAACATCTCTTCCATTAATCTATTGAGATTTTTTATCTTTCCCAATCTTGTTCACTTGTTGAAGAATTCCAGCAGGTAATGTGCTAAACCTGTGTCCAGCTCCATTCCCACCCCAACTAGGAGGACTTCAGAGCCTTGAGAATATATGTAAGTATATACATATATATTGCACTCTTTAAGTTCATATTTTCTGTCACTTTATCTCTGACAAGGGAATTTGTTCACTCTTGGGCACTCACATTTCTAAAGGTTCATTGAGCAAAACTAAAATAATGAAATTTTTGTATCCACTACTACTGTCTTTCAACTTCAGAAACAGAAGTATGCATGTCTGTCTAGTGGTATCTTTACTGTAGGAAAGGTTCAGATCATTGTTTTGACATCCTACAACTGTCACTTATACTTTTATTTGGGTGGTCGTACATGTGCACTGCATGATGGATGACCTGAATTTCTGCTGTTGGTTTTGTAACTTGGAGCTCTAACTGAATCCATTACTAAAACAGTCCATGTAGTCTAAATGTGGCATGCGTAGCATCACAAAATGGAAGGCTATTGTTAAAGTGTACATTATTTCAATTTTTTTTCTTTACTGCTTATTTTCTTTATTTTTAAAGACTATTTGTCTTTTAAAAAGTATGTAGCATTAGAGAAGAAAAAAAATCTTAACACTACCTCATTATTGCAAACAAATCGCTGCAAACATTAAAATCAAGAAAACAATGTTGTCTGTAGCAACAAAATTTGAATTCATTTGCATATGAATAATAGTGTTTTTTTTTTTTTTTTCTTACTTGATTATCTATGCTGCACTTTGAATTTTTGCAACAAGTAAAAATAATAAATAAAAGGAAGAAAAATAGTTTACTGAAAATAACAGATGAATTCAGGATGAGACAAATGACTGCATCTTAAATGAGTCAGTGAAAGAAACCTGTCTGTTCTCATGGCAGTAGCCATTCTGGAGGAATATGTTCCTCCAGTGTGTAAAATTTCAAAAAATGCAAGTTGTTCATGTATGATGAATAGTTCAGGGTACACAAGACTTGTGGTGTGCTTGAAATCTCCTTCTACATGTTGAGAGAGATTAATTCAATGGTGATGTTGCACACCCATGTGGCATGCCTTTAGTCTCTTTAACCCTTCAGTAACATCAGTGTATCATTTCTGTGTCACAGGCCAAAATATACAGAAGTCTTGTAGGCTAATTTTCATAGCAAGCAATAGCTCATGAAGCTTCCGTGTTTTCCACAGTAAAGCAAGAACACACCTCTCTGAAGAAGACTGCCTCTTACAGTCATAAATAACTTTTTCAGCCTGCTTGCAGAAGAGGCAGAAGATGTCAGAGATCTTGCCACACATCTTCACTTAGGCAAGACAGGAAGATGTTGACTAAAGGAAACTGAACATGATAAGTGTAAATGAGTTAGATAATGGTAGTGGGAGAATAATAATCAGTGTTCTGTCAAAATGGAAAACATATCAAATGACATTCCTCACAGTTCTGCTGTGTTTCCAGTACTATTCTACATGTTCATCAAATGACCTGGGTGATGGAACATAGAGTGCTTTTTTAACTATTATTTATTTATTTTTAATTTTATTCAGGTTAGTGAGGTCGCAAGGATATTGTAAGTCTGGACTTCAGTCCAAATGACTTTGACAAATTAGAGAAATAATTTGGAATATTTGAGATACAATTCAATAATAAATTTCTATACTTTGAGAAGAATAAGCAACAGCAAAAATACAGGTGGTAAAATTATTAATCAATGTAGAAGCTCAGCAATATCAGGTCAGGGTGTAATAGTGTTTCCCAAACTGAAGAGAAATGTAATAGGTTTGCTATTGCAAGTCAAACATTTATACCTGAATCTGAAACAGCACTGTCACAAGAAGTGATTTTCTTGCTTTGTTTAGCTGTGATAAGGCAGTAGCTGGAGTCCTGTGCTTAATTTTGGGCATATACTTCAAGCGTAGACTGCTTGGATAAAGATTAGAAAACAATGAGAAAGATCACAGCTCTTGGATATATAACCTGCAGACAAATTGTGGCTGAACAGGAGTTATATATTCTAGAGAGGGAAATTTATATTGCATTGTATATCTGTATAACAGTTTTCAAATATATAAAAATGACCTCAGAGTGGAAGGGAATAAACCATCCTAAATAGTTCCTGCTAGCTGGGCAAGAAGTAACAGGTTTAAATGAGGACACAGAAGATTTAAGTTAACAATCTAGAAAAAAAAAAAAAAAGTATGGTGATACCTTTCACAGCACAGCAGGTTTCTTAGGAGTTGGATCACTGTTATTTGAAGTTCAAAGTTTTTGAAATATATTCCAGCCAGGCATATAAGGGATGGAGAGGAAGGGCAGGTTAACTGGCCCTGTCTCATACACAGAGAACTAGATTCTGAGCCTTCCAGCATCACTTTGTAGATGATTCTGCCTCCATGTCAGATATCTTTCCACCACGTCATCCAGTAAAGGCTGCAGCATGTCTGCGGGGCTCTGATTGCAGGAACAAGGGTCATTACTACCAAGAAATGCTGTCTGTTTACTGTGTTGCAATAGAGCTGCTCTGTTCCTATCACATACTTTTGCTGTCTAAGCTGTGAGGTACCTCACTGCAGCCTATAGAGCTGGAAAATATATTTATTCTCCAGCTCCTGCTGGCATTCAGTCTTATGGGGGTGGCCATTAATATGGAAGCCTAACAAAAGGATGTCATAGGTGCTGGAACTACCCTAGGTATTTATTGGCACAGACCCTGCATGTCTGCCGCATGTGTTAACCTCTGCCTGGGGCACAGCAAAGCCACTCTGATTAGCACATTTTCTTTCTCAGCTGTAGATCCTGGTTCACAGCTATAAATCCTAACCTACAAATCAAGGTCATTTGGACTGAATATATCAAGAGAAGCTGTCTCTATTCAGGAGGACTAAACATTGTTCAACAAGAACAGTTCAGGTGTGTTTTGGAGGTTCTCTATAGCAATGCAGTGTCTTTGTTCTTAGTATAAGTGGGCTCAAAGGGCATAGTTAAGAACTGTGCCTTAGTCTGCATTGGTGGATGACCAGTTTAAATATACTTTAATCTCTTTTAAAAATCAATCTGTTTGTTTCTGGAAAATTAAAAAATAAAATAAAATAAAAATTGCACAAGGTATGTATATTTCATTTTTCATGGCTTTCATACTTTAGAGATTTGTTTAATATATTTCCATTTAAAATATGCTTATTTTCATGATTTTTAATGTACACTGAAACCAGCATTGTTCTGACTCTTTGGCTCAAGTTACATCAATTCACTATTATTTGAATTCTTGACATTTTTCTTTTCAACGATGACCGTGATCCTTTTCAAATCAACACATTTCTGACCAGATTAGACCAGAGGAAGTGCTGGCTCCAGTGACACTTTAATATATCATAGAATAAATATAGTGCTTGAAAAAAAAAAAAAGGGGGGGGGGGGGGGGGGAAGGGAAAGGGAAAGGGGAGGGATTGTTTTCCTGGTATTGTAATTATTCTTGTGATTGAAACAAGATTATTTTATTTTTATCCTCCATTACGAGCCAATTTAAAATCTTACATTTATTTAACAAGTAGAGCAATACAAGTGCATTGGCAGGACAATATTTTTGCTGTACCAAAAATATTTTTTTTTTACTTTAAGCAGTAAGTCTCAGCACCAGAAATATTGTTTTCTTGCTCATGATATGGTAAATATTTAATCATTCATTGTCACTGCTAAGCACAACTTTTCCTCAAGTTCTCTCTACAGTGTGACATGACTAACTACTCTTGCCATTATGTTCTCATTTAATAATGTCACCATGAAGCAGTAGCTTGTCTTCTTCATAATGAGATCAGTGCCTGGAAAAAAACAAAGCAAAGTAATCAAGCATCATATTTACCATAACAGACGTGCTTGGACAAGAAAAAGCTATAATGGATCAGCAACATTCAATACTGAGAGAACGAAGAGAACTTCAGAAGCAATGAAAGAAAGGTAACATTCTCATATGAAAGGAAGATTTTTTGCACCATGTTAGCAAATTCTAGCCCAGGTTCGACTCTGGCATGAATGTAAGACAATGCAGTCCAGCTGAAATGAATGGTGATATTCAGTTTACCTAGACTGAGAATTAAGATCATAATATAGCTAACTATTATTATATGTACTATATATATTAAATATTTCCTACCCCAGCAAGGGGAAAGAAATTTGAAACAAAGGAAGAGACTGTCATAACTCTTGGCAAATATCGTCTGTGGAAGCCCTCTGAATATGATGACAGAAATGCGGGGCTGTCCCTACTCACTCTACAGAATTTTGACAAAGGAGAATGAGGCTGATTAGCCTTACTGACTGAGAATCAGTATGGCGAAAGTAATACAATCAACACACTATGCACCCAACTGCTCAGTGGAATCCCAGGGTGGATGAGATGAAACATGAGAAAACCCTGTCCCTAGTTGGGCAGTAGAGGGAAAATAGTTCTGTTTTCTAGTAGGTAAAGTCAATTGGCATTGCAACAGTGACATGAGGGAGGAATAGAGCACACAGTCCTGCTGCAGAATTGTTCATAGCTTGTGAAAAGGCTAAATAAGCCTCCACATGCAGTGTATGAGAAAACAATGAGCTTTTACTGAGCCCTTCTATGTGGTGCAGGTGGCCAAGCAATCAGTCTTTGCAGGTCTAGAAGGAGAGGAGAAGTATTTTTATGGCAATGACTTGGGTTTTTCCTTTGTCTAAGGAATTCCCCCAGAACTCTGAGGTCATAGGCAGCTGGCAATTTTGCAGGCTTTCAAGTTGTGTAAAATATTATGCACAAATATTTGCATAGTGTCCTGCACACCTTGATTTTGTGTGAATTAATTACTAGGACTTTCAAATAACAATTACAATGTTGTTAATAACGGCAGCAGTAACAGCCTTAATATGTGAGAATTTTTGTTTCCCGTCCAGGAAAGAAATAACATCAGGAGGATGTCAGTTTGCACAAAAAGTAGTGAAAAAAAAATGAACATGAAAGCAAAGCTTAGCAAAGAATTAAACCATAAAAGAAGGCTGGGTGAGATGCTAGTCCAGCTGGACAACATTTACATTCCAAGCAGCTTTCCCATGATTTACTCTGAACACATGGTGAGGTCATGACTATCAAATAACTCTACTCCAGATTCACATATCTTTGTTCCTGAAACGAAATTTGAAGGACAAAAGATTAAAAACTGGTCATTTAAAGAAGAGTTTTAATATATCACAGAAGTGCATAACATCTTCTATCCAGGAGGATTTTCAAAATATTTCTATAGAGAAATCATTTTCTCCTTCATTGACTTTGCAACAATATTTGATATGTTGGGATGAAACCGAAGATGAGGTTCCCATAACATCTAGTTGAATTTTCATGTAAGCTCTGGTGTAATAAAAAATATTTGTAAAAGCTGAAAGCACAATACTAGAGAGCTTTGTCATTACAAAAGACATAAAGCAAGGGAAGTCTACTTTATGTATTATTAAGTCTGCTTTTTATGTATTTTTTTCTATTTATTGGCATTTTTCAAACAGAAAAAAAATAAAAAATAAAAAAAGGTACATAAGAAATGATAGGAAATTTCAGTGCTTGTAAATTTGTGTGTAACAATTAATATTCATATTGTCCATTTTTGACTCAAGTGGATTTATCTCCACAGCTGCTCATTATCAACCTTCTGAATTTAACCCCAAATCTCCAGTTCCATTCACTCTTCTGTGCCTTTTCCCCATGATCTACTAAGAAGTGTTCTTTTTTTTTTTTTTCACATATGCTTAAGTAATTCACTTCTTTGGTTCCTTCCTTGTCTTACTGCACATACAAAACATGATGACTTCCTTCTTTTCATTGCTTCAACAATGTCCCATCAAATTTCTCTAGTAATTAGATTTTTTTCTATACAAATAATTCCAGTAATTTTCAATAAGAATTTGAGTATTTTGTAATTTTTAATCTGATCTTCAAGTTCTCACAGAAAAATGTATTTTATATTTACACAATTTCCTTCAGTTTTTTTTTATAAGTGGATCCTTCTATTTTTACTTATTTATTTTGATACTTTTGGTATATACAGTATGACTAAACTACTTCAAACAACCTACTCATATGAAATACCTCGATTCATTACATCTGATCTTACATAAATGAAATTATTTTGTCTCATATTCAGACTTTTCCCATTCCTACATATTTTTTTCCCTGCTATTTCTTTTGGCTATTGTTCTTATCAGAGAGAGATTAACTGATGAACTGATATGCATTTTTGTTGTTGGTGGTATATGCAGCCTATTAACCAGATTCTTCAGGCAATAAAAGCCAAAAGCATACTTTCTTCACATCTTAAACTTCTGAAGAATCTGTTTTTTTACCCTAGGTCTCCTCTAAAATCTCCCAAGCTTTTGCTTATCATCTTTGTTAGAATGCAAAATTCTGATCATTGTCAATATTGAATGATGAGTAGGAATCAAATGACAGGTAAGAAATAAATTCTGTGAAGTTACTTGGAAATTTACTGAGAAAGAAGAAAATGTTGAAGAAATATGAAAAGAGCCTAAATGACTTGTTGAAATAACTGAATGCAAAAAGAGAAGCCTAGTAGATGCACCTAGGTAGAATCACATATCCAGAAGCAGAGCTCTAATAGAGTTTTGCAAGCCATGAAAGAGTTTTGTCTCCTTAATAATAATAGAGTCAAGAAATACGTTTTGTGGTAAATCTTAAAGGTGATATTTCTATTACCATGTTACATTACCTAATGGTTTATCATCAGTGCCAACTGAAACAGAAAAATGCTATTCTCTGAATTACCAGAATGGTATACTGCAGCATTATGCCCTGCCTGGGGATGGCACAAGCACATAATAACTAGGAAGTGCCGAAAGATCACAGCTAAATGAAATGTGCTGCAGTCTTAAAAAGTAACAAATTAAGATGTGTTTTATAGGCACATGAAGTGCTAGACCTTGAATTTTAAAATAAGCTAGTAGTGGGAAAAAAAATCAGAGTGATATGTTTATGATTTCCATTTGCTATTTCTGTATCTGCAGGCTTGTTGGCTGAGATGTAATAGGATTAAAGTGGACAATTAAGCGTCATTCAATTGCCATAGTCATTATGCTTTTGGAGTATCACTCAACTTATTAACATTCAGGTTTCATTAATCTAAATTTTTGCAGTGGATGAAGCCAGGCTTTATTATTATTATTGAAAATGACTATTATCCTTATGCTTTCTGACTGCATATACAACGCTTTAGACAAATTGAATTTTTTTTATTTTGGACAAACGGGTAAAGGCTGACATCAATACTGAAGTTCAACTGAGCTTCAGGATACTCTACTCATCATCACACTCCCGACTCCTACTTACTCTGAGGTCTAACTTCTCTTTCCAATGCATGGTGTTAAGAAACACTGTGTGTATATATCACAGCAAGGTGATGTTAAGTTTTGGCTAATTTGGGACTCAGGATGTAAAAAGAGGGGGAAAACTGGTCTATCTAGATCAAAAAGTAGAATCAGAGTCTCTTGCACTTTTCTAAGATCTTCTGGCAGCCTGTGTCCTGAAGGCATCTGCTGAAAGCCTGTCCCTTGTCTGCAGCTCCTTACCCTCTGCATGTCAGAATTCCTTCCCAACCCCGTGACTGCTGATGAGCATGTACCAGTGCTCATGCACTCCATTATTTATGGTGAACTAAGTCAAAGGGGACTGTGTCAGGTTTCCTGGATGCTTACCAATGGCCAAGCTGCTAGGCTAATATAAACTAAATATAGACCCTTCTTGGCATCCATAGCACAGTAGTTGCAATATAAAATCCTGCCCTAAAGGTACAAAGTGTTCTAGTGACTCACCTGAGGGATATTTCCATTCTCATTTCTTCAGTTGAATCTAACCAAACTTCCAGATGAAAATCCAGTGTCAACATACCCTCCGTAACTACAGCTCACTAACATATTTTTTTTTCAATGCTCTTCTGATTTAAGTGCTTCTTCCATTTGCTAATTATAATTAATGAAGTGCTTCTGAAATACTTGTGATGGAGCATGATAACATTAGGATTAGTTTGCTATAACAATTATACCATCTTCAATTTTTCTCTTTTTTTTTTCTTTCCTTCTGCTTTAACAGATAATAAAATATCAAAAGTCTTTCCCTGAGTAAACACCAGCATATTAAGTTTTTCTAATATTCTTCAATACACAAGTGAGTGTTGCACTGAAAAATAGCTGCATTAATTCTAAATGTTTATATTGAATTTTCTATATTGAATTATTAAAATGACATATTAATTATTTATGTGCAGCATTGATGTACTCCCTAATAAGAAAATATATGAAAAAGAGTTGTCAAGTATGAAAGGAGGGGAAAAAAAGTTAATGTTCGCAACAAAGAGCTCCCTGCTCCTTCCAGGCTAAACAGTAGTTAGTACCTTATCCATCAGAGGTTGCCACTAAAATCTCTTCACTGAGATATATATCTATAGGGGTATCCATATGATTGCTGCCTTTCCACATTCACAGTATTATGGATCAAAGAAGTGCATGTGCTCTAGATTCAAAAGAATAATTGATTATTTCTATTCTGATAGTAAAGCGACAGAATGTTTTAAAGGTTGAAATATCACACATTTGGATGAGTGATGAAAACAAACTCCTTAGTAAAAAGGGTTCATGTAATGGATATTTTGGAATAAGTGTATTATTATAAAGTGTTTTTTTTTTGTTTTTTTTTTTTTTTTGTTTTTGTTTTTTGTTTTTTTTTTCTCTATTCATACTGTAATTAATAGAAAAGGTAGGTAAAGAAAAAAAAAAAAAAAAGAGTTCCAAAACTAGAGCATTCCACAAGACTCTTTGAATCTCACTAAGTGCTATGGAAAGTTTGACAGTCCTGTCATCAGCAGGAAACAGATACAAAACCAACACTAGGTCTTGTTCTGAAGCAGTCACTGTGATTCTCCGAAGACAATATAGGCTGAAGTGGCACTACCTTTTCCTGCCTAGACATGAACAGCAAACTGTCTCTCAGTTCACTAGACAGGACAGCTGACTTGAAATCACACAAAATTAACCCATTATGACCACAGAGCTAGCAAAAGGAAGAGGACAGGATACAGGCTGTGATGTGCTGACACAGGTCCAACTTCCCTATTCCCAGGGCAGTCTGTACCAGGCACTGCCCTTGATTTAGGGCTTATGAAATTTAGTAGTCAAAACTACAGAAGAAAAAGAGAGGGCTACAGAATCACCATTTTGCAGGGAAAGAGGTTACTTGATAGGCAGGTTTCCTACAGAAAAGATCCAAAATGCTCTGAATATGCAGTTATCCACCTGCTCTCTGGGCCACATGAAGACTTTTTGATAGCTCTTGGTAACTTCACTAGTGATAAAAATCAATCAAACAAACAAACAAACAAACTCAAACACATTAAGTTCCTAAACCCCTTATGAAAATAGAAGGGACCAGCTATATGCGAATTGTATAAAGCATATGAAGTACAGTATGATCTCACACACATCTGAAATATACCAGAAGCTATATCTTAGCACACCAACAATGGAAGGAAATGCAATAAGAACTTGCGCTTGCATAAATTCATATAACGAGATTTCAGTGTGCTGGAAATGAGGCCTCATAAGTAACAATTTCACAGAATAACATACTTGATATCATAGAAAATTCCAAAAATATTGTGGAAATATACTTGGGAAAATCCACCCCTTTCTTTCTGATTGCTTTTTTTTTTTTTCTTTATGTTTCTTATTTTTAAGTTTCTCTATAACAACATAAAAGGGCTCCTCAACAGTAATATCTGCCAGTTGCCGAATGGCCTACAGTAGTCGAGCAAGAGCTAGATTATATCTGAACTGTAGGCATTCTGTTATAGTTAAATACAAGTGCTGAGAAATAAATTTGTCATTTAATGATGGAGGATATGATCACCCCAATTTTCACAGCACACCCTGAAATAATGTAAAAAGTTAAAGACAGTTCAAAACCACAGCTGATCTCAAAAGAGAATTTTTATCCACAGAAATGTTCCTATTTCAACATTCAGCTTTGTCCTAACTTCTAGCAAGTGGGAGAGTAGAACAGAATACTCTGAAATCTTTTATTTAAAAATAAAAACCACCACCAACAAACACAGACCAGCTCTGTCTCCTTTAAACCATAATGCACCATAATGTATGAGATTGAAGGAAATAATAATGAACCTTTCTATAGTAAGGCATATAGAATTTTATTTATGAGACTAAGATTTTGCTTTATCTTAATTGCCATATGATTGTTTTCAGAATAACTCCATGAAAAGCACGTTTCAACCTTCATTTAAAGCTTATACATGTATTTGCAGTTTGTCCCTAAATTTTGTACATACCAACTCTACATTTCATCTAAGCATTACACACACACACACACAGAGTGTTGATAAAGTAATCTCTACAACTACTAAAGGCAATAGTAGAATAATGAATTCCATTTTACATTCAGCATTTAATATCTTTATCAATGACATAGACAGTGGGATTTTGTGCACCCTCAGAAAGTTTGCAGTTGACACCATGCTGAATGGTGTGGTCAGTACAACAGAAGTAAGGGATGCCATCCAAAGGGACTAGGACAAGCTTAAGAATTGGACTCACATGAACCTAATGAGGTTCAACAAAGCAGCTTTCTTGCAGCTTTTCAGTACTTAAAGAAAACAAACAGTAGCTCTCCTCAGGTCGCCTGCTTGGGCTTCTCTCCATGGGCTGCAGCTCCGGCCTTGGGCCTGCTCCTACAGGGGCTCTCCATGGGCTGAAGCCTCCTCCAGGCCACATCCACCTGCTCCACCGGGGGCTCCTCCATGGGCTGCAGGGGGACAGCCTGCTCCACCAGGGGCCTCTCCACAGGCCACAGGGGCACTTATGTTTCATGCCTGGAGCACCTCCAGCCCTCCTTCTGCACTGACCGTGGTGTCTGCAGGGCTGGTTCTCACTCCTCTCTCCCAGCTCCAGTTGCACAGCATTTATTTATTTATTTATTTATTTATTTATTTTTCCCCTCTTAAATCTGCTCTCACAGAGGCACAAACAACATCACTTCTAGGCTCATCTCTGGCCAGTGGCGGGTCCCTTTTGGAGATGACTGGAGTTGGCTCTGATCTGACAGCTTCCAGACTCTACTCACAGAGGCCACCCCTGCAGCCCCTCCTCGTTACCAAAACCTTGCCATGTAAATGCAATACAATGCCCCATCCCTGGAGGTGTTCAAAACCAGTTTGGATGTGGCCTTGGGCAACTTGATTTAGTGGGTGGCATCCATGCCCATGGCAGGGGTTTGGACCTAGATGGTCTTTAAGGTCCCTTATATCCCAAGCCACTCTATGACTCCATGATTCACATACTGCAATTTATCAACAGTAATAATTACATATTCAAGTACAACAAATTCAGTAAAATTTTAGAAGAAAAAAAGTGCCTCATTATACTTAAAAAGCATTTGAAAGATGATCCACTCCATTGAAGACTTCAAAAACTGCAATTATTTCAATAAATTGGACATATTAAGAGTAGCCAATGCAGTCAGCAGTTACATACCCTCTTAGCTCAGAGTTCAGCCCTAAAGAGAATTCTATATTTGTTACAATGTGATGTGTAATATATGTATATGATAAAGAACTATTTGTTGCTCCCTGAAGGTTATTAAGATATCAATAATTTAAGACATTCATTTCTCTCTTTCATCTGGAAGAGTATTTATGCTCTGCTACAGTTTTTAATAAAAGATTGCTTCACTTCTCAAGTTTAGTTTCTGATTTAAACAAGCTTCCCATGTACTGCGTCTGTCTGATTAGATGTTACATCTATTATTTGGTTTGCTATAGCTTTAAAGTAATTCTTAGGAAGGTCCGTCACTGTTAACTAATCTATTAAGATGAAAATTGCTAAGACTTGGACTAAAGCATGCTCTCTATTATGTGACCAGAATATGGTAGAATGGAGAAAACATATTCTTCAGATTCAACACTCCTTTTAATGATGTTGCCAGGACATGACTGTCAGTCATGTAACGTGCCTGTATTATTGAGCTGATCTTAATTTTCCAAAAAGCTTTGCAAAGCCACATTATAATTTACACACAGCTTCCTCGGAGAATCATAAAATCATATAATGCGTTGGATTGAAAGGAACTTTAAAGATCATTTAATTCCAAACTTCCTGCCATGGGCAGGGAGACCTCCCACTAGACCAGGTTGGTCAAAGTCCCATCCAACATGACCTTGAACGCTTCCAGGGATGAGGCATCTACAGCTTCTCTGGGCAACCTATTCCAGTGCCTCACCACCCTCAGAGTAAAGAATTTCTTCCTAATATCTAATCTAACCTTACCCTCTTTGTCTTAAAACCATTACGCCTTTTACTATCACTACAGTCCCTGACAAAGAGTCCCTTCTCAGCTTTTCTGTAGGCTCCCTTTAGGTACTGGAAGGCCTATAAGATCTCCCCAGAGCCTTCTCTTCTCCAGGCTGAACAACTGCAACTCCTTCAGCCTGTCTTCAGAAGAGGGTGTCTCTAGCACTTTGATCATCCTTGTGGCCCTCCTCTGGACTCATTCTAGTACTTCCGTGTCCTTCTTATGCTGGGGACCCCATAGTTGAATGCAGGGCTCCATCTGGAGTCTCACAAGAGAAGTGTAGAGCGGGAGAATCACCTCCCTTGACCTGCTGGATATGTTTCTTTTGATGCAGCCCAGGACATGGTTGGTTTTCTAGGCTGCTAGTGCACACTGCTAGCTCATGTTGAGCTTCTCATCAACCAACACCCCCAGGTCCCTCAGGACTGCTCTCAGTTCATTTTCCACTCGGCCTGTATTTGTGCTTGGGGTTGCCCCATCCCAGATGCAGGACCTTGCACTTGGCCTTGTTGAACTCTGTGAGGTTAACACAAGTCCACAGGGAAGAATTGTTTGATTTCACCTGGGAGCCTTCTATCAGCCATGGGAAAGTGTTACCAGACAGCGCTTTTGTGGTTCAAACCCTCATCTTCACAATAGAGAAGGGGATCTCAGGAACCTGAAATGTATGACATCCAAATTGACATGCTCTGAGTGGGAATCCTCTTTCCTGCTACTCCAAAGTAGGTGCCTGTCTGACACTCTTTCTGGGCTTTTACTGTTTCTTTTTTATTTGGCCTATGAAGCATCCTCAAAGACATTGGTTTAATGCAGGCTGCTCAAAGCCCCATCCAGCCTGGCCTTGAACATCTCCAGGAACGGGACATCCACAGCTTCTCTGGGCAACCCGTGCCAGTGCCTCACCACCCGGACAGTAAAAAATTTCTTCCTATTGTATAATCTAAATCTACCTGGTTTTAGTTTAAAGCCATTACCCCTTTTTCTATCACTACACTGCCTGACAATGAGTTCTTCCCTGTCTTTCCTGTAGGCATCCTTTAAGTATTGGATGGCCACTATAAGCTATAAGGCCATCCAGCTCTGTCTGAATGGCATCCTTTTTCTTCAGTGTGTCAACCAGACCACTCAGATTGGTGTCATCAGCAAAATGGTATGAATAACAATCCTTGCAAATGAAACTCAGAGGCTATTTGTGCAGTCCCTGACTTGTGCAATAATACACAAGAGATTTCTTAAATGGTGAGGAAATGTTTAAATCTGGTATACCAAGACTGAATAAGTTAGTGAGGCAGATATACTTTTGTATTTTAGAATGGGGAAGATCAGTTCCCTGAGGAATTGGAACCTTACTGTCCATTTCATCATTTCAGTTACAATAACTTTGCTTTCGAACTGAGGGATGTTCTCTAAAACTTCAAAGCACAAACATATCATGGACTGCTAGAAAGAGCAGACAAAGCAGATAATGTTAGGCAACCTCTGAGGCTCAGTGGATTCTAGATTCTTTGAATTCTTTGAATTTTTTTTTTTTTTTTTTTTTTTTTTTTTTACCATCCCAGTTCTTATTCTCCCTCACTTATTATTTCATCCCACCCTGTTTTCCCTAGTTTTTCTCTTACCAACTGTTACCTTAATTTCAAATGTAATCACATATAAATCATTTAAAATTCCAAAATCTCCATAAAAGCTAAGGGGTCAGAGCCACTGGAAAAAGGAAGGAGAGCTGCTCAAGCAAACCATCAGTATTCACGGCCTATGAAGGAAATTGGTGTTCATGAGGACAGAAAGATGAAATGCACAAGTCTTTCATATTCTATCTCCTCACAGTAAGCTGTGAATTGAAATTTTCCCTTTTTCTTTTCTGTTCCTCTGTTAGCTATGCAAAAAGCAATAATAGAAATGTAATTAAACAAAACACACAAGTCAATTGATTTTAATTTTCTTGCAATATAATAATAACAATTACAAAAATTAAAATAGGGGAGAATGTAGGGTAGAATTTCTAAAAACATAAATGTGAGTTAGAAATCAAAAGCCCATTAAGGAGAAAATTAGGAGAGTCAAGCAGTTTTAGTGTTTTGATCCAGAGGGCATAAAACTAAAATATAAAATAAAGAACTAGGTGTTCTTAGACAACCATAAACAGTCTTTGTATTTGTGGTTTAAAATTCTCCCCTTCTCACAGCCCATCTCCTTTTCCCTTTTAATTTTGTCACCTTTGGAAAATATAATTAGTGCTCATGGAAAAAGCACATGAAAATAAAGAAAACATCTGTCTCACTGATGCACTGAAAAGAAGACTTCTACAACATGTTCCAATTCTCTCTTATTCCCCAACAACAAATGGTAATTGATCATCTCACTATTTATTCCTGTGAATTTTTATATCTTATTCTGTTTCTCTGTGATGTGCTCAGTAAATGAAAGCTTAAAACAATCGCCATGGAGTTTTGCTAAGGAGAAATAGGCCATTAAGTTTCAAATCAATGTGCATGATTGCAATGTGAAACTAACAATTTTCTTGAAAATAATACTGGAAATGAAAAGCTGTGGAAAAGAAGTAAAATCAAGCTTCATTATTAAACACCCTCCCACCATTTCCACTGAACTTAGATGATTAATTCATGTAAGAAACTTACCACATTCTGATTTTTCACTCAATGTTCCTCTCCTAAAAGTGCCTAAACTCAATAAAAATACTTTTGATAACTCTTATAAGATCTGAATTGGCCCTTTTCTTATCCAAATGCATATTCAAGTATCACCTCACACAGATTTATAATACACAAAAATTTCAGAGAAACCACTGTGCTTCAGTCACAGATGAAATTTTTACATAGGTCTTATTTAGCAGCAATTTAAGATTTGTTAATTAATTAATTTGCTAATTTTATAGTAAATCACAAATTAGATTGTATGTTTTTTGTTTGTTTGTTTGTTTGTTTTTTCCTTAGCAGCACTTAATCATCAGTTAATCATTAACCAACTTAGCACAATAATTCAATAGTGTTTGCTACAATCAAAACTGACTTATTTGAAGATTTGTAAATGACAAATACTAGACTTACAGCAAGGCATTTCTGTACAGCAAAGTATTGGGGATTTCTGAAGTCAATTGCACGCTCAGGAACTTTTCTTCTTTTGGTGAATTAATCACCTTCTCTACTTTGGTGTATTCAGCAGATGATCACTGAATCTCGAGGTCAGGCCTCTAGTCAATTACTCACTCTTCTCTAGGAGAGGTGCTAGGTGCTTAGGGACATGGTGTAGTGGGTGACATTTGTGGTAGGGGGGTGGTTGGAACAGATGATCTTGAAGGGTTTTTCCAGCCTTAAGTATTCTATGATTCTACGATTCTCTACATTGACATATTCAGCAGGCAATCATTGAACCTTGAGGAGTCTGTCCTAAGAGGCATTCTGCCTCAGTGGGAGATCCTAGGTCACAGCCAGCTGCAGTCCCAGGGAGCCCAAAGGGACTCTTTGCTTATGACTAATATTTATATATAGATGATTGGTTTTAGTTAATATTTTTCCAATTCATGTTGGGTAATTCTTGTGTTACCCGCCAACCATACGACTGTAGTACTTTCCAGACTGTGCAGCTCTGGGTAGCAGAGTTCCAGGTGCACTTAGGGAGTGCCTAAACATCCCAACTCACTGTGCTTGTAACTGTGGCAGGAACATAACATCAGTTTATCTTGAGATTGCAGAATGGCCTGGTGAGGTGGGGCTGCACCACCACAGCTTCTACCCTCTTGGAAAGAGGATAATCTTTGCCAAGTGGTATGAGCCCTGGCAAAAAAAAAAATAAAAAAAATAATCAATACCAGCAGAAACTGTTGAAAGCTCTTTTAATTTATTTGGCTAGAACTTATGTCAAACTAAGGCAAGAAGAAATAGGGATCAAGTCATCACAGAGGGCATATTGTTTATCAGAAATGAACATATGCAGGCCCTGACTGGCAACGTACTAAAATAGATAATAAAAAATGTCTTTATCTTGAAGAGCTTACAAACTATGCAGACAAGAAAGTGAATGGGCAGATAAATAAAGGTACAAAGTAGTCAAATGGCTTTGTCAGGGTTAGTGACAGAGCTGGAATTAGAAGTGAGTCTCCTAAATCCCAGCCAAGGGATTTCAAATCTACTGAAGGATGTGGCTATGTTACATGTGACTTCAATGAAGTTTTAAAAATTATCATAAAGGAGATATTTGTTCATGAAAAATACCTCATGTTGTAGTCTGGCTGCAATCAAATACAGCTTTTTCATGGAAAGCTTATTTTTTTTCTGCCTCTTCCAAGGGAAATTAAGAAAGAGGCAGAAATCAAAAGAAATTTTGATAAACAGATGGAAATTCTCATCTGCTATTCCAGCATATTTTACTGATGTAAAACAAGGAAAAATAACAATGGAAAAAAATAAGAAAACTAAATATACATACATTAATTAATTTGAACTTATTGCACCTCACACCAATATGACAACAAAAAATGACTGGCTTAATAGAGGAGAAAGTGAGGAACAAAGATTAATAGAAAGTAATATAACACTTTGATACAACTTTTCTTTAATGATGTGTCTGGACATGCTCTGCTCATTTTTTTCTTAACTGTTACTGTCCCAAAGGGCAGATCAGATCACACTATGTCGCACATCTACAATATACATAAAAAATACTCAATTATCAGAATTCCACTTTCCAAACCTTATTATTTCTTATTGATTATTTCTTTTAAAAATATTTGTTAGGGCTTTGTGTGCGCGTGTTTTTTTTTTTTTTAATGTAATTTTATTTTTATTTTTTAGCAGAGATAACATAGAGCTCAGGAAATTCAGGAAAAAAAATGTTTTAAATGATCCCTGACCATCAAAAAAATCACAGCTTCCTGCAGAATGAGTCTATGTCACAAAATGATTTGAGCCATTGCAAAGTATTGTGATTGAGAGTAGCAATAAGGCAATGGGGGAAGGAGAACCACATCTCTTAGCTGCTGGCTCAGCCACTGCAGCACAAGAGGCAGATGATGCCAGTGCTGACAGATTCTTGCACATGTGGTATGAGTGTGAGCATACATGTATATGTGTATATATGAGAATATGTCAGAAAAGCTGTCAAAATTAATTGCAGGAAGACATGGCTAAAGAATATTTTTACTTAAACCTTTTTATTACAAGTACTAGCGCAATCAAGAAAGGAGAACAATTTATTTTTCTGAACATAGGTGTTACAGTACCTAATATGATTCCAAGTACACAAGCAAATATTATCTCCTTTCAAGTCTTTTCATTTTGTTGACTCACAGGATTTTTATTTTATTTTTTTAATATTCTTTATAGAGTAAGACAAATCTGCTAACCTATATTTAACAATAAAAATAGGATCAGGAGAAGAAAACTGCAGTATTTAAGGTATTAGCAGTCACACCGTTCTCTGAGGATCATTAGAAGGGTCTCAGCTGTTAAAAACACACATAGAAGGTACACAGTGAGCACAATGTAGTTCTAAGCAACACCAGATAAGATACTGGCTATTATGTATGAAGCACAAGTGAAAATTGTTGAGGCATAGCCACACAGTTCTGAGAGAAAATGTCTTTTTTTTTTTCTTTTTTTTTTTCTTCTTATTTTTCACTTAGTGATAATGAAACTTTCGTTTGCTTGAAGGATTACCTTTTAATTTAAAGAGGTAACATTCATTTAGCTTATAGATTCAGTGAGGATGCCTTGAAAAAAGAGAAGTGTAGAAACATGTAAACTCATTTTGCTTAGCTTTAGACCTCTGCAAATACTTATATCTGAACTAGTCAGACCCACCTCCCTAAATAGTCAATGAACGTCTTTGAACGTCTATTTTGGACAAACATTTTAGGGAGGGATGAAACATGCCCTAGAAACATTATTTTTTCTTGAGGTGTCTCAGCTGTAAATCTTTGAAGAGAAGGGTCTTTTATATTATATTTTGTGACACTCCTAATTTCAGTTCCCAAAAGGAATTACCTGTGAAAAAGTATAAAACAGAGATAAAACACAATATTTTAGGATGATTCTGAGCAGCAGAAGCTTGGAAATGAGTGAGAGATGTATGTGGCACAAATGTGGAAAGACAGCCTTTGTGGACTTGGCTTTCCTGACCCTAGTCCAAAAACTGTGTTCAGGTCTGATGGAATAAATCACAGCTAAGTACAGTGTCTTTGTCATAGGATGAAATATTCCCTCACAAATCTCCATAACCTTCTCCATAACCTGACTTTAAACTTTATATCTTTGAAGTAAATTATTAGCTACCACTGTCAGTGTTTCCCAGCTAATATAATGGAGATGAGGAACAGCTTTACCAGCACTGAATAATGAGTGGGTATTAGAATTGAGAAATAACACCTTACCATGTTTGATTTCAGACCGCTAGGTTTACTACAGTAATTTTTCACTGAATTTATCTAATACCTTGCAATCCTTAAATTCAGATTGTTCATGCTTTCACAAGAATACTTTCCTTTGATGCATTGACCCATTTCATTAAAGTAATAGGAAAATTGTTTAAGAACTTATAGTGAAAGGAATTCTAACCTTTTTTTTTCTTTCAGAGTCTTTCAAAAGGACCATATATACCACCTAATAGCCTGCTCCAGCCTCCAGTGAAATTAATAGAAAGACTCCCATTCATTTTAATGAGGTCTGACTCAGTCCTGTGTTTCTAGTAATTTAATTCTACCATAAATGAGTCCCCTGGTTTTTCAAATAAATGGCACAATATTACCAGGAATAAGCATGCGTTCAGTAATACTATATTTTTCTTTTATTACTGACTTGACATCTTTTCTCATTCCCACTGAATATCTGGAAAAGGTAAAGGATAAGAATATGTAATCCCCAAAGAGAACATAAATTCCTATTTTAAGTCTTGACCATATTCCCAAATTTAGGCAATGGCACTGTGCCAATCTAAGCTCTCCTCCAGAGCTGATGAGTTACGATGTTTCACAGTGGGTTATGGTCAGCTTCTGTTCCTAGCTTCCAGAGCTGCAGCAATGCTAAAAGGTTCCACCAGTCATGAGACTAGGGTTATCAGACTGAGCTAAGGTGAGCAGGTGATGCCATGTGTGTAATGAGAGAATTCAGACAGAGAAAAATGGCAAACACAGTTGCAGAAATAAAGACTGATGCAGCAAACCACTTCTTAGCTAAATCCTTAGGTGAGGTAAACAGGCCTTCTGAAGGCACCTGATGTCACATTAGTGGGTATCAGCTGCAGAACTGGCCCCTTGTCACTACACACACTGCATGGCCTCCTGTTTCAACTTTGCCCAACATTACACTCACACAACCACAAGTGGCTTTACAGCTCCACTTTGCCCTCCAGGATCCAATTAACATCACTACAAGAATGCAACAGATTTCTTGCTGGCTCCACTGCAGACATGCTTCTACCATACAATTATTCCCTCAGCAGCTAGAAGGTGTTCTGTGCTATGTATGCTGATTCAGATGTAAACTCATACAGGCATACACATGAGAAGCAGCAATCCATATTTATCACCACTGAAGGCATGACAATAGGCATATTGCCTAGAACTTCAGCCTTTTGCTTCCACTCTTAATCTTTCACCAGGCTATTAGGGAAGAACAGGGAAGTGGTATGAAATCAGTGCACCAGAGCTGGAAGCCCACAGTGCAGACTCTTGAAAGGTTTTGCTTCTTCTCATCCCCATCAAGGATGGAGACAGCAAAAGTTCCGGCAGCAATGCATTGTCTCTACCTCACGTTCTTTTAATAGATTGGAAAACCTGCAGAGCTTGGAAGAGTGAAACCAATACCTACGGCAACTTTTTATTTCATCTCTTTGTTATTTCTCCATGACTATCTTGGATCAGTGACAGAGCTCTGCTCACTTATGAGAATTATCACTTTTTTCCTCATTTTCTAGATTTCACCAGCTGATGTAACATATTGTACTGAAAACAAACAAGCAAAAAAAAAAAAAAATCTCAGAAGCTGTTCATAGTAGTTGCTTTTCAGATTTTCAGACAAAAAAAAAAAAAAAAAAAAAAAAAAGCAGTTTATCTTTCACGATAGGATTTCAGAGTTGATTAACTATCTTTGCTGTTCTTGCAGCCATTATTTTTGTAGGCAGCTCTCCGACACCAACTCCCCTAGTGTGAATCTGACTCAAATGATGCAGAAGCATTTTTTTTTTTTTTTGGCCATCTTTTCAGGTATCTAGTGAATTTAAGGGGAAAATTGCAACTAATGTGAAAGACCTTGAGTCTGAGCTTGCTGAATCAGTAAGAGCTGTTAGGCATGCCTTACCTGACAATGATTTTCTATACTATGCTTATTAATAAATGCCATTGTTTGAGTTAAAAATATAATGGAAACTATGGCTGCTGATGAAAAACATCCAGTCTTCTGGCTTGAGTGTTTTATTTGCCAAAATTTCAGATCAACACTTAGCAAATATAGATATTTATACTTTATGATATTATAGTTATTATTTCATATCATTAACATTCTCATGTTTAAATAAGAACATTTTTGTTTTGGTTTGGTTTTTAATATTAATCTGTTCTCATAAGGCTACTCATGTACTTATGATTCATTGTAGCCATAAAAAAAACATTTGTTTTCTATCTGAAGGGTGCAAAAAACAAAGCACTATATGCAAATACAAGATAAAAGTTGAAAAGCACAAGAAACATGGGAGAGAGGCATTGATCCTACATTAGTTAAAACCCAATAGCATTACTGAGCAGAATGAGTGGGACAGTGACACTTAGCTATGTGCCTCATCACCATATGGAGGTCTGTATCATAAGTCCACATTTTTATAAACTTCTTTGGTCATCTCTGCCCAGCCCCTTTCCTCAAGCTGGGCAGCACATTTCATGTTTCCGAGAATCATATTAAGTATTTATCCAAACTTGTGAAATCTTCTGAATTAATCCTGAAGAAAAATCTTGGATTTATTTTTTATTTATTTATTTTTCTTTATTTTCTGGTATTTTATGCAAAGCCTTGCAGAAATAATACCACAGCAATTTTGTGTATATACACATGTACACATGTACAAGAAGCAGGCTGGAAATGTTTAGGTTGCAGCATGGACCTTTGGGTACAGCTGGCATACACTGAAGTTCCTCTGCAATGAGGTTCCCACTTCTACCCATGCCTGTAGGTTTGTATTTTGGGCTGTTAGTCTTTAGGCCCCAAAGAAGACAAGATAAACTGACAAGAAATAATAGGCTTAAACGGAAGTATGAGATATTTAGGTTATATGTAATAACAATATTGAATGCTAAGACTGGTAAAGAATTAAATTAAGGAAGTTGCAGAAACTCCATTGATGGCTATTCCTCAGGACAGGTTGGATTGACATGACATAGCTGATCTTGCTTGGGTCCACAGACTTGTTGCTGGCCTGTTTTTTCTACCTAAGTCTATGTGACTGGGTGTCTGAACATTGACCTTGCAAGTGCATATAGGAAAGGAGATGAATCCCTCAAAGATCCATTAATTTAATGGCTTCTGTTTATGTAGAAATGCATAATCTGTATGGTGTGTATCTCCTATATTATAACAATGTTCATCTCCAAGACACTGGAGGCATTCAGTCAGCTGCCAAATTCAAACAAATGACAAGGCTGGAATGAAAAGCTGACTGCAGCATAAAATGTATATCTACATGGAATTTACATGGTAGCCTGCAGAAATTTGTTGCAGAAATAAAAATAAATAAATAATAATAATAGTAAAATGTGTTCCTCCCTTAGAAAATAATCTAAATTGCTGTAAAATATAATCTGTAATTTACTTTTTAGAATAAAAGCTTCAGAATTCTCAGTTCTGAACTACCTGAACATTTGTTCCAGAAACAACACAAAAGGTCTCTCAGCTGAAAATCTCTCACTGTTAAATAAATTGCAACAAATGTTCCTTGCAAAATCTTGAGATACTTCAAACCTCTACCTTCTGCATGTTAAAAAACAAACAAACAAACAAAAAAATTAAGAAAATACTTTAGTTTTTCTGGACTTTTCTGAACTTCTTGAAAAGATTGAATTTTAATCTGGAAATGAGAGTATATTCTTCCAGGTGATTTGCTCACTCACTCAAAATCTTGTCAGGAAAAAACAAACAAACAAACAAAAACACTTTGCCTACTTTAATTAGTATAAGAATGGTACTTGTTGAAACAATGCAGTTTTAAATGAAATGTGTCTTCACAACTAAGACTTAGGAAAAGATCTTCAGTTCTGCCTCCTCCTTCTGACAAGTCTACATTGGAAATTCATACCACGATAATGAGCCTGCTGTTACAAAAATAGTCCTCTTGGTTATTAATAATAAATAGGGTTGGACACTGATGAATTCATGACACATATTATTAAAAGCATTTTATGAATTACTCAAAAAAAAAAAAAAAGAATGTTTATGATTAATGAGTTCTCCTTTTGAACTGTTTCCAAAATCAATAGATAAGGCTTTAAACTTTCTATGTCTAAGGCACAACTTGCTGGCCAACAGCATCTTTTGTTCTCTTAACCCAAGGGCTGCTACCCAGGCTCCCAGGTTGGTCTTCCTGGAACGTACCTGTCCAGCTGCCAAAAGTGCCACTCAACTCTGATTTTCCCTATTTTTTGAGAAAGCCAAAGCATCACAACAAAAGAAAAATAGAACATGTAGGACCAGAAACAACAAGAACAAGGGCCATGCATTTGATTTTTATCTGTCCACTTGACCTTCACATTCATTCCAACTTTTCTTTTAGATAGTATTCAATGCTCAATTTAGCTGTAAGTTCAAAATTTGCCACCTCAGCTTCTGGTTCAGCTCCCTCTAAAGAAACAAAAATCCTATTAACTTTTATAGAAAGAGGGTCATGACCTATGTGATCACTTAGCAGTGTTTCCTCTTTCCTCTAAAAAAAATAGAATACCTAGAAGGCACTAGAAAAGAAATAATAATAATAAATAAATATATAATATATTTATGATATATATATAATATATATATAATATATATATATAATATATTATATATTATATTATATATATATAATATAATATAATATATATATTATATGTTTTTATTTTATTTTATTTTATTTTATTTTATTTTATTTTATTTTATTTTATTTTCCCTAAAGGAAGAGTAAAAGAATTCACAGTACTCCTGCCAGGGCTTAATGAGGGAAGGCTACTGGGAAGCTTTAATGCCTTTGCATACAGAAACACCGAGAGATCCTCAGGAGCAACTCTGTGCCCCTTCCAGAAGTAGTGAATCCAATCTGCTCCCAAAAACATCTCCAATGGCAGAAATATCTGAACCTCTGCAAACAATGTATTGTAATCTTTTGCTGTACTACCATGAAAACCCTTCCCCTAACTTCCAATCTATATCTTATATTTCATTACATTACATTACATTACATTATATTATATTATATTATATTATTTATTTTAAGTAAATTATCAGAATCCCTCCATCCTTTACTACATCTCCATTGTATACCCATTAGGCTAAACAATTCTATTCTATTTGGTTTATCCTTGCAGGTCATGATTCCTTGACCTATGTTTTCTCACATTTCTATCTATTCCTCTCATGCTTTCATTACTTTCTGTAGCCCAAATAAAGAGCTAATGAAGACCTGTGTGTGATGTATCCTAGACAATAATGAATTCTTTCTTACTCACATGTTAAAAGAATCTGATAAACTATATGAGTGCTGCAAAAAGAAAAGATTAGTATATTTTCAATGAGAAGCAAATGAATAATATAAATAAAGTGTTGGACAAAGAGGAGTCAACAAGATAAAGCCAACAAAAAAATCATCAGAGAAATGTCTTTAGGATAGAAGACAAAAAAAAATTCATGGCTGAAGGAGTGGGCAGTAAATAGAAAATAAATTAAATTCAACAAATTCATAGCAAAGTTCATTGTGACTCTACACAGAGCCCAGGATTGTTTACTGTACTTATTGGTGAACCTGGAGAAGGACATAGAAACTATTTGAAAAATACCATGCTAAACAGGGTTATCTGAGATAATCGTATCTCCCACCAGGCCTTTCTCCTTTGGAATACAAGAACAGCAGCATGAACAATTCGAATTCTTTCAATTATTCTTCTTAGTTCAGTTTTTCAAGATCATGTTTGTTGTTCCCCTTTAGACTCTCTACAACTTTTCTTATTATTCATTATGTTTGGTAGTCACCAGTAGGTAAACCCCCATGAATTTAGCTGATCCTGTTTAGTCTCCATAGTGCATTATGTCAATATGTTCCAGAGTTCAGTTATGTACTCTCTGAAAAAGGCTTTCCTTTTATTGTTTTAAATGTATTACACATTATTTTCTTGGCTGCCCTGCTGTTGTTGGATCGTGAGAAACAGTGAGTAATCAATTCTTATTCACTTTCTTTAGGAATTTATAGACTTTAAGGCAAACTGACTAAATCATCTCTTTTCCAATCTAATTGTTCTGGTCTATTAATCGTCTTCTTTTACAGAATTTGTTTCAACTTTTGATCAGTTTTCTTCTACTAAATCCTTTCTGAAATGGAGTGACTAGGTAAACATTCACGAACAAATGTGATTTTTCTTTATATAATCATGCTTGGTTGCTACTTGTTTCACCATATTCTACAGAAAATATAAAGATTTTTTTTTTTTTTTTGGCCTTGTATTTCTCCAAGTGCTGAAGTTTAACTAATTGTTAGATAATAATTTTTTCTTTTTTTTCTTGTACTGTGTTTTAAAGAGACAAAAATAAAACTTAGTGTGTGAAACATTACTGATTTTTTGTGATGTCTCCTATTTAATACCTCACAGAAAAAAAATCAATAATTTTGAATGTTAATAAATTTATTTTAAATATATATATACATATATATTAATATATAATATATATACAGACATATATATTAATATATATATATAATAATATATGTTTCTCTCTTAAAGAACTTACAGAATGTTTTCTGCCCCTTTCAAGCCATTCTTCATTTTATACTTTATTGAGATTTCTACTATTTCCATGGATGTTTATCTGTCTACTTATCTGTCCCTAACAATTTGGCTTAATTCCCTCATCTCTAGACTTCTTTCCTGCATTGCCAACTCCTCACCCAGCTACAGCAGTCTCTCATTGCTTTTCATCCTCTGCACTGGCACAGTTTGTAGTTGTGACTGCACTCTAATTTCATTAAGAGAGATACTTACTAGCTCATACTCCTTTTTATATAGATTTGTTTTGGATGGGAATGCTCTGAGTTTAATTAAGCTGTCATTTTTGGAGTCTGCTATCTCTAGTTTGCTGTTTTGTCACCCTTACAGCCATGAAGTCTGCTTTTCCATAGTCACTCTCATAAGGTTTACCTTCTGCTTTCACATTCTCAATCAGCTTCTCCTCAGAAGATTCCTTTTCTCTCCACTGCCTGCATGAAAGCAGTTATCACAACACAGGGATGGACAGACAACCCCAGTCCCAATGAACTCAGGCTTCTGAGTTAGAGGACTCCAATGCCTCCACAACTTGTGCTGTGTCTGAGTTGGCTGCCAGTTCACAGAAAACTGCATCTATCTCATCTTCACAGTAGAGTTGTCTATAGAGGAGACTTGCTGTGGCAACAGACGTTAATATTGTTTAAAGAGTTCCTATCATTCCATCTATGTATGTGCTGAAGAACTCAAGTTTACATATAAATCTTTGATATACATAGCATATACTGCTTTTATTGTAAAAATAAAAGAAAATTGAGAAAGAATAAAGAAAATGAAGAAACTATATGACATTTCCAAATTACATATAGGGACTCTAACTCCCAGACTTACCCTGATGACAAAATTTCTCTTGTGTGGAAGGTACTGGAGAAGGATCTTCTCACAGGTTTTACTAGATATCAGAACTTCTCATAGCTACTAAAAGGCTACAGACGTTGCAGCATACATAGTACATTAGCCCCTTCTAAATCAGTACCTTAGAAAGAACTTCAGCATCTCAGTGTTTAGTCAACCAGGGTCCCAGGGTCTTTATATTTCTAAGTGGAACATTTTCTTGATCTTTATAGCAGATTTTAGCTGTCCAAGTCAATCTCCTGGTTAATTTTATTTGACTTGATAAATATCACTTTTCCAATATCTGTCAGTCAGATCTGGGATAATCCTGCAAGAAACTGAGTTCATCTAATATCAGCAACGCCATATATTCAGCTCCAGGTCATTCAGCTAAATGGTATTACCTTTAAAAGACACTGCTCTATTTGATTACTGCTCTGGTTTTATTGGGAACGTATTGCCATTGTCATTATTCAATTTCTCTCTATAGAGAGAGACTTCTATAGCCTTTGATAAAAATCCTCTCATTTTCATGAGTGTGTATGAATTGTTCTGCTTCACTATCTTTATTGTATGTCACTTACAATAGCACTAGGCTTTTTTGTCTCAGCATTTCGATGAATTGCCTGTAAAATTCTGAGGTTTCCTTCCCAGCTTTTTCTTTAAAGAAACTTTTTGATTACATTTCAAAACTAACATATATGTTAAAATCAGTCCTGAAGGTAGTGATTTTTTCCCCCATTTTTTTTTTTTTTTTAGCATCAGAAAGAAATACTGAAACTTTTCAACAGTTATCTCTCTAACTCAATACCCATATTTTGATGTAATGTTATATTCTCTTACATTGTTTTCAATAATCCCTTCTTCCCTAAAATCTATAGAACACACTTTTTCTCACTGAGAAAATTTTCAAAAACAAAGTAAATTTTCTTGTCTTTAAGAAGTTCACATTCCAAGTCACATCTGGAGGAATTAAAACAGAAGATAATAATAGTTTATATGACTGCAATGAATAATAATAATAATAATAATAATAATAATAATATCAGGTGAAAAGGGAAATTCAAAAGTGATCAGTAATTAAAGCTCATCTTTAAAAAAAAAGACAATGTTATTTTATTTATTGTTCATCTAAACTGCATTCCTGGATAAGATGTTCCATGACAGCATGAAAGCATTTCAGAATAACTTTACAGGAGGGTGAGCTTAAAACATATTATAAATGCTTTCAGCTTCTAATGCAAAGGTATTATTTTTTTTTTTTAAAGGAAAATGGCAGTCTCTGCTGTTGTTTAAGTTAAATTTTGAATCAGCTTTTCAACATTAATGGAGAAGAGAATAACATTCCATATTCATGGGTACCAGAAGTGTTATCTGATGACAAATGTACCCATAGTTCACTGTTTTGGGCATAGTAGATGAAATATTTGACTTGATATGTAAAAAAAAAAAAAATAAGATTTACTGGTAGCCTGAGTATATTAAATGAAATCATTAGCAAAAGCAATAATATAGGAGGACCCAGATAACAAAATCCAAGGTTAACAACAGAAGCAGAAATGGCTAAAATATTTTTGCACACCATGTACCTGGACATGACCTCCTTACTATTATAAAAATTTTGTGAGGACTGGCACAGCCATGTTGAAAGGCAGTAAGTGGAACAATCTTGGCACTGCATATTTGTAACAGTGTGTTTAAAGAAACTAGTAAAGGTATCTCAGGTACATACCAATGGACAGTTCTCAACTGCACATAGCATTTTCATGACATGGGATTCAGTCAAATCTAAAAAATAATCCAGAAAAATAAACAAATGAAATAAACCAAACAAACCAACCAACCAAACAAACAAACAACAAAAACAAACAAAAAAAGCATCATGTAAACCCTTATGTATCTTAAACTTGCTAAAGGATAAATTTAGCTTATTCCATACATTATTGTGTGTTTAATCATTACTTTGTCATTTTAAATATATATATTAACTCTAGGAGTATATTAAATTATTACTTTTTTTTTTTTTTTTTCCCTAAAAGTTGCTTAATATGAAAAGACCAATTTATAGATTGCTGTGTTTATTCATCTACAACATGGACTGAACTTTATTTGTATTGGCATTGTGTTGATTTTTTTCCCTAGAGTAGCCTGTTTTACCTTATACAGGGAAGTCTATTCAGACTTAATTTTCTCATTTAGATGCGTTGTTTTGCCTTTAGGTAGCACTGCAACTGGTATGGTTGCTGTGGTTTTAGGATCAGCCAACTACATTCAGTTACAGATTCTGATTTCTAGACAGATGTGTTTATACACAGTCAACACTCACTGCTCTGCAGCTCTTCACAGACCCATCTGTGCATTTAATGCACATACTTCCCAGTTTATATAACCTAACTTTTGAAAGGCCTCTTTTATTATTTGCCTTGTCAGATAATATATTTTGCTCTTTTGTAACACTTCATCTAACAAACAGAATTAATCTCTGGGACCAGACTGTGCATAGAATGTGCATGGGAATGCAGGAGGGCTTTTCTCCACAGACATTGCGGTTTCAAAGGTAGCAAGTGGGGCTATCACTGCCCTCATTCTTCCTAGGCATGGACTGAGGTAACCGAAAAGCAGTAAGGCAAGTCTGTGAAGTAAGAAAACCTAACATCAGAACAAAAAGTATTTATGGGCTTTTCACTGCTGCTTTCTCAGCATCCCCTCACAGCTGGACACCTTTATGGCCCATGGCCAGCAGATCAGAGCATCCCTGTGGTCACCTGGCCTGGAACACAGGGATGCAGCAAACAGTTGCTTGTTTGCACTTGGTCATGACATGCCAGGAATGTGAGGGCAACCAAAAAGCATGACCTGTGTTTTTCTGCTGCTTTATTAGTTATGTTTTCATATTAAAACTGGGATATATAGCTGCACTCATCCAAGGATGAATCAGACAACTGAAGTTCAGCCATACAAAATTCAGATGCAATGGATTTATGGGGGGGCAGGTGGAGGGAATTAGGTGATTTGTATTCCCTATCACATAGTAATTCTCACATACACCATGCATCTGTGTATCTTGGTATTAGGATATTCGTACCATGTATAACCCCCAACCTGTTGACTATCCTCACCTGCTCTAGAGGCAAAATCCTCCCAGGATTGCAAATCCTCACAGGGCTTGCAAAAGCAGTTTCAGCTAACTTGGTCTTCTTTCAAAGTCCATCAGACTTCTTTCATTTGAAAATTCTGTTTCCAAAGTCAAGCTGTAACTGTTCAAGCTAAGGACTACTTCTGTGAGTAAGGCTGTGCATTTCTGTGTTAGCAATAAAATTTTAGTATATATCATTTGCCTAGCATGGGTGAGAAGTGGCTGCTGGAACACTCCCTGCTAGAGCCCTGCAACCTAGCAATTCTCTCTCCTCTTTGGCTCAGCCCAAACCTGGTGATCTGCAGGTTTGTAAACCTAATTTTGTTTCCCAAATTTATTTCCCAATGTTTTTTTTTTTTGTTTGTTTGTTTGTTTTTTGTTTTTTTTTTTTTAATAGAGGAGGGAAGTGTAGCAAATTAGAAGTGTGGGAAATGTTAGAACAAGAACCGTATTTGTGCTCCTGAATTGTTGACTTTGCAGGTAAAGTAATCATAGAATCATTAAGACTAGAAAAGACCTCCAAGATCATCTGGTCCAACTGTTCCCCAACCACCAATATTACCCACTAAAACATGTCCCTAAGTACCGCATCCAACCTTTCCTTAAACACCCCAAGGATTGCGACTCCACCACCTCCCTGGGCAACCTGTCCCAATGCCTGACTGCTCTTTCTGAGAAGAAATGTCTCCTCATTTCCAACTTGAGCCTTCCCTGGTGCAACTTGAGGCCATTCCCTCTAGTCCTGTCACTAGTTACCTGTGAGAAGAGGCTGACTCCCAGCTCCCCACACCTTTCTTTCAGGTAGTTGCAGAGAGCACTAAGGTCTCCCCTGAGCCTCCTCTTCTCCAAACTAAACAACCCCAGTTCCCTCAGCGGCTCCTCATAGGACTTTTGCTCCATGCCTGTCACCAGCTTTGTAGCCCTTCTTTGGGCACATTCCAGGGCCTCAATGTCCTTCTTGTACTGTGGGATCCAAAACTGAACACAGTACTTGAGGCTCAGCCTCACCAGAGGGGGACAGGGAGACAATCACCTCCCTGGTCCTGCTGGCCACACTATTCCTGATACAAGCCATTGTCTTTCTTGGCCACCTGGACACACTGCTGGCTCATGTTCAGGTGAGCATCGACAAACACCCTCAGATCCTTTTCTTCTGCCCAGTTTTCAAGCCACTCTCCCCCAAGCCTGTAGTGTTACATGGGGTTGCTGTGACCAAAGTGCAGGACCCAGCACTTAGCCATGTTGAATCTCATCCCATTGGCCTCTGCCCATTGACCCGTCCTGCCCAGCTCCCTCTGCAGGGCCTTCCTACCCTCCATCAGATCGACACTTCCCCCCAACTTGGTGTCATCTGTAAACTTACTGAGGGTGCACTCAATTCCCTCATCCAAGTCATCAATAAAGATATTAAAGAGAATGGGCCCCAACACTGACCCCAGGGGAACACCACTCATGACCAGTCACCATCTGGATTTCACTCAGTTCGCCACCAAGAGAGCGGTGGCCCAGCTATCCAGCCAGTTTTTAACCCAGCAAAGAGTGCACCTTTCCAAGCCATGGGCTGCCAGCTTCTCCAGGAGAATACTGTGGGAGACTGTGTCAAAGGCTTTGTCGAAGTCTGCATAGACTATGTCAACAGCCTTTCCTTCATCCACTAAGCGTGTTACCTGGTCGTAGAAGGAGACGAGATTGGTCAGGCAGGACTTGCCTTTCATGAAGCCATGCTGGCTGGGCCTGATCCCCTGGTTGTCTTGCACATGTGTGATTGCACTCAAGATAAGTTCTGTTGTTCCATAAGAATATATGGAGTTGAAATCTTATGTTTTGGTATTCATTTTTCTGTTGTTAGTAATATCATGGTGTTCTAGAGAGCTTGTTTGGGATATCATTTCATTGTTGTTGTTTTTCTGGATGTTTATGTGAGTTAATGAATGAAATGAAATATTCAGGCTCATATTTTCAACTATTTGCTTTATACAAGCTTTGCCAGCTGATATATAGCATGAAGCACATAAGTAAGGCATAGAAACATTTTTCTTCTCATCCATTTTATAACATACAACTTTATATTATTATTTATTGAGATATATTTTCAGTCATGTTGCCACTAACCTGCAGTCCTGGGGAGGCAGAACTGTATTCATATATACTCAGCAGGCATCATTTAATATAAAATCACTGTTCCTTGAGATTACATTGGGAAGAAGTTTTACTACAAATGTGAAGGAATGAATGCACTATTGTAATAGGCAGAAAGCAGCATACATAGTTATTTCTAGGTAAGCAGATAGCTATCCTAATATATAATCTCATTAAAATATCAAAGCAAGACCATTGAGGCTCCTAAGAAATTATATTGTGATGCTATCAAAATGTGAGATTACTGAAGAAACCACCACATCACTTTGCCAACAAAACTCATTTCCACACACAATAGCATGGAACCACTATGCCAAATAGTGTTACTGATTTTTTTTTTTTTTTTAGCTTTCCTGGACTGTAACTGTACAGATACAGGTTTCTGCTCTAAGGTAGCATATCTATATGTACAGTTAAAATGCATCTCCCATTTTAATTACATGCAAGACCATTTTTGACTATTTTAAAAATGCTTTGTGCTGTGTGTGTGCTTTTCAGCTCCACTGTGCCCGAATGTTTTATTGGAACATTAACTCAGCTTACTTAAGAATTACTGGGTAGTAAATGCACTAGAGAGGGAATTTAGATGTGTTGTTTATATAATTTATTTTTCAAATAATGACCTATGGTGCAACTTACAGTTATTTTGTATAATTATTCCTGCTTGAAGGCTATTAGTCATACTTTAGTACAGATTATCCTTGCAGATTTTAAATGTTTTTAAATATAAACCTGTGATTTCAGGAGCAGGGCACAAACCTTTAGTTATGCATGTGCCAAATGGCAGAAATCATTTTCATGCATTCTCAGCTGCAGTTCTGTTTCTATTTATCAATTTGAATGGATTTTTGTTAAAGCTGATCTCTCCATTTTAATGAGTCATATTTGTCATTTGCTCTTAAACCGTGATGGTCTCCTGTTCATATTCCACCTACATCTAGGACTTCCATATCTGAAAGCATTCACTGGCCACAGCTTTTCTGCTTTCACAGTAGGTCTCATAATTTGAAACATATTTCCACTAAGAGAATTTCAGTCTTAAAATTACCTATGTTAAAACTCATGTCACAGGCTTTTTTACCAGTTCAGGGGTACTGAGCCAAATACCCCTTGCAAACTCAGTAACACATGGGCTCATATGATGTTCAGATTATCTTCTAAAGATGTATAAACAAGTTGTTACAAGAAGCCTATCCATTGGATCTGCTTTAAATATCTGAGAATCCTATCCAGACAAATGGAGATGCTTCTTGGAAGGAAATTCAACAGCTTTAGGATGGCACCAGTCTCTCTAGTTCATATAGAGTATGTATTTCCTAACAGGGCAATTCAGCTTCCAGCATACCCAGCAAGGAGTGGCCTTTAACCAGCCCAAAAGGGAGACCAAGAACAGTTTGGTCTGAACTGTGCCAAGACACAGCCCTGCACAGAGTAACTCAAAGATCAGACTCATAACAATAGAACATTATCTTAACTCAGGTTTCTCCAAATGTAGGAGACAGAGGTAGTAATGCTTAGTAATGGTAGCAAGAGGAGATGTGTGGTCTTCAATGCATCTTCAGCTGATGAGAGCTGGGGAGCAGGCACATCAGTGCTGACAGATGACACCAGTGACAATTCCTCTCTTTCCCATGAACTGAATTCCTTAGAGGCTTTCTCATCTCACTTTAGGTGATATGAAACAATGGTCTCATTATGGATCGAGGTTATTTAAACAGTTTTGGAATTCATTATCATAGCTCTACACGTATGTACAAGCACTGACTTTGAACACGTCATTTTCTTTCTTCCCTGGTGTGCCTAAGTGCTTTTCCTTTCCCATTCTCTGAGCAGACTTGGGGCTTTGTGTAGCAATATCTAATTCTTTATTACATGAGCCTGCAGCTAATTCAGGGGCCATCTGTGTGTACTTATAACTTAAATCATTCCTTTCAATGTGCATTATATTGTGCTTGTCAAAGTTCAATTTCATCTCCAGTGGTGTTGCCTGTTTACCTAGTTTTGCTCTTTCCCAATGGAGCTCGTCACATTCCTTCTGAGTCTGCACGTAAATAATCTTGAGACAGCAGCACATTTTACAAGATTTTTGCCTTTTGGTGAACCATATAAAAAGCATGGTTTCTACACAGCTAAAGTCAAAGGATGCAGCATTGGGTTTGCTGCTTTTTTCCCTCTCCTTTATCTCTCACCACTGCACCATGAAGCATACAACTGCAAAGAGGAATTTCAATCCTAAAGAAAGATAGGGGGAAAGAGTTGGGCTCACCTCAGCCTCCATGGTGCCCAAGCATCATAGTTCAGATGAGTGAGGAGGAGCAGGTGTCTGGCACAGCAGCAGGTGGTATTTTAAATAGTCCAATGAAGATTTATGTGACATACCCAGCATCGTCTGATGGATTATTTCTTTCAGCCAGACTGTGACTATAGCACAGTAAGAGATAATTAGCTCTAAGTTAGCTGTCTTAGGTACCAAGAGCAATAATGCCTGAGGCTTCAGTGGAGCTACATAACTGTTTGCCAAAGATTGTGTTGCTGTGAGTGCTCTGTTATTGATATATAAGTCAGCTGGACCTAAGCTACTGCAGGCATATCAGCTGTAACCCTTATGTACAGACATGCAAGTGCTCTTTAACTTGCTTTCTGTACATTCACTGTCTTTTCAGAGATGTCAATAGGCCCAACCACTCATGGGAGATATAAAGGGCATGTGTTTCTCACAAGAGATTTATCTGCCTGAACTCTCAAAGCTCTCAAATCCATGCAGCTGGAGCAACAGTACTGGCTGCCTGTTCTTCTGCACCCTGCTTTGCATTGCCAATTCCTTGCATCTTATCATGAAGCTTTGCAGACTTTGGTATTTTTTCTGAAAGTCCTGGTTCTCCTGTGACTTTAAATTTTTCATAATGTGAATATTTCTTTGTGACAAGAAGAAATAGAAAATGTTAAAACTAAGCCAAAAGCATTGGAAGGGAATGAAAAGATTGTATTTTATGATTACTAATGCCACATGATTTTTAAGGCCGGGATTATAATTATCAAAAATTGAGCACTGCTTAATGTAGCCAGAGATCTGAACTGTAGACAACCTAGGCAGACAGCACAGCTGTGTTTGCTGTCAGTGACCAAAGGGAGCAAAATGGCCCTGTCTTCTCACACTGAATCCTGGTCTCCCCTGAGAAAAGGTGCTGCAGGATTCACCATCATCCCAGGAACCTGCAGCTAGAGAAAGGGTGAAACAAACAGTAAACAGAATGGCTTCATGTCAGGTGTGAAATATGAAAAATATAGGGAAGGGGAAAGTGGCAAATCGTCAGGTGCTCTGTAAAATGGGAGAATGTAAGCAATGAATGAACACGGTCACAAGGGTTTGAAGCAGGGAGAGAGGAGTGTGGAGGAGGACAGACAAGGCCCTGCTTTTGGGCAGGACCCTTACCATGCAGGTTCCCAGCTGAATTTTGTCCTCTCCCACGCAGCCATGCTGAATGGGGATCTGCCATATGGTGATGCGAGGCAAAGGAAAAGTACCCTTAAATATCCATTCAGGGGCATTATGCACTAAGAGAGAAGGGACAGCAATAACACTTGAGGGGATGAAGGAAATATGGGCACGGATTTACCTGGAGTGTTACTTCTCTCATCTGTTTACACTGTGCATATGTTGCAGCAGTATCTGTGCTTCTGCGTCCATAGAATTCCTAGTATGTTTTAGCAGCTGCAGTGAAATACAAGAAAAACAGAAATACAGTGAGAAAATGAAAGAAGAAAGTATCTTTTCTGTGTGTCTAAGAAGATGAAGAGTATCCTACTGAATGATAATTTATCTAGATTTAAAGGTTTCATTCTTCCAACATGTTCTTCAACTGTAATAAAATCTGAAAGGTGATTTCATGGAACAAGAATTTTTATTTTTTTATTTTTTTATTTTTTAAGTGTATTTTAGGCATGTAAATGTGTGATGTGTAAATGCTACACCTGCATCTGGTTTCATTCAAAAGTCATTGTTTCTCTGTTGTGCAGATTTCCTTTCCTGGTGAGAGAGAAAAAAACGACAAAGGCAAGCCATGAAAGGCAGAAGCAAGGCATAGGGAACAAATGAACTTAGAAAGGATATAAAAGGTAGAAATGGAAAATTATAAGGAAAAAAAAAAGAGAGAAAGAGTGAGTAAAACATACTCATCTATATAAAATTAAGCATATATGTAATCATATTTTGCTGATAAAACCTTTATTTTTTAAATAAATTCCACAACAATTTTACACATAAATTATTTCCTGATATTGCACTAGTCTACCATAGGGCTATATAAGCCTGCTAACAATATTTGTCTTCTGTGCAAATCCATTCTTAAATGTTATTTTATCTCAGTCTCAGTGCAAACTATCAGCAAATTGTGAGGTACATTACTTAATGCATCTTCTTTCAGCATGTGAAGATTGTGTTTACACTGTTTCTTTAGAACTGTTAAGCCTGTGATCTGATATTTTGTCATTAAAACAAGACTAGGAATATCTGTATTATTTGCTGCTATGCTGTAAAAAAAATAAATAAAAAATGTTGACTTAAACACTTTGTCTATAAGAGCCTGGAGTCAACTTGTAAATCTGCTGTATTCTGGTAATTCTGACTGCCAAACATGGCATCCCTGCCAGACAAAGCTTTTCTCTCTCCAACCACACTGAAATCTGCAGGATTATTAAGACTTCCCAGGCTCCCAAAAATGTGTAAGCATCATATAAATTAAATAAATAAATAAATAAATCCCAAATAAATGTATGTTTGTTAAAGGAATAATAATCTGCATAAAGCTGGAGGTGATTGCGGTGTCTTTTCTGGAGTGATGCAATCCTCACTAGAGGGACTTTTAAATTCCAACTTCATTCATTCTTTAACAACGGAAAACAATGAGGGAAATGCATTTATGAGTTGTAAGATGTAAAAAGAGCTTATAATATTCAGAGTTAATGTGTAGCACAATTCTGATTATGAGGTAAATGCTAATAATTTACAGTACACTCAAAATGCCACAATTCTACCCTGCCTCTTCATGTGAGATAAGTATAGCAAATGGGAGAGTTTTTCAGGTGAAAGGGTTGTTCAGCTCATCTCCTTTTAGTGAACGACTATAATACTGAAGTCCATGTGTCACGTTTTCATCTCATTAGATAAATCAGTAATAAATAAATAAATACATCACTGACATGGGTAGTAACCTTATGAAAGTTTCTGCAGCCTTTACTTTTCTTCTTAGTTTTCATCTGCCATATCAATCTCATTAGATTTCCAAGGCAGGGATTATCTCACTACATCTTTTGCTCTCAGCTATGGCTCTGTAGAAAAGACTTTGATCTCATAGTCTGTTCGCTACTGTAATATAAAGTAATGTTAATACAGAGTTCAAAATATCACTATTATTGCAGTGATTCTATGGAGTGAGACCAATGCTTTTCATTCAAAGTAAGTTTTCCTTTTTCATGTTTTATCACACCTCGTTCCTTTGCACAACTCTTTTCTCAGCTGTTCTGCTGAGTGCTGTCCTGAACACTCTTTCCCTACCCAAAAGTCTATTCTCATGAAAGATTTATAAATTGGATTAATGTTTCATCACCTGTTAACTTAAATACACAAATTTCCTTTCCTAAATCCTCCCTCAAAAATCAAACACCCCTGGCCCCCTTAACTTCTTTTTGTGGTTTGCCTTTGGCCATTCAGTGTTTCATGCAAAGCTACCCTTTTTCCTATAGGCAGTACAAACAAAATATCAGCAAGGTAATTGATGGCCCTAAAAACTTGCTTCCCAAAGGACTGAAATAGCAAAGCATTCTTATTTATCCTGAATGTACTGTACTACAGGAAAGTAACATGGTTCCCCAGTGACAGACCATAAACCATGTTTCTACCACTTTTAGTACCTTTCTCAGAAGAACAGCTTCCATGTTTAAAGTTTAAAATAACTGTTTGATATTTAAAGCAAACAGATTCCATTTGCCCTTCAGATGCTTAGCTGGTCGTAAGGCACAACAGGAACTCCTTTGCCAGCACTGACATCCGGCTCTCGTGCTGCTGGTGCCACAACTGATTACACTTTACAGAAATATGAGAAGTGTTAGCAGCAGGTCCAGGAAGGCTGAGCCTCTCCCTGCCTTTTAAAGGGTTTGATTCAAAATGTGATTCACAGGTCCTAAGTGTTTTTTTCCCATGTGTTTTTTTTCCCATGCATTTAAAACACGATGGCAAGCAAAAACAAACAACAAAAAAAAGCAAAGAAAAAAAAAAAAAACACCAAAAACAACAACAACAAAAAAACACTTTTCTTTTGGAATATGAATATAGAACATATTTTTCAAATAAAATACCCTAGAAAATTTTATTAAGTGATAGACTTCTTTTCACACAAAACAATTTCTCAAGGTCAAATCCTATTCTAAATGCACTGCAGGAGATATTCACAATTGACTGCAGTGATTTCAGGATACTTTATTTAAGAACAGTTTCTTTCCTCAGTTCTTAGCTCTGGTGTGTGCACCAAAATAACTGGTCAGGTTTGCAGAAGACCTCAGCAGAAATTGGTTGTCCTTGGAAAAAATGGACTTGATTGTGTACAATAAGCACTATATATGTGATCACTAGGAAACTTTCTTATGGTTCCTGGTATTGCTTTTGTAACTCTAAATAGTAGTTGGAAGAACAGGAACAAATTCCAGCAGAACCCAGCTACCTAAAATATATAGTGAGCAACAATCACAACCTATCTAAAACGCAAAAACAGCTTCATTTTCCTAGAGAGTCATCTGAGTCATTTTTATTCCCTACTGTTTCTGTTCTATTTTTCTTTTCTTTCTTCTCATTCCACATCCTCTACATCCTCTTTTCTCTCTCTCTCTTTCCACTCTCCCTGCACTCTCATTTCTCTAGTCTTAATCCTTATTTAAGTATATAAATATCATTCTGCCATTAAGAAGATACAAAGCAATCTTTTGTTTTCTGAGGCACACTTTTGCTGAATAATATGACATTTCTGATACAGTTGAATAATGGCTTTTCATAGATATTTATCTTTGAGATTTCTTGAGGCTCTTTCTCTGAACCGTTTCACCTGGAAAATTCTTATGCTCATGATAGTCACTAGTGACTGAGAAGGTTATGAAAATGATCCTGCCTCTATTCAGCTGCCTAAACATGATGAGATAGTCAGGAGTATCTGAGATGTCCACCCAGAGGTGGCAGATATGACAGACAAACCCAGTATTGTTCTGTCCATATCTGGACAATAGTCTCAAGCTTTAAGGACCACCAACCATGAGAGGTGAGTTGCTCTATAGGCTCTGTTCAGAGAATTCAGTAAGTCTCTAATTGTTATACAGGGAGCTTAGATGCTACAAGTGTCATATAGACAACTATATATACATATGCTTAGATTTAAAAGTATTAGTTTAGAGCTGAATTTCATTCATAAGGTTTTTACTGACACGAATGGCACTGTGACCATTTTCATATAATAGTGTTCCCCAAGGATTTCGTAGACTTTGAAGGCTTTAGATATTAAAAACAAAGGAACAACAAAAGAACATAAAAAAAAAAAAAACACTGCTACTCACGAACTCCAGGAAAGGAGAGTCTAGATTTTATGTCCATTTATATGTACAAAACCAAAATCATAAAATCATACCATATCAAATAAGGTATGGGCATCAGCTGAAATCTTCAATCTGTTATGCTTAAATCTGTGAAGAGAGTGATCTTTATTCAAACCAAAAAGCCTCTCTTATGTCACAACATGAACTATAATTCTGAAAATTAGTAACAAATATTTGGTGCTAGAATAGTGTCATTACTATTATTCTTGTGCTCAGTATGCGTAGGCTGCAACATGTATGGGTTTATTGCTCTAAGTTTGACACAGGAGTGTAAATTTTTGTCTTTTCAAAAATAAACATGACTTCAGTTCAGAATCAACTGACTGGCTTTAATGAACTTTAATTGAAAGATTTTTGGTTCCATACACCAATTACAGCATAGCAAAGCTTATTTGGAAACATTGTGTTTTGTCAATACACCAGAGCTGGATGAAAATCAATACTGTAACTGATGTTATTTTTCAAGAGGAGAAGGATGTAGTTTATCTATTACATGCTGGAGATCAACTAGCTACACACTTTAATAGCAACCAGACCAGGAGCCCTTGACATGCATCAAAACGAAGTCATGATTCAATCTCACACTGCTATAAGATTCAAATGACTGCAGATTCCAGAAGGGTCTCAAAGGTGAAAAGCCAACTTCCATGGTTTCTTACAGTATGACCATTTCTGACTCTTCATGCCAGAGTCAGCTTTTTGTCTCTATGCTCTTGATCCTACAAAGTGCTGAGAAATATCAAATTATGTTTAATCAAAGGCAGCAAGGAGTGCTTATAATTTCATCTGATTTTAATTTGCCTGCCCAAAGTGTTGGAAGAAAGTCCATGATATAAAATGTTGGCCAATGCTGATGCAAAAGCAACCTCTTCTTCAGGGAAGTAGAAACACATGGCAGTCATACACAACAGGAAAAAGGCTCTTCTGTTCATATAAACCACTGATTCCAGTATTTTTTGAAAGCTGCTACTTTGCTTCAGCCCACTAAATTCCTCAAGATTGAAATTATACAGCAGTATTCAATCTGAGGTACAGCAAGAAAACTTAAATATTTAGAATGTAGGGTTTGTAGAATAGCAATGGATTGCTACTTTCTCTTACGTCAATGTTTTTCAGCGTCATTTATAACTTTTTTTACATAGCATAGGATCACATCAATAAGTAGAATTAATATACATATTATTTGGGGCACAATCAGACACTGTACATTTAGGACAAAAATACTTCTCGGATTTTGTTATCTTGATTGTATGAGGTGTTTTCAGTGTCTAAAGTGGGACATTTCAAGGAAGCACTGAAAGGAAATGTATAATGAATGATGTCTTGAAAATTTCATGAAATGTGTTTTCTTACAGAGAAAATGTGGTTTATTTTTGACTACCTGATCTGACACCACATCTAAAGTGACTTTAATGCAACCAGTAAAGCTTTCAACTGCATAAAGCTAACATACTCTTAAAATCAGAACCATCTTGATTAAACCATCTTTCAAATCAGCTTTAATTTATTGTATCTATCTCTACTGTGTTAATATCTATACATTTTTTTTGAGTCTTAATTTCATCAACAAATTAGCATTGATCAGAAGTCTATTTTGGTTAAAAACAAAAACACATCCAGACACCAAGACTACATGTATGTGAGAGATTACCATGTAGAAATTCCATTAATGGAAGCCAGTGTAACTGAATCTTTGGCTAAAACAACAATTAAAGTATAATGAGTATAATGTGTGTTCTTTTAGGCTTTCACACAATAGAGGTTGTTATCAGAACTCCTTCAATTTTATCAGATAATTTACAGCAGGGAAAGAAAAAAAAAAAATAGGAAAATTGAGAAACAGTTAATAATATGGAAAATGAGATAGCAAATCCAGAATACTTAGGCTTTTTGAAACCACAAGTTCTGTAAAAATGCATAATCACAGCATCACTTTTGATCTCAACAGACTTGCAAATACACAGAGGTTTCAAAAAATAGTCTTGCTATGCATGGAGAAGTGAAGGTAGGGTAAATCAGCTTCTCCTTTACTCTTTGTGGCTATGGGGGGGGCATACAGCAGGCCTAGGGTGCAGCATCTTCTATAAAAACTATGTTTAATAAATTCTTGTATTACATTCCATTGAGTTGATATGTATCAATGAGGAGCTGGCTGAAATTCACCTCAGTATACAGAGAGGAGCAGAACACAGTGATGAAATCACTGACTCTAACTTAAGGCTTGTGGCCCTTCTTTAACACAGGAGGATGCATACCAAAGATGGTTTTAGACACTGTCCTTCAGCACATGCTGTTTGTTGATCTGGGTACAGGGTCCAGTTTTCTATTTCTTCAACACAGATAGCAGGTAAGTGCTCATTTTCTTTATATGTGACCTTGCTTTCTTTATCTCAGCCACACACACCTTCAGAATAGATAGCTGGGGGCTAAAGGTTGCATTACATGGGGCTTCACCACAATGCCATGATGCTGGAAAAACTGCAAAGGGGATTTCAGTGAGATCCCAGCATGCCTTTGCTTACAAAGCCCATGCTAGGTGCTTCATGATCTTCTGACTTTTCGGGATGTGGAGCTGTGAGCTGTGCACTTCTTTAAAGGCCAGAGCACACCTGTTTGAAAAACTCTATTTTCTTTGAATGTGCTTACAGGTTTGAGATTAGCTGAGAAAGTCCAACTGATCTCCTTTCCTTTTAAGGGAAAGGCATTGTTAGAAGGGCATTTTCCATGAAGTGTGGAACTGGTATCACAGAGCTGCTGCAAGATCTTCTCACACTGCAGAAATTATTGATCTGACAGCTCTGGGGGAAACCTTGCAGTTATGGAGAGAGGGAGAAGAAAAGTAGAGTTTCTTCTGTTGCTTTTACTTGTTGTTTGTATGTCAAACATTTATTTATACCTGTTATTGTGTTTTTGTTGTTGTTTTGACTGTTTTTGTTTTTGTTAGTTTGATTCTGTGTACACAACAACTGTAATTGCAGATCTATTAAATTAAAGTCCATGGAGATTTTGTATTGATATTTTTATTGTAATTTAAATCAAAATAACTGTTGATCCATGTAATTTTCTCAACTATACAGTTAGGTGTGAAATTCAGCTAAGTTCCCATAATGACTTTTTTATTTTTTTTTTAATTTTCTACAAAGAAGCAGGATTACTGAAGTGTGAATCAAAAGAAGAATAATGCAAATAAAAACAATTAAGTTTTTTTTTTTTAAATGTATCTTTCCTTGACAAGTTACACATCTGAGTAAAAAAGAGGTGAATTAAAATATTTAAAAATGAGATTCTTGATTCATCTTAGACTTCAATCCATAGCAAACAGGATCATGAAAAATTATCCTTGCAGAGTCAAAGATGTACACCATAGTTGATACCTTTGTTGATAGAAAAGCACAGTTTATTAAATGTAGTTTCCTCCCTGCATCCTCAACTCTCCGCCTATGTATCACAGATTTCAGGAAAAAATATTGTGGATTGATTTACTTGTCCTGATGCATACTCAGAAATTTATCATTCATTCTACAAGGCATTTCTGTGCTCTGATTTTTTTATCAAACAAAATATTTTTAGTGGAGAGGAAGGGATGTTATATATTAATTGAATATGAATGTCTGGTCTTTCACCATAACATTGATCAGGTGATAGTGTTTCTGTCTCTCTGTTTCACAGTTTCCTTTGTTGTGACAGTGAGCTTTGGCTTTCAAATGGAAGGTGCTAATGTGTTAGTCACATCATCCCATTTGGTTAGTTATTTCATAAAACTGTTTTGATGACTAATCACTTTTACTGTGTCAAAATGAATCCTACTCAGTTTGAAAGGTACTGTACAGACAGTAGTAATGGATTAAAATTACATGTGGATAATGACTTTAAAACGTTTAAAATGCAGAAAGAAACATTAGTGCTCTGCACAGATTGTAAACCACACACATGCCTATGCATAACAATAAGGGAACACAAGACTGGCTCCTGAAGTCTAGTTGTTAATATCACATATTGTACTATTCCTTTCATAAACCAATATTGCTCTATCTTAGAGTCAATTTAGGTTTTATATCCTTACTCCTCTAACTGGAAGTCTATTCCAGAATTTTGTTTCTCTCACAGTTAAAAATCTACTCATATCCAGCCTAATTGCATTCACAGCTAGTTTAAATGCATTTATTCTTGTGTCAGCACTGTCCTTTACCATAAATAGTTTTTTCCTTCCTCACCCATCAAGGATCTTTATAGAGCATTCATATTCTCTCTGAGACTTCATCTGACAGACTAAACAAGCAAAGCTTTTTTAGTAACATTTCATAAAAAAAGCTCTCCATTCTATTGATCATTCCAGTGGCTGTTATATTTCTGATCTGGTTCTTGATTCAAATTTTTAAAATATAACCAGAAAAATGTGCAATGCTTTAGACAAATTTTCTCCAGCATCTTGAACAAGCACTATTACCTCTATGATCCATTTGTTACATCTCAACATTGTATTTGGCTTCTTCCTGCTTATTGCTTCATATGACAGTTTATGTATTGACTGGCACATGCCAGTCTCTACTATTCCTAAGACTTTCTCTGTTCATTAGTTTGTATGTGTATAACTGTGCTTCTCTTAAAATCATTACCATGCTCTTTTTTTTTTTTTTTTTTTTTTTGAGTCACAAAAATAAAATATAGGGTATCTGTTACAAAACTCTCAGTATTTGATTTATACATAATTCAGCTCTGCACTGCCTGAATTACAACAGCCGAAAACTATATTATTTTACATTTTTGTTCCAGAGATCCCAAGTTCAAAGCTCCTGAACTTCACCAAGGAAATTTAGTAGTCTATTAACAATAATTAAACCCGAAACAAAAATTTTTTAAGTAAGTCTTAAGGACTTTATCATTACCGTTACTTCAGTCAAAGTCATGAATACTGATCCTGTAGATGAACTCTAGAAAGCTCTTGTAGGTCACATATCATGGGAATATAGAGTTCAAATGGCAAAATCCATCTGGTGCCTTGGGTAAGCAGGCAGACATTACTGAAGGACATAATGAGACAACAATGTTCCTCTCAGTCTTGGAGACAGAAAATGAAAAATTTATTGTATAAAGTGAAAGCAGTGCAGAGACACTCTTAGGCATCATGCATCCATTAAAATTCGGTGAGATGGGCAACATGTGTAAAAAATCAAAATGTAGGCACGTAGACAATATAAAAGATATGTCAGAAAGATAAAATCTCTTACAATTTGTACATACATTATAGCTTACATTTTATATTTGGAATTTTAAATTTCTCCAATTTGCAATTGGAGAAATAATTTTGCCGAAAAAAATGTTTAGGCTGAAGAACCGGGCTTGACCTGAAATGCCTAAACTGCAATGTGCCCTTGGGCCCGACTCAGTGCAAAACAATATCAAAAGTTACTAAAATGCTTACAATTAAAAGTGAATGCTTTTGCAGTGAAGCTGTTCACCACTGTGTATGCAGATGGTTACTTCAAGAGCTTTGTTAGTTTGAATGAGTTCACAAGCATCCGTCACACATCTTTAGCCAATGTTTCCTTGTCACATACAGAGAGTTCTGTCACCAAAACTGGAATGAATGTCATTAGCAGTCATGCAAACTACATGGATTTCTTGTAATGCATCTAAGTGAAACTTTTGTAATATTCCTTGAACCCACGCAGGATGGCAGCCTGGCACTATGTGCAAGTCTGCTAATATTCAGGGCAGGTACAGCATAGATGTTTTTTCCCACACAGTCTTGTAAAGCAGCACAGCTGAGTTTTACCATGGTGTGAAAGTCTCCAGGAGGAAGGATGGGCCTAAGGCAGCAACAGAGGACTTGGCATGGAAAGGACAAAACCATATTTTTACTTCTGCTGTATACTCCCTCTATGAGCATGATCAAAATCAAGCCTTGTATAATACAGCAGTCAAGCAGGTGATGATACTTCAGTACTAGGCTGCACATACACCTTACTGAATAACAGTGGGATGAGTACATGGGACTTAGACAGGGAAATCTTTGCACATGGATAGACACCAATCAGCTCTGATCCAGCAGACAGTTAACCATGGGAACAGGGGAAGCTTGGGATAGTGCCACACTGATGTAACTGTTTGGCTTTGAGAATGGAGACGGCTCTTATCCAGACAACTCAGAACTCAGACAAGGGAGTTCATAGCTGTCTAAACCTATCCGTCAGACAGAAAGTACCTAAGACATGTTCAAGGGTATTCCTACATTCGCTTCCATTATAAATCTGACTAATCGTAATATTTTGGGGTTTTCAACTACTGTGGTACAATTAAAAAAACTGGCTTCTAGGACATACAGAACTATTCAAAAATGAAAGTATGCCCTTTTTCCTTTTGATGAAATGTCACTGCAAAAACAAACCCACCTCATGGTGGTGTAAAAATGTCAGCATTAGGTCTTTCTCTGGAATACTAATAATGTTTAGAAAAATCATACTTTCTATAATGTTGTCATAACATTACCCTTATACACAAACATGATCCTTATACACAAACATGGAAGACTATTCTTTCTCACACTGGATTCCCATGGAAGGATTCTGATGGGAAAAACAAATTAACTTTATGAAAATCAACTGCAACTACAACTGTTCTTTGGATTAATGAACTTCCATCAGACAGAAATGACAGAACTAACTTATAGTGACAGGTTTTCTCTAATTCTGGCATTTTCAAAGACATATTAAGGCATTGCACTCCCATTGGTTGTAAAGAGGAACAGGGCAAGGAAAACCATAATTTAATACTCCACCACTTCTCTTATTCTTCTGTGTTATAAAAGAGGATTTCCTAAAGGGGAGATTTTCCTGTGCCTTCCTTTATTGCTAGTTTGGTATAGACCAGCATGATCTTTCTCACTTTGAAGAGGTAGATATATACCAGCATATGAAAGCTTTTTCTGTTCTGCTTCTGAAAACATGTGATGCATTTTATGAACATCACAATATGTCTACATAGATGTTGTAATTACAGCAGGATAGACTACAATTTTAAAATCAGATTGATCTTTGGCAAATTGTTTCTCTGACACTGTCATAAAGTTCAGCCTTCAAGCAAGGTAAACCTCAAGGAAACAGTTTATTTGGGGCAAACATTTCTTCTGTGCTATAATTAAAACCTAGTAATTAGGTTTATGATACATAATTATTTCTGCTTTGAATCTTGATCAGAGCAATACATTCTTCACTTGTGTTTTGATCTTTTCCTTCCCTGTTCTAAGCAACAATATCCACAATAGGCAGGGGATAAAATCTCCCCATTTCAGAAATTAAAAAAGCAATGGGAAATCCCTACATGGATTATCAGAGCGAAGCAGTACAGTGATTGGGAAAACAATAGAGGAGACTGGGGTTCTACCTCTGTGTCTTCTTCCGAGATGGTTATACCACCCCACTGCAAAGAAGAGAAGAGAAATATTGAAGTACTTTATCTCCATTCATTTGTGTGACAGAAGCAAGCCTGTGGCACAGGTCTTTAGAATATGTAGCTATTTTCTGGCTGTGCATAGCAGCGTTTTTGGTCCCCAACATTTGCACAAATGAATAGGATGGAAGCTGCATTGATAAACTGGTAAGATGTGAGATACCGTCTTTACAGTTACAGATTAGCAGACCTCTGATGGAGTTAGGTCACCTGGTTAAGTCCTGCCCGTCACTTAGTCCACTACAGTGAGACAGTCACTTCACCTAGTCTTATTTTTTCTTAAGGTTATCAAGTCCCATGCTGTAATAATTCTTATATTACATACGTGTTATCATTTGACTACAGTAGAGGCACCTGGACTGTATATTTCATTAAACTATTTTTTTTTTTTTATATAATTTCAAATGAACTTAGCCTCACACTGCCTTTTTTTTTTTTTTTTTAAGATGTTTGGCCAATGTGGCCAAACAAGTTAAGCACATGGAATCCTCTGATGTTCCAATGCGATTTAACACCTATTTCCTGGTGAAACCTTTGAAAATCATGACAGTGAACTCCAAGGTTGAAAGAGCCAAAGAAGCCTGAGTGCTAGGCTCCTACTTTTGATCTATGAAGAGATAAGGCACAGACAGACCCATCCCTAAGGATACACCTGAAAGTGGTTCTTGCTAAACATATTGTATATCCTTCATTCATAAACAATAGCAATCATAAAATATTTCCTTTGAGAAAGCCAGCTAAAATACAGGAAAGGAAAGTGCTTTGCAAGAGCTGTTTGCAAAACACTGCTCTTGCAGGTTTCCTAAGTGAAACTGAAATATGTGGTACTCATATCAAACCAAAAAATAAAAATTCCAGCCATGTACATGACCAAAATAAAACGAGGAGAAATGCCCCTTTTATTAAAGCAGCAGACCACAGAGTGCAATTCAAGTGGTGTGGTCTTTGTCCTTCCAGGGCCTAGAAAGGTGGACAGCTGGAAGAACCTGTGAAATGACACAACCTTTTGTTGAGACCCACAAAATCTTTCTCTCTGCCTCATTGTTGACCTAATCATAAATTCATGACTGCTGTAAAATCTCAGGCTGTGAGCTTTATTGACCCAAGCATGACACCCAGCTATTCAGGAGGGAACAATCTAAACATCTTGTTTCATTTTCTTTCATGAAGCCAGGAGCCCATATCACTTTCAAGTTCATTTCAGCTTTCTTGTCTGCTTCAGCAGAAAACAGCCCACCAGGTACACTTTGGGTCCACTAAAATTATATGAAATTTATCAATGTTGAATTTCACAGAGTATCTAAAGGCAACATTTTATGGTTTAGTATACAGAGAAATGCATCATGCTGAAGAAAAAGAGTGAAATGTATATATATATATATATATATATATATAAATGTGTAATACCTGAGTTATTGTATCCTTTAAATAGGAACAGTTCCTGAAAAGAGTAAAGAACGGCACAGAGCTTCTCAGAAACTAGTTCATTTCCAATAGCAGGGATTCAGTATATACCCTTTTATCCTGTCTGCTTGTGTGGTGGCACAGGGAGTGAAACAAACAAACAGAAATAAAATAGCTTAAGGTATTCAAAATCAAGCTAAAAGTGAAGAAATGGAAGGACGGGGTTAGAACAGGAGTTTCTAAACATATAGATGTATAAAACTTGGATTTTTCTTTCTTTTATTTGTAAAATCCCATAGATGTCTTTTCACACAAACATTCAAGTAAATCAATCTTACTTGAAATATATTCAGTTTCCAAGAAGAACTAACTGTACATTTCTTTTATGACAGAAGCATCAACAATTCAACTAAAAATATTTTTTTTCCATTATCTACAATGAAATCATCTTATACCTACAACAAAAACAAAAACAACAACAGCAACAAGAAAACACACACATTATCCCTAAGCAACAGTTATTTGACACACAGGTATTCTAAAAGTTACTGTGAACTTGGGTTGCATGCTTGCTATTTGAATGACATTAAATTTTTGTGTGTAGTTTAATTCACTTTCAAACTGAAATAAGTGAAAGGAAATTAAATCCACTTGAATTCTGAATAAAAATGCCTAATCAAGGATTTAATAATATTCATCTTCTTTACATTTATATTTTATTTAATTTGGATTAATGTCTCTGAGAGTTCTCAGGCAAAGACATCATGAGTCTGTTTGGCTCACTGAAAAATCAAGTTTTCCCAAAGTGGTACGTGGTGGTAAGTAGAAAGAAGAGTTTTCAAAAGGTGATATTAAAAACATCTTGAATATTTGTCATATGCACATATTGAACATGCAGCCAGAGTAACAGATGAGGTTCATTTTAGTAGATAATAATAAAGTAACAGTAGTTGAATTCAGCAGGAGAATTGTCTGCTGAAGACTTGTAAGCTCAGGTCAATAAATGTTAACATGTTAGGAGAGTCACTTTCAAGTGAGCAACAGGGAAACCTCTGGGAGAGTCTGATCAGGTAATGGGGGGCCAACAGATTTGAAAGAATGATTTTTTCAGTCATCTACCTAGGAGAAATAGTTATGTATTTATTTCCCACTGTTTTTGCTCCTGCGTCAGCAACAGTCTTGCTCAGAACAAGCTTCTTACTGTCATGTAAAAAAAGACTCTAGGGTTTCCACATAAAAACTAGAGCAGAGGCTGCCCACCCTCCCTGAAATGGAAGCTGCTTTTTCTGCCAGGACCCTGAGTCACAGCCCCTAGAGTCCCTATCCACCCCAAGGCTTCCCACACCCTATTCCACCCCAGGGGCTGTTGTTGGCCCCTGCCTCAGTGGGGCTGTGGGACGCCATTTCCAGCCCAACCACAACCCTGCCCTGGCCTCTGCAGGCCTCAGTCCATCCCGTGGGCCTGCCCCTGGTGCTCCATGGCTCCTGGCTGGGGAATTCTGCTCCTCAGCCACCACACAATGTTGTGCAGAGATGGGGCGGGGAGGTGGGAAGAAGCGGGGCAGGCAGCCCTCAATAATGAACTAGCAATAACAGTAAATCACACTCTTTCAAGAAATTCAATACTTTACTGAGCAAAAAGGTAACAGGGATTCTTCCAGATTGCTAATAGGAGGGAGCAGTTACCAGCTCTCCTTTATTCAGAGTGAGAATAGCAGCTGAAGCTGACTCATGCAAAATGTTGAATCCTATGCTGACCGACTATACCCTCTATTACAATTACTATGTCTGTATCAAGTGAGTTATGTTCTCTAATACAATACATTCAGCTTATCAAAGTGAAGAATGTATGCAACTCTAAATACTCAAGCTGACTTTAAGGAATATAGGTACAAATGCATTTCTGAAAGTATATAATGATATATATAGAGAGAGATGACAACAATCTCTATGAAATATTTGCATATAAAGTCAGATTGTCTTTTAAGCACACAGTTCAAAGTTAATTGCTTACATCAATGCTGCCTGAAATGTGATTGGAGTTTTAGTAAAAACACAGATGTCCAGAAAATTCAGATCTGTGTATGCTCAGTATATTTGTGATGTCCAGAAGGCAATATTTCTTTGTGAAGATTTAAAGCAATGAGTTGGAAAGGACATCAATCAATCTTTAGGCAAAGAAGTCAAATCTGGAGAGTCATTTTTGCTTAATGCCAATCTCTCTGTCTCTGAAAAAGAATACTCAAAATAATTAGCTTAAAAATAGTATTAAATTACCAATGACATTTTTCTGATGTGAATTTTCAAAAAAATATATATATATTTTTAAGGTAAAATTTGTTATGTTTTCAGGTCCATAAACATTTCTGGGATAACAAACAAACAAATGAAAAAAAAATAAGAATCACCACCTATGTATATATTTGTTCACAGGCAGTAAATGAAATGCTTCTAAGTCTTAAATGATCAAACACCAGGATTTTTTAATTCATAACAGGGATTTTGATCACTGCTATTCAGCCAGCTCTGGAGAAAAGCACTGCTATTGTATTCTACAACATTCTTCACTCCCATGCAGAATGTACTACAAACATGCCCTTAATGACCTTTCATATGCAAGGAATCTTTCTTTTTTTCTTCTCTGACCACCCTAACTTATTTCTTTGATAATCAAAATCTGAACAGAAAAGAACTCACCATCAAGTTGACAGATTGTCACATTTCTGACTTTATTCTTCACATTTATGTTAAATATATCTCCAAGCAAAAGGATTGGGACCATTGTTTTATAGACAAATGTTTCTAACTGATCAATAATCTCGCCTCACCAGGCCATGAAAAGTATTTACTTGCTCTCAGTGATTGCCAAAATTCCCTGTCTAATTCAATAGGCTAGCAAATGAGGACACATTAAATTGTTTTCCTGAATGTATATGTCTATTGACAAGAGATTTCAAGCTAATCTCCTTTATACGACCAAGTTATTTTAATGGGGGAATGCTTTGGCCTTTGTCTGTGCTGGGTAGTAGAGGTAATCATGCTTTCTCTTCCATAATTTCTCTCCCCTGCCTGGTTGTGTACACAGAACATTTTCTCTGTAAATTTAATGAAACAACTTTACTTTTTAAAGGAAACATATATATTAATAATAAACAGAAAGATCCTTGAAGTCAACACTCAGGACTGGAATTCTGCATTTCATTCAGCACTGTTGACATTTCAAACATAATTTCAGTATCTTCCCCATCTGCCAGACCTAACTTCAGGTATGTTTTCTTGGTACAAGACTTTGTTAGCTTTTCTCCAAGATTTATATATGTGACACAGGCTTAGAAACAGTATTCTGACAACTACCCAAGCTAAACTGTCAACATTTTCGAGAGTTGCGTATGTATCTAGTCCGGAATTCAGAACTTCATAGGAACCTGACACTACTCCTTCTCCCAGACATCACGGACTCCCAGATGTCCGAGTGGAGTTGGGCCATACATTACTTCACTGCCACTCTAGTCCAAATAGACCGTGTGAGAGGCAAATTATCCAAGATGAACAAGATTTCATTAACACAGAAGCATGTTTTCAGGAAGTCTCTTCCACCATGCTAGAGACAAAACCTTCATAACAATTCTATACAATATTTTGCCAGGTTGATGCATAAGTTACATGGGGCAGGACTGTCTATGAACAATAGAGCTGTAACATTACTAGATATTACAGTCCATGAGAGGGACTTTACAAATGTATCATACAGCTAGATTATTTGAATTCACAGGTGCATAAGTTAATCAAATTAATATAAAAACTCATCGAATAAGTCATAAAACAGAATTAGACATACATTCGTGGTCAACAAAATACCATCCTGACATCTTATTCACTATTGTATTCAACCAGAAAATAGAACAATGTGGTTTTTTTTTGCCACCCATAGACAATATTTGCTGCTCAACCAAGCCAGGGTAAGACAAGTATTTTCAGTGTCTTTAACAGCTACAAACTTAGTCTGTATATACTTTCTCATGTTAAGAATAATAACACACATTTGTGACCAGAAGTATCCCTAATTTCACGTTAACAGTCTTGACAAAGTGGATTTTTTTTTTAAAAAAAAAAAGAACAACTCATAGCTTTTGAAATATGGCCCAGTAATTCTTCAAGTAGTATAGTTCTGGCATTATCTCTCTCTGCTACTATCTATGGCTGTGTACAGCATCATGTGTGCTGACAAAATAGTCAAATACTACTGGTCTGTGATTTGTAAACATCTGAATCAAGGGCACTGCTACAACTACTGCTCGTTCATGCAGTAGAGTGCAGCAAAACGGAACAAAAAAGCTCTTTAGAGCTCTGACTGCAATGCCCAGAGTTTAATAAATTAGCTGACTCAATGGGAAGGTTAAAAGAGGCAAGCTGTTTTGATTCAAGTTGTAATTATTTTGCCTGTATAATTCCTGGCATTCTCCAAGCTTGTTTATGCCCTAGAAAGGCATGCACTTCTTCCAGCTTCATGCAAATTATTACTCTATATATGACCTTGTCAGGCAGCTGCATTGGCATTTCATTGTCTTTGGGAAATATCTCTTTCAATACATCCAAGTAATTGTCACAAAATAGGGGCAGTGAAAAAATAAGGTAAAATCCCTGGGTCAGATACTGCATTACCTCAAATCTTTTCAGTGACTTGCAAGACATACAAAGTGGATGTAAGATAGTCTTAAATAAACATAATAGTTATTTCCACTCAAACAATAGATAAAACAAAAGCTTGAGACAGCAGGGCCATACACATTTGCAATTTAATCATCAGATTATGTGCTGCATCTTGAAAGAGACATCTGAACTGCTGTCAAAGATATGACTGCAGTTCTTATTGTGTTGATATGGAATTTGTCACTGTCTTTCCAATTCTGGAAAAGTACAGAACACTTTCCTGAAAAGTACAGAACATCAGGAAGAGTTTTTTACCCTTTCTCTTCATTAGACAAGACTCGACTTCAGTTGTCTCTTCCACTGTGAAAGGACGGGATACCAAAGAATCCCTGGCTTCTCTCAAACATTCAGCACAAACATTGCAATGGTGCTCTGTCTGCATTCATTGCCCCAGACAAGAAAATTCACTTCAGTGTTCCCTGAGTTCATTTTAAAATATTAGGCAAACTTAATGTCAAAAAAATGTTTTCCTAACAAGCCAAAAGATTCATCTCTTCATTAAAAAATGAAAATTTTTAAAAAGCATTGTTTCTTGGGGAGCAGTTCAGTTACCTGAATACTGGTACTGGACAATGTGTGTGGGAGGAAAAGGTTTTTTTCTTTCCTTCTTCCCTCCTTCCTTCCTTCCTTCCTTCCTTCCTTCCTTCCTTCCTTCCTTCCTTCCTTCCTTCCTTCCTTCCTTCCTTCCTTCCTTCCTTCCTTCCTTCCTTCCTTCCTTCCTTCCTTCCTTTCTTTCTTTCTTTCTTTCTTTCTTTCTTTCTTTCTTTCTTTCTTTCTCTCTCTCTCTCTCTCTCTCTCTCTCTCTCTCTCTCTCTCTCTCTCTCTCTCTCCTCTCTCTCTCTTTCTCCCTCTCTCTCTCTCTCTCTCTCTCTCTCTCTCTCTCTTTCTCTCTCTCTTTCTTTCCTTCTTTCCTTCCTTCCTTGCCTCCTTCTTTCCTTCTTTGAAAGAAACCATCAGTTTCAGGTTAATCTAACATATATCAGACCTGGAATTAATCCTTTCTTTTTCTGTAATCATTGAATTTGCATCTTTTTTTTGTTGCACCTGCCCAAACTGCATTGAGTGTAGCAAGCTTGGGTGAATAGCATACATGTAGCTATGGAAAAAGGTTCATGTACCTGCCATATCACAGAATCACAGAACTGTAGGGGTTGGAAGGGACCTCAAAAGATCATCAGGTCCTCGAAAGATCATCAGGTCCAACCCCCCTGCCAAAGCAGGTTCCTCAGAGCTGGCTGCCCAGGTAGGCATCCAGACAGGCCTTGAATATCTCCAGAGAAGGAGACTCCACAGCCTCCCTGGGCAGCCTGTTCCAATGCTCCGTCACCCTCACCATGAAGAAGTTCTTCCGCATGTCAGTGCGGAACTTCCTGTGCTCTAACTTGCAGCCGTTGCCCCTTGTCCTATCCCCACAAACCACTGAGAAGAGGTTGGCTACATCCTTCTGTCCCCCACCCCTCAGATATTTATATACACTGAGGAGATCCCCTCTAAATCTTCTCTTCTCCAGGATGAACAGACCCAGGTCTCTCAGCCTTTCCTCATAAGGAAGATGTTCCAGGCCCCGTATCATCTTTGTGGCCCTCCGCTGGACTCTGGGTCATTACTGACCAGCTAAGCCCAGACTAAGCTACTTGCTGCTACAATTATATTACCATTAACACCAAAGTTGATTAGTTTAAAGATAATTCCTGTAGACCTACATGACCAGCTGTATTGTATTTGGACTGCAGAGCAAATGTACTAGTGGCAACATAAACTAGAACATGAAGCCAGTATGAGAAGAAATTATGGCGGGGCTCAATTCATTATATGCCCCCTACACCAGTGCATCCAGTACTTTAAGTGTGCAAAAAGGTTTTGGACCCTTAACACTTGGAAGTGAAGAACCCCCACTTTGCTCTCCGGGACCATAGCTTTTGAAGAGATAATGGTCACCCCTGAAATAACAGTCCTGTTAGAACCCTTTATTTAATAGAATAAGGTGAATTGGAGTAGAAACAATACTGTAACCAATGTTCTTTTTAGTAATTCTTAATAAATTCTTACTAATGTAATTCTTATTTTGGGTTTTAAAATTAGATGAATAATCTATATCAACATTTATATTCCACTGTAAATATTATAGTGTATATATTTTCAGAACTGTTGAATGTATAGTATCTAATTTCATTCTGCTAGTTCAGTACAAAATTTATATTCTTACACACAGCTTATCCAACTTAGTTTTGATATATATTTCAGTCATTTATTCACTCTAGCTTTATAAAGAAAAAACAGTTTAATTTTGATTGATCCTATATTATTTGTGTTAAGCCACAAAATTTTATTTGATAATAAAGTAAACCCCAAAGTTACATTACTTCCCTTCAGGTTTTTAGCTCTGATAAGAAGTCAGATTTGAGAAAGAACCTGTTAAAAATATTTCTCACTAAAACTACTGATTTCTTCTTTAGTTCTTGGGGCTGAAATGGATTGAAAATCTTCCCAAAGCCACAAATTTCAAGAAAGAAAAAAACATATTGTATGTTTTAAATATTATAACTATGTATTCCCAGTGTTTTCATGTGCTAAAATCTGTTTTTCTTGTAAATCAACCAAGGTCGTCCTTTGTTTGGTTAAGTAAATTTAAATACAATTAACAACTGTGTAATACCCACCTATACTCACATGAGAAATGCCATGGCTTTTTAAACCATAAAATTAAGCCTTGAAAAATGTTGTTACTGGCTTGAATTCCAAGAAATAAATGTTTTCCATTATCATATGCCTGATATTTTACTCTCACTTAATATCCTCATTTTGAATGAGCATCTTTCAAGGGGCTGCATGCTGGTATTGCCAGTGGCAGTACATGAAAAACTCCAGGAAAGCTCATTGTCCTCAGAGTAATGAAAAAAACAGAGCAGGACATAGATTTTATCCCCTCCCCCAAAGAGCATCCCATCAAAAAGAAAATGTGGAAATATGAAATTATAAGTCCCTGTCTAAATAACAATATGCCAAAAAAGGACCCAAGCGATTTAGTGAAAATGCAATAAAATACAAGTCAGCAGTTAGATCTGCTTGCGAAAGCACATGCTACACTTGGTAATTATTTATCAGGAATAATTATCTAGTTGTATTTTGCACTGATAATTACAGCTTGGATTCTGCATCTCGCATGTCACCTACACTTCAGGAAAAATATAACTAAGTTGAAGAAAAGCTAGAAAAAGGCAGCAAATGATAGATTTTTTATAGATTATTAAAAATATGCTATGCAGGTAAAATGGTAGGAAAGACATTCCAAATAAAAGGGTCCATCACTTTGACTCCAAGCAAGTTTGTTTCACAGGTTGTGGTCCTCAGCTGTGCAAGTGTTTGTGGACACATTCTCAGGGGTCAAAAGGTAACTGAAAGACAGGACCTTCCAAAAGCAGTATTCAAGGTACCATGAAAGGATTAGTATATTCACTGGAAATTTGCTAGGAGCTGCAAAGTGAAAAAGGCTGAAAATCATCTGGAAAAGAAAAGGATGAAAAGAGTTAGGGTAACATTTTTACAGTACAGAACAGAGTTTTAGGAATTGGAAAGTGATCCATCATCTGTTCTCTTTGGCCACTTGAAAGGTGCCAAGAGCAAACCATCTTGATTGACAACAAAGATCATCCAGATGGGCTATGAAGCCTTCAAGCCACAGCACAGTTAAGCAGATACTTCAGCTTCTCCAGATCTAAAATCAGCTGCAATGCATGCAGGTGGTACCTTTGTAGCACATCCCTTAGACTGCAGTAGTATTGAGGTACTTCTACATGACAGAATTCGGACTGCTATTCAGAGGTTGGATGTAGTTTACTTCCTTCTCTAAGAACTTAGATGATGACTGGCCCCATGGGAAAGTTCTCTACTATTTTAGAGACAGAGTTTCATTTCTGAAGTGAAATCATGACTTTTTGAGTTGTATTGTGCTTACAAGCTAACTTCAAGGTAAAATGGGCTCAGAATGCTCTTCATAATGAATATATGATAATGGTATAACCTGCTGAACTTGTTTTACCTTCTTCCCTGATTGTATGCTTTCATTCTTCCTTTTCTTCACTGTTAAAATATAGCTTGTTATAGGAACAATGGGAACCACATGAACAAATGCATGCAGGCACCAGTATATGAAGATAATAATATGTTCTCCAGCACTCACTTATCAGGAAAAAAAAAAAAAAATCATATAATCATAGGGACATTTTGGAGGACACTCAGAAGTGCATTAAGACTCTTGTGTATCACCTCACTGCTTACTAAGCAGCACAGAAACTCATACTGAAGCTAACTCTCAGATTCAAAAGAAAGCTCACATTTTTTATTAGGGAAATGGAAACAAATAATACCTGAAACAGATATTTGTGAAAAGAGAATGTTTGTGAGCATGATATATTCCTGGAAACTAAGCCACAGAAACAGAGTGAGATGAAAATGGAATTGCAGATCTCAGCAGTCTTATTCTCTTTCAAATCTCCATGAATGCCACATCAAATTTACTCCTTTTTTGAACAGCCATAGCTCTTTCAGAAGACAGGTTTCTCCTCCCAGGTTTACAATGCAACAGTTTTCCAAGAAGTTCCTGCTTTTCAGTGAACCCTGACCTTCCACTTTCAACCTAAATTACATCCCTTTCTCAACACACATTATTTATAAAACCATACCATTTTCATCTTATCTATTTAACAGGCAGGGACAACTGGTTAGAAAGAAGCAGGCTGAGCAGATCTCCAGCCTGAAAGAAGTAAAGAATTTGCATTTCTCCACATTAATTTATTCCTCTGAGAGTTTGGGTTGAGCTACTGACTCATTTCTTGCCCATACCAATTGTACTTTCAAAGTAAAAACAAGCTGAAAAGTTCATTACTATGATTGTGAGATCAGGTACTGAATTCTTAAAAACAGTATTTCTGCAAAGGAAAGGTCAGAGTTTTGAAGTGCTGGAGAAATGCAGGAGTCATGGGGAATGAACAATGTGGCTAGAAAATTGAAATCAGATGAAAGAATGCAGGAGAAATGCTTCTTGCTATATTTTTTCTTCAACATGTTCTTGATGGTGGACGCTGGTCAAGGTCCATCTCCTATCTCCAACATGAGTTTGGATCATGCTTCCATTGCAATCTATTTGCTGCTCTGCTGTAGGTATTTCCAATGATAGCACAGTTACGGTCTACCTGGCTTCTTGACACTGTGCTAAAGGCCATCATGTGCTGCAATTTTGAAGACAAATTTCTTAGTCATGGTTTCAAAACCTTGGGAGGCACCAGAACTTGTCATAGCACCTATGCCACAGGGGAAATCTTAGGGGTACCCTCCTGTAGGTTGCTACATTAGATATTCTGGATGACCTAACATGTGGTCCTATGCCTATGTGAAGACTTGATGTCCACCATTATGCATCTCACAGCCACATGTTCTCAAGCCATTATCTGTGCTTTTGTGCCCCATCAGACCTCAGCAAGGACCCATGAGAAGGGAAATGGAAGATGAGCACAGAAATCCTTTGAGAACATAAGCAGAGTATGATACAAGAGATGACCAGGATATAAACACAAATGAGAAGTGGTCACCGCTGGTCCCTAAAGAAATGTTTCCTAGGGAATTGGGTAGAACCAATTTCAGAGCATAGCAAAGAGAATAAAAACAAACAAACAAACAAAAGACTTATTTCCAATAGGAAATACATCTCATATCAGGTGAGGAAACAAGAGAGGTAACATGGTGATATAAAACACCATGTTTCTCCTCCCAAAATGAGAGCAAGGTGAGTGTACAAAGAGAAGTCCTCCAGCCCTGTCTTCCCTGGCTAAAGGTACTGCACCTGAAAAATGTTCCTGCAAATCTGCAGGGGTTCCAGTATTATGTCCAACAGAGAAAGCACACTATTTGATTTGTCATTTGCCATATTCTGCCTCTCCAATTCAGCAGTCATATATGAGGTGTTATCTTTGACTACATTACAGGAAATCTGTGTTTTAAAGAGTAATGATTACATTTTTCTATACGTTTTCTTGTCCAGCTTTCTCACATGAGAAGGTAATTGATACCAAAGCACCAAGAAAGTGTGAGAGTTCAACACTGTCTCCTAAAGATCTCCATAAAAACAATAGAGCATTTAACCTTCTCATTTACTACTTTGCACAGTGTAGTATAAAAGTGACTAACAGGAAGAACATAAGATGAAGGAGTACAGATACAGGTTCTTCAAAGACAGGTACACCTCAGGTTCTCTCTCAGTTATGAGGGCAGAGCTACAGAGGTGGCCTGGCATAGAGCAGTACCTATGCATCACTTGTTTCTTGTTTTCCAGACTCATGACAAACACCTGCTACCATTCCCACACATGCATATCTGCACAACCTATTTAACACTGCTAGACTGCTGACACAGACCTACTAAGCACTTTACCAGTGCATTTGAAGGTACTTTCTGTTCTGAATGCACTCTGTATCAGAGAATCCCTGAATGATTCAGGGATTAAATCTATAATAATCCTATCTATTTCCATTGCTTGGCCTGAATGTATCATGTATTGTAACACTGAAAGGGAGCATGATGTTTCCCCTGTATCACATTCTTTAACACTTACTGGATTTCTGGATGCATTTGACTTGGATGTAGGACTAAAACACATGCTAAGTAAGTTTGCGGAAGACACTAAACTGGAGATGTTAACTCCCTTGAAGGTAGAGAGTCCTTGCACAGAGATCTTGACATATTAGAGGGCTAGGCAATCACCAACAGCATGAAGTTTAACAAGAGAAAGTGCTGAATTCTACACTTGGGACAGAGGAACCTTGTATATATGTACAGACTAAGGGGTGAGAGGTTTGAGACCCTCTGCTTGACAGCAAGCTAAATATAAGTCAACAGTGTGCCCTGGAAGCCAAAAGGGCCAACTGTACCCTGGGGTGCACCAAGCACAGCATTGCTAGCTGGACAAGGGAAGGGATTAACCTGTTCTGCTCCGAACTGGTGCAGCCTCACCTCCAGTACTGTGCACAGGTTTGAGTGCCACAGTATAGGAAGGACATAAAACTATTAAAGAGTGTCCAAAATATGGCTACAAATATGGTGAAGGGTCTAGAGGGCAAGATGTATGAGGAGTAGCTGAGGTCCCTTGGTTTGTTCAACCCAGAGCAGAGCAGGCCAAGCGGAGGCCTCATGGTGGCCTGCAGCTCCCTCACAAGGGGAGCGGAGGGGCAGGCACTGAGTTCTGCTCTCTGGGGACAGCGACAGGACCCAGCCCATGGAGCTGGGACAGGGGAGGGTCAGGCTGGGTTTTAGGTAAAGGTTCTCCACCCAGAGAGTGGTTGGGCACTGGGACAGACTCCCCAGACCCATGGTCACATCATCAAGCCTGCTGGAGTTCAAGAAGCATTTGGACAATGCTCTCAGACATGTGGTCTGATTTTTGGGTGGACAACACTCTCAGATACATTGTTTGATTTTTGGGTGCTCCTGTGTGGAGCCATGAGCTGGACCAAGGATCCTTGTGGGCCCCTTTCAACTCAGAAAGTTCTGTAACTATGATTCTATGATGCCACAATTTGCACCTCCTAGCTTATTAAGTGTTTTTAAAGTGGACTCAAAGGTCAGAACCCTTCAAATACTGAGACTTTTGTAGAGCTCAATAGATCAAGGAAATCAGCCATCTTCAAGTCAATTTTTTTTTTTTTTTTTTCATTTTATATGAATGAAAAGATGCCCAGCTTTACTTACTGGAAATTTAGAACAGATCTCAGAACATTTGGTTATTAATCTGACCAGCCATGCTTCATCACAGCCCAACAATTTCTGAGACTCCACAGGGATTATAGAATATAAGAGATAAAGGGCCTGCTAAAGCACCAGTGTTCTTAAAAATTCTTGTCAATTTGTCAATTTTTCAGTTGGAGAGGATGGAAAAAAAAAAAAGGGGGGGGGGGGAGGCACAAAGAAACATTGTAATAGAAGGTACAGAGGTACAGAAAACGTCGTAATAGAAGGTACAGAGGTACAGAGACCAAGAGACATGAGTCTTGTAGTGAGTTAGCATTGTTGTCTTTGAAGAATGGACAAGAAAGTACTAGAGGTTGCAATGTGCAATGAAGATTAAAAGCATTTTTCCTGTAGAGAGAAGCACATCTGACATCAATTTAAAGATGATGATAGCAGTCTATTAAAGGCAAGTAAAACAAAGGAACAAGGGAAAATATGTCTAAATAAAAAGTAATGTTCACAAAGCTTAAAGAACTTAAAAATAAAAACACATCAGGTCACTAACTGATAAACAATAAACTCTTAAGTGTCATTTATCACAGAACTGAACAGATATACATAAGAAGAACAACATTCTAAACCTCAAATGGTAAATCAAAAGCATGCTTTTAACCAAGAACAGCCTAACAGAGAGAAACAGAGAAACTCTTTTGATTCATGCTTGACATTGCAGAGATAATGGCATCACTTAAGATACTAAAGGCTAAGTCTGAAGTCCCTGCTTAGGGATTTTCTGATTTAATTAAAAATAAAAGTAATTGAAAGGAAGATAGGGAGTCTGGAAACTAACTTATTCTTTATGCTGGGGGCTGAGTGACAACTCCATACTGATGGGTTTTAAATGATCTACAAAACTATAAAAACATGCAAAACTCAAATGGTGTCCCCAACCAATCTTTAATGAGTTTTTTTTTTTCCTTTTCTCTTCTTTATTTTTTTTTTTTTTTCATTCATTATATCTTACGGATATAGCAAGCATATCTTGTCCAATATTTTATGCAAGAATTGTGGCAGTCTAATAACAGAGTGTGCTAGCCCTCCAGAGTTCAGTTTGCAATAAAATTTGCACACAGAAACTGGATTTAGTTCATATACTAGAAACTCATAAATAGGATCGTGTCTGACCAAATTCTCTCAAAAAAATAGCAGAACTTTTCTGCTTCAAATACCTTCCAGAATCTAAAAACCTTCTGTCATTGAAGCCATCTATGTATGTTAGACAGACGCTTCATACCAGGAGAATTCAAAACTTCGAACTCTGGACTTTTTTTTTTTTTTTTCCTAGAAGAAAATGACTATTAGCTTCACCTTTAATGTAAATGTGGGCAGTTTTAATGCCACCCAGCAGGTGGCAGTGGTATGCACAAACACATATACAAACATGTCTGCCTACACATGCACCAATGCGTAACAGGCAATTCATTACAGTGCTTTTGAGTAACATTTTGTGTGTGAACTTTCTAAAATCCCACATGTCTACTTTGGATGTAACCCACTTGGAAAATTCAAATGAAAAACAGAAGGATGAATGTTTGAGTACTCTAACAGACCTGGATTACTGAAACACATACTGCCAGTAAAACTGTTCCAGATCTCTCATGAGAACTTCACATAAAATTTCAGTATCTTGACTTGTCTGTTAATGTCTCTGGAAAGCTAGTCATAATCTTCATCTTAATTAAAAGATGCCCAAAATTAGACTGACAGAACCATGAGCCAAAGTCTGGCTTGTGTCTGACTTGCTCTAATATGTTCTGAAACTATCCTATATCTTGTATCTTATCTTGTTAGTTGATATGTGGTGACTACAGAAAAAAAAAAAAAAAAAAAAAAAAAGTTTTATTTTTGCGCTAGGAAGTACCAGAGAATAATTTTTGTGCACAGTAAATTCTGATTACAGAGAGATAATTTTCAACCTTCAGTGTTGTTTTTTTTTTTATTTGTTTGTTTGTTTTTTTTTTTTGTTTTGTTTTAAATTTTATTTTATATATATCTATATCTATATATCTACACAGGTAATACATGTAAACTGCTTAACAGAACGAGTCACAGTAATGTCTGTTTTGGTGTCAACTCCATTGCTTAGATCAGTGCACCTTGAAGGTGGAAAGTAGCTTGTGGAGAAACAGTTTAAAATGATTCATCCAGACAAACAAATATTTAGACAATGTGTGAGTTCTACTCTACAAAAGTCACATATATATTTGACTGAAATGCTGAAATGGATTCAGAAGGGAGAAAAAAAGGCTAATGCCCACTTTTTTTGTTTGTTTGTTTTTGGTTTTGTTTTCAAATTTTCATTGTGCAGATCAGAATAAAGTTCACTGAAGGTGAAAATAATTCACTGTTGATGAATGATACATATAAGATTTGACTCAGGCCCCTCTGTGTGTAACCTTTCTGCTTTAAAATTCTGATGATTTAATGTTGTTCCTATCTCCATAGCATCCAAGCGTTTCACATTAATGAATGCATGGGACATGCACTAAACCTGGCACCCCAGACCTTTTGAATCATAGGTCTGATGTATCTTCCACTGATAGACCACTGAATTGTGTCACAACCTCAGTTTTGATGAGGGTTACATGATATTCCTTATAAGAACAAATTAATGTAGTCCAACATAAATCAATTATGTGTTTATCTACTATTGTTCACAAAAATAAGTAATTCATAGAACAAATTTTAATCATCTGTGAAATTATAATAACTATTTGATTCCCAAATTTCTAATGTACCCAGTCTATGTAGGGATGACTTATTTCTCCTTTCAGATATTAACAGCCAGTTCTTCCTCTGAGTATACAGAGGAAATAAGTTACTCCAGCTCCAAAGTAGTACTTTGGTTCTTTTGAAAAAGTTTCTTATTATGAACTGAGTCAGACTTTCCTGAACTTTATGAGGTCCTCTAAAATGAATGAACTTTGAAATGCCTTTGATATTATCATTGTCTCTCAGAGTAATAATCATAATTAGCTTTTTTCTAATTTCCTCCTTTGGCTTTCATACAGCTAAGACTATAAAACAGAGTTGAAATTTATCCCAGGCACTGTTGGGAACTCCTTTGTATTTTAAGTCAATTCCTAAATACAATCAGGTCTCTTAATGTAAATGAAGTCTGTATGAAGTCAAAGGACTTTTATGATGTTTTAGATATTAGAATCTTATTCCCATGAAATAACCTTGACTAGGTGCCTAAACACTCTGGTAAGGAGCATAGTAAATTTTTTCCTGTTCCTCCACTGTCATTTCATTCATTTATCTCTCTCTTACTCCTCTCCATCTACACAGAATCTTCCTTTCCAAGTGACCTAAATATCTCCCATGTACTTGCCTCTTCAAAAAACTTCCTCTAGTTTCTCTTTGTTTGTTTCTAAATGCTTCAAATGTGTCTACTGTGTTTCCTTCTAGAATCAGAAACCATTTTCAAAGGATATGTGCCCTGGAGCCTAATAAAACAAGATCATATGAAATTATCTGATAACTGCCTCCCAAAACCTGAGTATTCTGTCACCACTGAGGACTATCTTGTCACCTCATACTTTTGAACTGTTGCTTTCATAGGACTTGGCCTTCCGTTTGTCATTTGGGATGTGTCTCACATCCAGGTGTCTATGGGTGTCCCAGAGGATTCAATCATTACCTGCTGTTCTTTATCTTCTGCATACTGTTACTTTAATATCAATCAGAGCACCTTTATTCTGACATGCTTCCATTTTATCTTTTTGGAGTTTTCACCTCTGATAAAAATTAAAACCTCATCTAGTGTTTCTGTCATATTCTCATCTAAGAATCATAAGAAAAATCAGATGGGAAAACATAAGGAGGTCCCTAGCCCAACCTTCTGCTTAAAAAAATGTGAGCTCTGAAGTCAGACCAAGCTTCTCAGAGCTTTTTCCAGTTGCATCTTGAAATCCTTCACAGATGCAACCTCTCTGTGCAGCCTGCTCTAGTGCTGGACTGTTCTTGCAAATTGCAGTCTCAACATCCTGAAAAGTGTAAAGTGTTTCTTAATTCTCACTTGCCATGAAACAGCTATCTTCTTAATTGTCATCAAATTCCATCACCTGGCTGCTGGTGCACAAACACTTACAGAAATAATTCCTTCAGTAGAAGGATAACTAATTTATTGGGATTGTGGCATAAAGTCATACACAGAGCATAGGGGATTGTGGCTGTCTGGTAGCAAGTGGAGTCATTGCAATGGAGTCTCCTCACAATGGCATCTTCAGCTGGATTAAATGAAACTCACTGATGTGCTGTTCTGCTCAGTTCTTGTCCAGTTCTTGCCTGTGATTGTGAACAATCACTTCAGCACATGTGTAATACATTGTTATTTATTGTATTAACTGTATACAAAACAGCTCCCGAATATCTTACCAAAGAGCTATGTTATATGACCATTTCTGCACCTGTAAGAACATTTTCTATTAATTATGTACATGTATTATCAATGTAAAATTTGATCAAATCTGCAACAGGAATCTCTGTGAGACTCCACCTACATTATTAATCAATAGATTTAAACAAATAAATTAGTCTTGACAGAGCAGGAACTGCCTAGTGATTTCTATAGAGTTGTCTGAAATTCTCACCTCAACAGCTCTTGCAACAATCAACAAAATACTTAATTTTCAAGATGGCTGGGTGTTCAGGCAATCACCTAGTTTTTTATTCTCTGTTGTAAAGTGATGATGATAGTGAGCTTAATTCCTTAATTTTGTGAGATGGGGGAATTATAAAGTTCTGGGAGTCTGTTGTTGTCACTAGTATGTATCTCAGCCATTTCAGCAAACCATGTACTCCTCCAGGCACTATGTGAAAGTCTCTGGTTGGAAATCAAATTAGCAAATTAGTTGACTACAGCAGCATATTGACACAAACAAATAAATTGATTTTTGTTTGAAAATTTTCATTAGTATATATAACTGTATAAAGAAGAAGGACATTGTGTTCATTAATACAGAATAGACAAGTTTCATTTTTTCTCAGCTTGCACACATCTATTATTAACATAGTTGGGGTTCTTGTTCTAGTTTTAGTTGTTACATTCAATTCTGCTAAGCTACTGTTGGTGCTTGATGTTACTATTATTTTTTTTTTGAAAAACAAACACTCACAAACAAAAATATACTTCTACTTTTGACTCCTACTTTGTGCCAATTCTTTATTCTTGGAAAGAAATACTGCATGAAAATGTTCTAATGTTATCTGATTAACAAGGATCCAGTGCTGACACTGGCTGGTCCAGATTCTACTTTGAGTTATCCTGTTTGAAACAACAAGGCTGTTTATTTGATCAAGTTCAGATTTAACTCAAAATTTAAGAATTTTAGAATGTGGAGAGGGAAGGTACCAAAGAATCTACTAGGAAACTGTTATACAAAATAAAACTTTAAGTCCTCTAAAGGTTGGATATCTGAGGAAAGAAGACAAAATTATGATAATTTACTCTCACATGTTATTTTAATCTATTTCCATGAAGATCACTGAAAAATCTTGGTCATGGTACTTGTTTGAAAACTGCATGGGAAAAAGTTCACAACATCACATTCCCCTTGTCAGTCAATCATTATTTGGTCCACCAGTTCAGAAACAAACACACAAAACTGTTCATAATACTAAAAATTTTACTTTATCTAATTTCTGTATGTGTATGGTTTAGGATGAAGGCAATCCTTACATATTGGAAATTCAGCAGAAAACTGAAACTAAAATATTTATAAGTGCGTTTGATCTGAATGACAGGAAGTTTAACTTTGACTTCATGTTGAAGACCACAGTCAAGTCTGAGAATGCAGACATCTATACATGCACGTGTGTGTATACAGATGCAGACAGAAAGCCAGATGGTCCAATCCATTTGCATTAATTATTTTTTACAGGACAAAACAAATTCAAAATGTTAATTTTGCTATATGCTATGCGTGAGAAAAATGTCCACCAGCATAAGCACCTCAATTAAAACACATTGATGTTTATGATTATATTCTTAGAAAATAAGAATAATAAAAATAAATCCCCATGCTTAAAATTTGGGGTGGAAGGTAAAAAGTGTGATCTTGGTTTCAGTCAAGAATTCAGCAGATTTACATTTTAAAATGGATACAAATAAAAACTTCATTCTCATACTAACTATATATAAGGATATATATATGGTATAACTGTAAGAACAGAAGTCCACCTAGCATGCTATCCTGTCACTGACAGTAGCCAAAACAAATGCCATGTGATTTGTATGGGAGATGGGTAAGTACATAATGATTTTCCCAGAATAATTTTCCCCTTCCAGCAACTCAGAGATATCTTGGAGTAAAGATATGTTTAATCTGATATCTGATATCTGATAATCTGTTTTTTATAATTAAGAGAACCAAGATAGATAGGTTACTACATGTATGAGCAATACCAGCTAAAGTAAAAGCACAAGCAAGTAAAGAACAGTCAGCTGATGCACAGTGCTGGGGGGCAAAGTCATCTTCGTTACTTTGAATCCTGGTAATAGGAAATGTCAGTGATATTACAAGAACGGATCTTTGCTACATGGTAAGTCTAGCAGGAGATAGAAAAATGTAAAGATTCAGAGTCTGAGAATTAATACTATCTTTGTGCTTGGCAATATTTCATTTGGATGAATTTTATTCTTTTGTGTCAACATTCACAAGCATTTGGTGGGGAATACATGAGGATGTTTGTGGCAGCAAAGGTTCCCAGCCCTATATAACAGAACACCACTTGCCAGTTTTAAAAACTGGCAGTTTTAAACGCTGATTTAAAAACCCTATTTGGACTAGAAGGAGGAATACACATTACTTTTGAAATATCTTTACATATTCTGGAATGCAAAAATTGTTTCGATCATTTCAAGATTTTCTGTAGTAGAGACACTGATTCCCTCTGGGGCTTGATCTCAAGCTTTTTTACTTCCAGAAGAACGTTTCCATTGCTTGAACAACAGGACTTTGGTTTTCTTCCACCTTCCTATTACTTTTATTTAGTTAATGTATGTTAAACCAGTCTGATTAAAAGTGATCTTTTTGTGTGGACATTCTTGTTTTGGATTAATTGAATGTAATTTAAATATTCCAAACCAATTTATACCAAAAAGAAAGAAAATAAGTGTTGGACTGGAATACTCGCTTATAATACAGTTTTCAATGTTCTCCATTTAACTCTATGGCTTAGCTTAAACGAATGCAGTTTTGGATCTTGGACTGTATATTCCACAGAAAATCATTTTTCTGAGACAGTGTTTACTGTGGCTGCATTTACTTCATCTCTCATTTCACTCTAAGAATTATACACTGAATTTAAAAAGAAGGAAAAAAAAAACTACAAAAATATTTTCACAATTAGCAATAACAAAAAACATAGCTGGACTTTATAAATGTTCAGATACAGAACTTTGTGAAATCAGTGGGAAAAATGTTTATTGGCTTTAAAATTTTGGATCAAATCCAGCAGATCTTCAAAATTAGTAATACATTTTATGGTGACTAACATTTTCCAACTTTTTTTTTCTTATTTAAATACATTTTAATAAAGAAGATTCTTTTGGTTATTTGAGCTAAGCATCAAAAAAAAAAAAAAAAGTCTAAAATAATCAGATTTAAGGTATTAAAAAGGAAATTTTAAAAGGCAATTACTTTTTTTTTTTTTTTTTTTTTTTTTTTTTTTATCCAAGCCATAGTCTTGTAATCTCCCGTTTAGGACAGTTTCATGACACTCTATTAAATAAGCTTTTTTATACTAAGGGTGTCAAAGGAAGCTTCTCCATTTACAATTTGAGTTAAAGCTCAGTGAAACTCTTGTTACATGGAATTTATTGTCAATTCTTTTTTTTTTTTTTTTTCATACTGTAAAATTAGTTATCTTTGATTAAGATATGTGTGAAAATATTGTCCACCCATACACTGATTTATGAGGAACTCTTAGAAACCTTATTGATATAAAATACAGAGCTGGTGATTGCAAAAGATGTTTGTACCAAAATGTCAGGGGCACTCAGGTCCTTTTTATGTACAGAACAGGATGAATTGTCTTTCAGAGCCAAATGTGATGTGGACTTCTTGTCAATGATTTTAAAAGGGACAGGTCTGGGTCATCACAAAGCGAGAGTGAAATGGCAGGAAGTTTCTATTCCATGTCTATGAACAATGATGGAAGTAGGGAAAAGAACCACATGGACAGTCTGGTCCATACCAGGAAGAAATTGCCAGAGAAGCAATGCACATCTCATAATTCAGACCTCTCTGTATTAAAATAATAATAACAATAATAACAATAATAACAATAATAACAATAATAACAATAATAATAATAATAATAATAATGTGTTGGGTTTTTTTGCTTGGTTGGTTGGTTTTTGTTTGTTAGTTTTTCCTTTCTTGCAGCACGTGGAAACCACTGAATACCAGGCCAAAAGGAAGGATAGATACTCTTTTTCACCACACTTCACATGTCAACAAAATATTAAATTTCATCTATTGTTCAGTGTCTAACTCATTCCTATTTATACTGTGATTCCTTAGCATTTGTTGAAAGAGGTGATGTCCTTAGAAACTACCCAATTTACCTTAAATTCTGAGAAAGAAGGTAAAAGCTATGATTTTGGATTCAGTCGGGAATTCAGCAAATTCACACTTTACAAATAAAAATTACCCATACGATTATTTATTTATTTATTTATTTTCAGAATATGGCTTATTCTTTGAGCTTTGTCAGTAATGTGAATAACAGTAGTTCATCTGATGAAATTATTTTTTCTCTGATTATGTGAATAGTTTATAGACAGATTTATACACTTGATCTTCCTGGTAGTCATATTCTGAAACCTTGTTACACAGTTTTGCTAGCTTGTGTACAATAGATGCAAGTTCAAATTGAGCACCAGAATGCAGAAAGTATTGTATGTATCCAGGTACCTCATGTTCCTGTTCCAAAAATTATTTTCCCACCAGGCAAGCCCACAAGAGCTCATTATCACAAAGCCTTATCCTCAGTTCTGTCAGCCTGATGACACGGAATCTGTGGAGCTACTCCAGAGTAAAATTGATGTAGCAGAGTGAACAGACAAGCCTTTCTCGCCTTATACATCTTGTCTCTCTTAATAAAAAGTATACATATCTCCCATATTCCTGTAGCAAATTTATATTTTCTGGGAATGAGACTTGGAATTTATAGTATGACCATATTATTATTCTTTCCTCTGATTTTTTTTTATTTCTTTTCGTTTTATTTTTTTTCTTCTTCTTTTCTTTTTCTTTTTTTTTTTTCTTTTTTTTTCTTTTTTTTTTTTTTTTTTTTTTTTAATTTTTCTTAACCCAAGTTAAGCTGAAATGGGATACTGCATATTTCAATCACAGATGTCAGCTCTACTCTTCATATTTGACACTTGTCCGGGAAGGGCTCCAGAACCATGACCCTGTCTCGGCATTAGCAGATATAGTCCAGAGCCATTTGTGGCTGTGGCCATTCAGACCACTTTATGCCAGCATCTGCAATAATGCTGCTCCCACTAGGCAATGGTCATGTGGTGTAAACTGAGTTTAAGCAGAACCCAGTTTTATTCCTGTCACAGGCAAGCCCTGGAAGCAAGACATTTTTCTTCTCAAGGGAATCTCAGAAATCTCCTTACCTCTTGTTCCATGGTAGAGTCAGTTTGGTTGTATTTGCATGCAGAAACCAAAGCATCTTGGAGAAAGTCATATGCTATGGTGTCTCTGTTCTTACCTTTTGTCACTCCTCTGATTTTCTTTGCTTGCAATAAATGGTGAAATATGGAGATACCTTGTTTTTATTTATTGTCAATGTTTACATTAATGTAGTTGTTTTAGCAGATTGCAACAGTTGTGAAACCCCACCACAGAAGTGTTCCTAGAATAATTATCTCCTGCTGCAGTCTAATCAGAGTAGAGAATATGACTTGGTCGAGGCTTTGAAGTTTGTTAAGATGAGATCTATGCAATGATAAATAATGTATTTGTCTAATGTGTTGCAACAAGATGTAAAAGAAAATTAATTCCAGAGGCAGTTTTTATTATTCTTGAGTCTGTAACATGTCATCTTCACTGCAAGTCAAATGCCAAATTACAGCTGAAATCCTGTTCTGCAAATGAAGTCCTTTAGTCATGCTAATTTTAATTTTAAATTTAATTGTTTGCATTTTACATCTCTTACTACTACCCTGGAAGCCAGTTCTACCTCTTAAATTTTAAAACACACAAAAAGCTATTTTCCTATTCTAGTACTACAGATGCAAATGATGATGCCTTATTTCAACTGCTTCTCAGGAAGGTTATAGGTAATGAGCTGGAGAGGAAACTGGGGCTGTTGGAAATGCCTGTAGGAAGCACAGGACTTGGGACATGAAGGGTCTAAAGACCACTTGTAGTTATATAGTCTATAAAGCCATAGTAAAAGAGATTTCATCAGTTCTACTGGAATGGTTTGTTTCTATAGGAAAATATATACATGTAAATAAGTAATGAAGTCCAACTATTGCTCAGGTTCAGCAAGCCATCAGTGGAGGCTTATACTGCTTTGAACTGGGAGTAGGCACTGTTATATGTCTGAGACCTGGTGAATTCCTACCAGCTTTAACACCAGTTAAACACCAAGTTTAACACCAAGAGCACATCTCATAACCCAGCTGTTCTCTTGGATTGGTTCCTGAGCTTCTAATGTTCAAGCTCCATAATGACTTGAAGGCACTTCACCAGCCAAAAACACTAAAAGAATCACTTTTCACCTTAATGAAATGTCTAGGGAGTGAAATGCTTTTTATTTATTTATTTTTTTTTTCCCCTTTCTTCACAGAATGAATCAATTGTAAACAATATATTATTATAATAAATGAAACATACCAGGTGGAACTGCAACGGGAATTTTAAATTGACCAAATGAATCAAACCATAAATTTGACAGAACACTAGAGATAATATAACTAGACTTTTGAAAGGTAGCATGGAATATTTTTGCCAACTAATTAATAATGTGCAAGATTTTTACTTTCCAAATGGGGAAAAAAAGACCCAAAACATTTAGATACCATCTGCTACTTGCTGTACCCCTTGCACCCAATGAGGTTACAGTAGTGCATTCCCTAACAAGTGACTGGACTTGTAGAAATGGCATAGATTAATCTTTTGCTCTGAAATTCAATAGCTCCAGGCAGACCTCTGTCTGGAGCAACTGTAAAAGTGGGATAAGATTACTTTGATATAAATACCACCAAGTGCAGAGATAATCATCTGAGAATATATATCTAAAGCTAAGTTCTAGCGTTGTACATTCAGCTGAAATTTGTTTAACATATTTGCAAACCAGCTTGGCTAATATCTATTTTTAACAGCAAAAGTTCTGCTAATTAGTTCAGTATTCAGCAACACAGCTTTCAAACACCCTTTTTCCATTGACAGATCTAAGATGTATAGACTAGCTTATGAGAAGGCAAGATAGCTGGAGAGGGAAAAATAACTGGTATCACAGCACACAGCAAAACTATTGATCTGACAGATGATAGATTTGAATCTCTAAAAGGGCATTTCTAATAACTTAAATAAGCGACAGCTGAAAATCCTTATCATCAATGAAAATAGAGGAAGAGAAGACAAGGACAATGTTCACTGAATCATTCAGAACATGAATGAAAAGCTAAGCACGCACATAAAGTTAAGTGGGAGAGATATGAAGCTTTTATTGAGGTAGCTGTAAGAATTTATTTATTTATTTATTTGTTTATTTATTTATTTTATATCCACTCTACAGTATTTGAGATAATCTTCAACTTTGTAACTGCCATGAGGTTGTCTTGGGATTCAGTAATTACTAAACTTACAAAGTAAGCAGTATAAAGTACTACTTTAAAAGCTCACTCCCTTGGTGAGGGACATTCCTATACCAAAAACAGCAAAGGAGTTTCTTCTTTCATGTGCCATTCTGAAAATACAGTATACTTGTTTTCACTCAGGGCCCACTGTGTATGTAGAACACATGGAAGACCTTCTTGGAATGGACAGATTACTTAAAATTGGGCAGGATGGAGATGTCTAAGGCAAAAACTCTGATTGAAGAAAATCTTTCATGGCGACTACCCAGTACAGAACCACCTATTTTACCATATACATGTCTTTTCTACTCTGATGGTTCCTAGACTCCTGAATACCTGTTGTTATGCATATCCAAGGTCACATCAGTGCCCGAATCTGGTTGCTTACCTCACACCCAGCTGGGAAGAGGAATGGAGACTAGACAGAGTCTTTACCCAAGTTTCCCAAAGGAACTCTGAAAAGATTTTTTTTTTTTTTTTTCTCAAAGTGCAGCTGCTTTGCTTTAAAACAGAGGTGTGGGAGGCATTTCCCTCCAGAGCCCTGCTGTGGAAATGGGGTGCCTTGATCTGCAGCCAGGGCTGGGAGCATTCCCCACTCTTCCTGATGACATTGTTTACCAAATAATTCAAAATGTTCAGCTACAGTGGAGGCACAGGGAACATAACTCTGTAGCACAGCAATTAGTACAGTCCCATGGGATAATAGGTATTAGGCAACAGATATAGTTACCTAGCAAGTTTTCCCTAGGTCCAAGTGAATTTAGAGGATCTCATGTTTCCAGCCACAGCCCCCCCCCCCCCCCCCCCCCCCCCCCCCAGTTATTGGTGAAAGGCCTAACATTACTGACCAAATGTCAAGAGGGACTGTGTGTGTGCTCAGAGGCCTGATATTTCATCAAGGGTTTCATGCATTTGGAAATCCACAGATGGCCAGGGCACATGTGTAGTGTTACTGCAAAATGTGCTTTTTGGAAAACATCTGGCTCACTAATCCTCTGCTACAAGTCACAACGTACAACAGGTCTGACACTTACTGCGCAGACATTCTGCATTCACCAAACAGTATCCCCACAGGGTTTATTGTTTAATTAGTTTGCATATTTGTTTGGTTGGGTGTCTTCATTTCAACAGTGTAAATACTCTGTGTCTCAAATTTGACATATAGAAAAGCCTCACAAGACATATTTTTTGTGTTTTAGGTAAAATAGCATGGACATCTCAAGGAAAACTTCTAGTTGTTTTAATCACACACACACACATAATTGATATAGCCCAAGAATCCAAACTTCCTTGAGGTGATAGACAGGCATACATTTCTCTTATACATTCAGATTACCTATATTTGTACTAGTTGCATTTCCAGAATTGAGCACAAGATCTTAAAAAGAGAATGTAGATTACAGCCAGAAGAAAACAATAGCAACAGATCTGTGTGTTGCTGTTTTCCTTATCATATAATTCTGTAACAATCAATTCCTTAGAATAGAAATGATAACAAAACATGCTGCTATTCTGATTGTAGCCTGCACATGAAGTAAATGAGTATACAAATCATAAAATCATTTTTGGTCTAAAAATCATTCAAATGGTCTAATGTTATGGTATTTAGAAGGGGATATTTTCTGGGAGTAATGTTGAAGTATATTGCTACATTAAAATATGAAACACTTTTATGAGGTTACAGTACAGATCATTTGGATCTTTTTGTAAAACCTCTCCTGCCAAAGGCTTCCTATCATATTGATTTTTGAAGAATACTTGAGATTCTCATGCTCTCAATATGGCTTATTACCATACTGTAATTCAAAAAATATATCTATTTTTGGACATTTTTTCTATCAATATTAATTAAATCCTGACTGTGCTAGAATGACTGAGACTGAAGACAATTTTATTTTGCCTTTTGCTGAGAAGGTTGCTCACAGACTTTGAATTCCATCTGTGTGTTTTCATGAAGATAGAAAGTCAAAATCCTCCTGGGTTTCTATGCTCAAAACTGCAGAAAGAAAACAAAGGTGAGGAATTTGAAATATATTTTTAAAAGAAGAGGTAGAAGAGGAAGGGGAGAAGAAACATAATTTATGTAAATACTGTCAGTCATTCTTATTTGCATCAAAAAAGTACAAATATGCAAGGAGAAAAGAAGACCAGGAAATATGATATTTTACTGACCACTTGTGAGCAGGGAGCTCATTCCTCTCCGTTCCCTCTCCATATTTCTCTTCAAAAGACAGTCCTCATTAGAAATCTTCTGTCAGCAACAGCCTAAAGGCCTTTGCTCTCCAACTTGTTGAAATGGGAAGTGTAGCAGACATGATATATCTGGCCACCTCATGTGTGATAGTTTTAATGATGCAGTAAGTATACTTCTCTTAACAGTCAACATGGAGAAATGGTAAATTTCTTAAAGAGTCCATCTGTGTACAGGGTATTCAGTGATCACAGCTGCTATAATTGTGATGAAGGAAAGATTCTTCTAAGGAATAATCTTGATTTGAAGGTTGAGACAGAAAGTATAGAAGGAGCCACCAGAGTTGTCCTAATCTAGTGCTCATGAATGAATCCTTGTTTTGTAGTGCTCATGAATGAGTCTTTGATATGTTTTTAAGAGCATGTAATAAGATTTTGTGGCTTTCTTCTATGACCTTAAACAGGACATTTTCACAATGATTAAAAAGTGTTTCCTAATATTTAATTTAAATTATTCCATGCCAAAAGTTAATTTACTTTCCCACTTACTAAAGACATGTAGAAAAAAAAAATAGCTTATTCTCCTCTTTATTATAACCTTTGACAAATCACAGTGCCATTATTATGATATCCCCTTAATATCTCTGTTTCTTAGACCAAACAATACTAATCCCTTTATCAGTTTGGTTTTGATAGTTCTAATATTACTTTAATTACTACTGTAGATAGTAATGAGCCTCCTTATCAAATGCTATCGTTAGTAAAATGGGGAGACTATTATTTTTGTCTCACTCACATTTCTGTTTATAATGCTTGGAAGAGAAAAGTTTATTTGGTGTCTAAATATTGAAAGAAGAAGAGTGTTTTCAGATGACCAGAATAAAATTGCTCAGCTACCAAACAGATCTTCTATTAGAATTTTAGTGAGATTGATGGTAATTGTCATGGATTTGTAATAAATTCCTTGATATCTCCATAGCTGATCTTACCATCTAAAAATGTTTCAGTTTACAGATGACCTGCACCACAGGTGATATGTTGACAAGCTTAGAAAAAGATTCTGCTTCTCTTATGGCATGGAAAGCAAAGAATCTCTCCATCAATATAACATCTTCCTCACAAATTATGTAGATTTCTCATAGCTTCTGTAGCTCTGATGCAAACTAATTATTTATTAAAAGTCCATAAAGTTAAACATATCCATCATCAAGAAATTGTTCATTCTAATGCCAAGGTCAAGCCCTTCCTGGGGGGGACACAGCAGGAACTACCTCATCCTTCATTTATGTATGGTATCACTCAAAAACAAACAAACAAACAAAAAACTCTTGCACATTACATCCTTTAGAGTAATCAAGAAATCTTTGCTTATAACTCCTCATTTTGTCTTAACAAGCAAGTCAACCAACATTCCGTTACAGCGGCCAGATCTGACCACAGAGATGACCTTGTTATCGGTTTCATAGACATATGGCACCCTACTTCCTGTCAGAATGAATTTGTACTAGTGCACAGTTGCTATTGTTCTTGGTCTTATTAAAGTCTTAATAGGAATACGAGTGTTTTAAATTGCTCTTCTACCAAGCTTTGAAAATAAAGACAGAAACTTGATGGCGGAAAAAAAATCAGATCAAGTCATAAAGTTTCTGTAGACAATGTCACTCATAAATTTAGATTTTGGGTAATTGATGATTTGTAGAGCACGATTGCCTTCAATTTTTCAAAGAGAATGAAAGGTTCTTAAGTCTCTTTGAGGATGGTGGCTTTTTGGATTTGAACAGACAGTGCCTGATCCTGGAAGGAATGTGATATACTGGTTGGAAAATTAAGAGTAAGATGAGAATATTTGCATTCTTAGACTGAATGAGTTCTGTCCAGGATAACCTCTGGTGAGAAATGCTCTCCTGGAAAGAGAAGGGACGAAGGGACAGCTTACTGATTTTATCATATTGTCATCCCTTGTGTGCCTTTTTGTTAGAGATGATCAGGGAGAGATCCTGGGCAATTATTTAATGCTCCTGTTCAAGGGCTTCTTGTCTTCTTAAAACAAGTATGAGAAAATCAAACTCAAAATGGAGCAGAAATACCTTCCTGTGGCCAATAATTGTTATAGTCAGTGCAACATTAAAGAGATTCTCATAAATGGACTAAAATTGAACATGAAACTCTCTCCAGGCAAATACACTTCCACAAAAACAAACAAATAAACAAACATTTACAAGGTAGATGTGGGGGAAGCTAAAAGTTTTTGTGACTAATATCTTAAGAAATGGTGGGACTTGTGTTCCATAATGCAAGATGGGAAACCCACTACAGATAATGGACAAATAAAGCCAATGCCAGTGTCCTGATAGAATTTAGTTTCATTCTGCCAGTACAAAATAATAGGAAAAAAAAATGCTTAAAAAGGACATTGTTCTACTTGATAATGTTTTGATTAATTTTTAATAGTATTTTAAATTTAAAATGGGCAATAAAAGTATTTTTATATTAATCCCTACTTGTCAGTCAGCAGTATAAGAAACCTTATGATCCTATGAAAAAGATTTTTATAAATGTTTTCATTTTGCCATTTTAAATTAGATTTGTGAACATCTGATGGATTTCTACATTCAATAGGTATCACAGAAATGGCTTACATTATACTGTAAAGAAAAAAATTTTCCTTAGGGGTTTACACCACCATTTTCTGTACATTCACTATTTTAAGCTAGTGTTTTCTGTGACTTTAATCAGACAATGTAATTCAACCTTTTCAGTCTATATAATGGCATTCAAAATGTCAGAAAACTTTAAGGACAAAACAGTATACAACGTCTAGGGAAAATATAATTTAATTTCTTTAATATATGCTTTTATTTGCCAGCTTCTTTACTGTGACTTAGCCAGAAGAAATTTTGCCTTTTGTCATATACTCTGGGAGTGTGGAGGGATGGTCTTTACAAAGGCGTAGATGTATATTAGAGTTGAATTGCCGTTAAACACTTCCTTCAGGGTTCCAAAGATAATCTATTGTACTGATCAGATCAATTGCTTGAACTTATGTAGTGTTCTTAAACCACAAGTGACTGTGTTTCTGGCAGGAATTCCTGGGAGAAATTTTATGCTTTGTGTGTTAGAGAAGAGCTTAAACTACATGATCATTATAGCCTAATAGTAGTGTGATGACTGTCAATAATAATAGTAATTTATAAAGAAATTATAATGTCATGAAAGATAACATGGACAAGAAACACCATTATGGGTTTTCACTTTTGCTTAAAAAATAATAAAAATCAAATACATTAAAAATATGACTTAAAAGTAATTAATTTGAACAAAATAATCAGGAAAAAGTATTAAGAAGTAAAATTTACTAGACAAGTCTGGTAAGTTTGAAACTGTGAAGTGTTCAAGTACCAGCCTGAGAATGTATATGAGCTGGAAATTCTGAATTATATAGAAGAGAGGAACCCTTTAAATCTAAATGTCAATTTTGCAATGTAATTGCAAAATATATGCTAAATTTGAGTGCAAAAATATTTCCTATCATGTAAAAATACAGTTGTGAGTTATTATAATGAATTCAGAGGTGGTCATATGACTAAACTTAATTGTACTATGCCAAACCTGCTGCACAAGTCGATGGGGCCAGATGGGATCCACCCAAGGGTACTGAGGGAACTGGCAGAGGAGCTGGCCAAGCCGCTGTCCATCATTTATCAACAGTCCTGGCTATCGGGGGAGGTCCCAATCGACTGGCGGCTAGCAAACGTGACGCCCATCTACAAGAAGGGCCGGAGGGCAGACCCAGGAAACTACAGGCCTGTCAGTTTGACCTCAGTGCCAGGAAAGCTCATGGAGCAGATCCTCCTGAGAGTCATCATGCAGCACTTGAAGGGGAAGCAGGCGATCAGGCCCAGTCAGCATGGCTTTATGAAAGGCAGGTCATGCCTGACGAACCTGATCTCCTTCTATGACAGAGTGACGCGCTGGGTGGATGAGGGAAAGGCTGTGGATGTGGTCTACCTTGACTTCAGCAAGGCTTTTGACACCGTCTCCCACAGCATTCTCCTCAAGAAACTGGCTGCTCTTGGCTTGGACTGGCGCACGCTTCGTTGGGTTAGAAACTGGCTGGATAGCCGGGCCCAAAGAGTCGTGGTAAATGGAGCCAAGTCCAGTTGGAGGCCAGTCACTAGTGGCGTCCCCCAGGGCTCGGTGCTGGGGCCGGTCCTCTTTAATATCTTCATCGATGATCTGGACGAGGGCATCGAGTGCACCCTCAGTAAGTTCGCAGATGACACCAAGTTAGGTGCGTGTGTCGATCTGCTTGAGGGTAGGAAAGCTCTGCAGGAGGATCTGGATAGGCTGGACCGATGGGCTGAGGTCAACTGCATGAAGTTTAACAAGGCCAAGTGCCGGGTCCTGCACCTGGGGCGCAATAACCCCAAGCAGAGCTACAGGCTGGGAGAGGAATGGTTGGAAAGCTGCCAGGCAGAGAAGGACCTGGGAGTGATGGTGGACAGTCGGCTGAATATGAGCCAGCAGTGTGCTCAGGTGGCCAAGAAGGCCAACGGCATCCTGGCTTGTATTAGGAACAGCGTGACCAGCAGGGCTAGGGAGGTGATCGTCCCCCTGTACTCAGCTCTGGTGAGGCCGCACCTCGAGTACTGTGTTCAGTTTTGGGCCCCTCGCTACAAGAAGGACATCGAGGTGCTTGAGCGGGTGCAGAGAAGGGCGACGAAGCTGGTGAGGGGCCTGGAGAACAAGTCCTACGAGGAGCGGCTGAGGGAGCTGGGCTTGTTCAGCCTGGAGAAGAGGAGGCTCAGGGGTGACCTTATCGCTCTTTTTAGGTACCTCAAGGGAGGCTGTAGCGAGGTGGGGGTTGGCCTGTTCTCCCACGTGCCTGGTGACAGGATGAGGGGGAATGGGCTTAAGTTGAGCCAGGGGAGTTTTAGGTTAGATGTTAGGAAGAACTTCTTTACAGAAAGGGTTGTGAGGCATTGGAACAGGCTGCCCAGGGAAGTGGTGGAGTCACCATCCCTGGAAGTCTTCAAAAGACGCTTAGATGTAGAGCTTAGGGATATGGTTTAGTGGAGGGCTGTTAGCGTTAGGTTGGAGGTTGGACTCGATGACCTTGAGGTCTCTTCCAACCTAGAAAATTCTGTGATTCTGTGATTCTGTGATTCTGTGAGTGATGTGGAAGACCCACTTAGGTGGAAATCTTTATATCATCTGAATTAACAGTGAAAATTCATAGCACTGTAAAAATAAATGGACAATCAGAAGGAAAACAAGCATTAAGACTTAAGACTCCAAATAATCTTCCATGGAGTGCAGTTGTTTACTGAAGCATAGGTATATAATTTTATTGCATTTGGTTGAATTGGCTGCAAACAGAAATTTCTTGTAATATATGAAGAAATTTGACTCAGGATGGTGCTTTAGAAACAAACAATCCTAAAAAGTCTGGATAAAACCCAGAATGCAAACCTCAGAAGTGGTACAAAGATCCAGGCATATAAATGTAATGTTTAGACTTGACTTCAGAAGCAATAGTTCACTTGAATCCTTGACAGAGACAGTTCTACTACCACGTGTTGTACTTGAAAGCCTCACTTAATTTCCATGTAAGACAATTACTAAGAAAATTATCCTATAAGTGAAAGACAATCACTTCAGAAACACCAGGCAGAGTAAAAGGAAAGAGAATAGAAATAAGTGCACAGCTGGTCACAATCTTTTTTAAAAAATGTGGAAATTATATTTTCCATTCATCAAAGAATTTTCTAGAAATAATCATAGAATCATAGAATATCCCGAGTTGGAAGGGACCCATAAGGATCATCAAGTCCAACTCCTAGCACTGCACAGGTCTGCCCAAAAGTTTAGATCATGTGACTAAGTGCACAGTCCAATCGCATTTTAAATTCAGACAGGCTTGGTGCAGTGACTACATCCCCAGGGAGCCTGTTCCAGTGTGCAAACACCCTCTCGGTGAAGAACCTCTTCCTGATGTCCAGCCGAAACTTCCCCTGCCTCAGCTTAACACCATTCTCACAGGTCCTATCATAATGTAGTTAGTTAACATCAAACAAAATGCAAGAAAACTTTAAAGGATCAGAATACAGCAAGTCTTTTTTTTTTTTTTTTTTTTTTTTTTTTTTTTTTTTTTTGCAAATAGAGATTTGCACATGTAAGAATAAGCAATTTTAATATGTGTGAAGCAAAGGATGACCTAAATGCTTTGTTTCTACTGCTATGTACTCTCATATCTAAACCAGTGGTTAGCTTTTTTTTTTTTTCTGGGGTTCTCTCTGGTATGAATCTTCATTTTGTTCCATTTGAGTTAATGGACCCTGTGAAGTTGTTAGAAAAGACTGCTAACTTTGCAGTGGAACATAGAGGAAAAGTACAAGTAATCATAGTTATATCTTGATTTTTTTGTTTGTTTTTAATGTGAAATTAAATAAATGAAATAAAGAAAACAACAACATCACTAACAACAAAAACTACTTATAGAAATTGACTGAACTAAGGCATACAGATCATTCAGCATGGAATAGGTCAAGTGGAACTCTTAAGACTGTCCTAGAGAAGAATTGTGTAGGAAAGGATTCCAGATGTAACATAACAAAAAAAAAAAAAAAAAAAAAAAAAAAAGTACTGAAAGCATTGAACCAATTGATTAATAGAGTAGTTATCAAAGGTTTATTGTGAAAATTAAAGGATTTATTGCAGGGGCTTCTGAAATAGTGTGTTGTGGATTGAAACTAACATCTTCTTCATGGTGAGGATGACAGAGCACTGGAACAGGCTGCTCAGGGACATTGTGGAATCTCCTCTGGAGATATTCAAGACTTGTCTGGATGCCTACCTGGGCAACCTACTCTAGGGAACCTGCTTTGGCAGGGGAGGGTTGGACCTGATGTGCCTCTTGAGGTGCCTTCATACCCCTACAATTTTGTGATTCTGTGATTCTGTATCATTTTCAAGAATTACTTCAATGATGGAATTAAGTATATTTCTTACATTTCCTAATGGCACCATCCTACAAATACATTTACCTACACTTCAATCAGTCTTGACAAATTCAGATTACTGGAAGCCAGCATAAGAAAAGTGTAAAGCTGTCCTACAAAACAAGAACGAGTTCAATATGCAGAATATAGGGCAGGAGTAATGAGCTACAAAATAAAGGAAGGGGTCAACTGATTAAGGAGTAGTTCTGCAGGGATACATGGCTTAGAGAGGATTATAAACTGCACTTGAATAAATCAAGCATTCTTGTTGGGAAAAAAAAAAAAAAAAGAAAACACACAACAAAACAACTAAACAAATCAAGAAATACTATCTAGGACCTCTAAGCAGGAATACAGCTTGCAAAGTACTTGAAGCAGTTCTCCAAAATCCTCAGTTTATGGACATTCATGGGATCAGGAATAGTGAGAATCAAGTGGACAGAGTTTGGTGTGAATAGTAATGAGAAAAATCTGTAGTCGTGCAAACAAGCTCACCCTGGGGAAAATAAATAAATAAATAAATAAAATTGGACTGGCTGTCCAGTCCAATGTTGTTCCACTGAGGAACATCTCAAAAAGTATGCAAAATCGTAAAAGCTTGCTGCAGAGAAGAAGGAAACTAACCATTATTCATTTTATTGGTGGAAAACACAAGCAGTAATCAGCTTAAATTCAAACAAGAAACATGCAAATTAAAGAGCAGAAAGTGTTTTGATAGAAATGATTGTGAAATACTGTACTTGAGGAATTACAGAGGACAACCTATGTTATAGAAGATTTTTAAGAACATATTAGACAACCCTGTCACAGTGGTCTTGGTTTGGGACACAAAGATGAACTGAATGACCTCTCAAGGTACCTTTCAGCACTGTATATTTAAAGTGTTAGAAATAAAGTGATACTGGGATAAAGTGAGACGTCAAAAGGAATGCCCAGTGAAATCAGTGAATTCACTTTTTCTGACCTTAATATTATGCAAAGAAATCAGAACAATATTTTGGAAGCAAAAAAATAATTGAAAACATACAGATAAATTAAAAATAGGATAAAACATAATCTACATTAACGAAACAATAGATTGTCTGAGGCTTGCCTGATATCCTGGTAACTATTTTTACAGGAAATTTTTAAAATAGCATTTTTTTTTCTATCTCATCTTCAAATATGGTGCTTTATTGAAAATGATTGGTTAAGCCTGACTGCACAGGAATTCATAAAAGAATTCTGATGGGAAAAGGAAATGACTTCTGGAAAATGACACCTAGTCATGCTTGAAGGGGAAATATCAGTCAGGACAGAGGTTACTGCTTTCTAGCATTGATATCTTTATATGCTTTTCAGCAACATAAGGACAAGAGATGTGCTGAAGTATATGGCTGAAATGGAGCATGGTCAGCATAACAGGACTGGGTAACAGCAATGCAGGTGTGACTCATGAGTAGTAGAAATGGGATGAAATTCAAGAGCACAAAAAAAAAAAAAAAAAAAAAAAGAAGAAGTAACACATTTAGGGACAATGAACATAAATTCATAAGGTGAATTAGTAGAAAATGAGATAAGCATCAGCCATGTAGATGATAAAAACTGCTCCTCACATTCCTCTTTCCTCTTTTTTCCCCCTCAGACAAGGGTTCTGCCCCCTAAGGACATAAATTTTGCTGAGTATTCCACTTGGGTTTCCTTTGTCTTGGAAGAGTAACAAAATGCCTTGAGCTGTCATATCGCTGGCCAAGCAGCTGGAGGAACACACCTCAAAGGCAGAAAGCCATAGGGCACAGCATAGTGGCCCGTGTTGTATGCAAGATACCTGATATAACACAGTATTACACACCAGCAAATTGCTTACATAGCTCATGCCTTTGCAAAACAAACAAACAGACAAAAAAAAAAAAAAAAAAAAAAAAAAAAAAACAACGCAATCCTAAGCACCCTCATTGAATTCCTGTTAAACCTCTTACTCCTGGTTCCTCTTTGCAATTAGTCATGTCAGTTTTATCACTGTCAGTACATCTTACTTTGGTAGATCACCATAATCATTAGTGTAGCCTCACCTCTTCAACTTTAAGACTTAACTTCTGATGTGGGTACTCGATTGTATGCGATTAGGGCCATATCTACCAAGAGAAGGATCTGGCCAGTACAACTAATCTTGGGAACACTGTGATTTGTGACTGCATGTGTTGGGTCTGTCTGGGATGGAGTCACCTTTCCCTGCAGCAGCCCACACAGTGCTATGCTCTGCACTCGTAGCTGGAACAGCACTGGTATCACTCAAGTGTTGTGTCTATTGCTACATAGTGCTGGCAATAATGCTGCATCGGGACTCCTTTCAAATTCCCAAGAGCCAGCAGGCTGGGGGTGGGCAAGTGATGGGGAGGGAACATTGCCAGGGCAGCTGACCTAAACCAACCAAAGGGATATTCCATAACACCTGATGTCACACTCAGCAATAAAAAAGGGGGCTCCTGTGGGGAAGGGGGCTGTTCCTCCTGAACAACCACTACACGTCTTGAGGCCCTGCTTCCCAGGACGTGGCCAAACATCGCTTGTTGATGGGAAGTAGAGAATAATTTTTTCCTTCTCTCTATGCTTCTGTGTGGACTTATTGTTTCTTTTGATTCTTTTCTTCTCATTCCCTTTCCCTTTAATTTAGCCTTTCTCATCTCAAACCTCGAGTTCTCTGTGTTGTATTTTCTCCCCCTTCCTCTTTGAGGAGAGGGGGAGTGAAAGAGCGGTTGTGGTTGAGCTCAGCTGCCCACCTCAGTAAAACCACCACACTGCAAGAGCCAAGTCCTGGGAAATACACACATTGTCTCTTCCAGAAATAATAGAACCCTGATGCTGTTGTAAGGTGAGAAAAGACATCATGTGGAAATCAGTATGTAGTCTCATTGCCCACATTCAGGGCAGAGACCAGGTGCAGAGATGGGTTATTAAGCTTAGCTGTCAGTTTGATGCCAATGTGTCTATCAGTGGGCACACCAGCTAGTTTGGATCAGGAGAGCACTTTAATGAATACACTTGTTCCCATTTACTGCGCTTATGTTCACTTCCCATGGGCTCCCAGAGTACACAGACAAGAATATTTTAAAACAAAACTGAGAAAGACTCAATTTGAGCATGTATAGTACATGGGACCAGAGCAGCAGTTGCAGGAAATGAAGCCAGAGGATCACACAGGTCTTGAGTACGCTACTACAGGAGCTGAGTGGAAATGTACCACCGTGTACATGCTGTTTTACCTCTGAAGGGTCACAGTGGTGCTGGCAACGGTAAGAGATGGGACTATAACCTGGTAAACCCGCATAAGTTAAACCCCTGGGGTTCAGGTGCCTGCTCCGATATGTGCAGCCTGTGTTAGGGGTGCCATAGGAGGCCTGCTCAGGTTTGATGGCATGGAGATCGAGTGGCCTCTCCTTGGGACATGACCTGTAAGCAGAAGAGTGTTAGGGTTGCAGTCTGATGATTAGGCTGCTGACTAGGTGCTGTCCTGACGTTAAGCTGAGTGAACAGGATGTGAGAAACTGCTGGGCAAGACATGAAAAAAGATTGGATGTAACAAATAACAATGTGAGAAACTGGCAAAAGTAACAGATAGCACTGTGAGAAGTGGCTAGATTTTAGAAAAAGATAAGGAGGAGGTATGTAAGAAAGCCAATTGCACAGATAATTGGCGGGGGAACAAGGGAAACATTTAGGAAGCAGACATTTGAAAGATCACCAGTATCTTGAAAACTTATTTGTAATACTGTATAAGTTCCCTGCATAACTACCAAAAATAGTAAATATGCTACAGACATATACTACGTAATGTTATGGATGCAGCAAAACTGACAGCACTGGAGAAAGAGGAATTAGGGGCAAGTTTTTTTCTTATGCTGAATGTAATGAAGATGGTAAATGGGATGAACTGTGAGGCAAAAAAATGAATATGAAGGGCAGTGAATTGTGAGACTGTGGCTGTTCAGGAGTCCTTGTTGAGCAGCCCTACTTTTTTTCTGCAGGCAGGAGAGACCTGTGTTGTTCCACCCAGTGTCAGTGAGGGGACCTGGAGAGCTCTTTTCCTAACACCGATAAGGGAACATCTGTACAGTAGTGTCTACCAGGACCATCCCTTTCCTGTCTCCTGTAACCACTGACATCATTTTAAAATGCTTGTAATGTGCACGTCAAGTCTTTCATACCTAGTGCTTCCCTCTGTACATCTACTGCTTCTGCTGGTCACATTGCTTCCCAGTGTAGCCACACGCTGATAAATTACTGCACAAAAAGAGACTAGGGCCTTCACTATTTCAGTCCATCTGAGAAATGAGGCTGAAGCTGGATGTCTTCTGTCATCGTATATTTATCAAAAGAGGAAACTCAAAAAAAAAAAAAAAAAAAAAGCAAAAAGCAAAAAGCAAGCTATTTAGATTAAAGGACATTATAAAGACAAGAATAGATAGAAAATGCTGATAGAAAATTAAATGAAAATTTCTGAACAACAGAGATTTGTAAACTGCTTTCCAACAGAAGAGGCAAAACTGTTGAATTTACAATACTTCAAGGGTCCAGGTAAAATCTACTTATTTAGTTCTGGTGCAACATCAGGACATGAACATTAGAAAAGGGAAAGGCTGACCCAGTGAGAGTAAGTGGCAGAAGGAACTGTAGAACTGAGAGTAAATAAAAGAAAATTGCTTTTGCTTCCCAGAGGATTCAAAAAGCCCTGCAGCTATGCAAATCAATGCCTTTGTCCCCTCAAGTAATCTAAAGTAGTGCTGCACCTGCCCTTGCTGAAATTGTGAAACCAATGCAACTTTGCAAGGAACCACTGCATGTATAATAAGAAAGATTATTCATTTGCAGCCCAGTAACTGAAGGAATTAAAGACTTATGTATTCAGAAAAAGAGCTTTGTGACACTTTAATCAAGAGTGGAGAAGGAGAAGAGAAGTATATGATCTGGACTAGCCCCACACTTATGTACATTACGGACAACTTGTCTCTCAGACTTAGGAAAAGCTAATATGTTTTTGTTGAGCATGACAAGAGCTTTCTCTGCAATAGTGGTGATTTACAGTGGTGAGTCAGAAAGAGGAAAGAGTGTTATTAATATAGCTCCTTGCTGTTTCAAAGTGAGAACTCATATCAGCGCAGGATTCTCATCCAAATGGATCCGTTCCTCACCAAAATGATTGTTTCAATTCTAACAGTCCAAAATGACACTAGAGTAGCAAGTGAAATTGGATTCTGGCATTCAGTAAAATTTGTTAATGCATGTTTTCCAGCATAGGAGAACCACAAATTCCCAAACAATCTGTAATAACATTTACATTTTAAATGCCTGAACTCTAGCTACCGAACAGTTTCCAGTTATTCTGGAGCCATCTGCTGAAGACAAAACCAAGCTCAACAGTCTAGCAGAGTTAACACCTGTGAAGAAAATAAATAAATAAATAAATAAATAAATAAATAAATTCTGTTGATCGTTATTTTAGAATTTAAACACTTCCAGATTAAGGTGTTCATGAATGATTATGGTGGATATAGAATGGAGTGGAATTAGTAGACTAGACTAGACTAGACTAGACTAGACTAGACTAGAGTAGACTAGAGCAAGAGAGCATAGCATAGCATAGCATAGAATAGAATAGCATAGCATAGCATAGAACAGAACAAATGCCCTTGTCAAAATGTTCAGGTTGCACAAGCAAAGCCAATTAGGAACTCAGATGAAAAGATCTTTTTCACACAAGGGGAATTCTTTCTACATATATAACTTTAAGTTCTCAACAACTAAAGAAAATGAATGCGCATTTCTAAATAAAGGAATACCAACAATAGTGTATAAGCTTGAAAGTGCTCTTGTTTTGAAAATCATCCATATTTTTAAGTGCTCACAATTATATATTGAAAAAAAAAATCATTTTCTGAAATTGTGCCCTAATTTGCTCTCCACCAGTAGAGAAGGGTTTTCAGACACTTAAGCAAAATGGGTTCATCTTACTATAAACATTTTGAATACATAGACACAGCTTGCTGATGTAATTTAGTAGAATGGTCTCAGCAGCAAGAAAACAAACTTAAACCTAAAGTTTAAGCGTGGGTTTCTCTGTAGCTTTTATTGAAAGATATATTTAAAAGTATAGCTACAACTTGAAAAGCTATGAATTTTTAATCATGCTGTTTCATACAGTCTTACTAGATTGCTGGAAAGAACATATGGATGATGGACTTATTTTTTCCTTTTATATCTAAAAGCAGATCTATACACATCAGGGGTTTCCCATGGGTTGTGATGGCATCAACATCAGTAGTAACTCTCAGCTACCATCTATGAAACATACAGCTTTTGGAGAAACATATACTATTTAAAAACAAACAAATACACATGAGGACACACAAAAACTAATTGTACCATTTGGAGCACCACTGATACAGCTGCAATGCATAAAAGGAGACAGATGAGGCAGATCTACTAAAGTACGCAAAAAGAATCTAGGAGTGAATTTCTGTTTCTACTGAAATCAATGGTCGAACTTTTATTCACTTTAGTGGCACAGGCCTCCACACATATTTTTGCCTGTAGACAGTTCTCTCCTTAATATGCCTAACATGAAGAGTTATAGCTTTGAAAGAGAATTGTGATTTAATGATGTTCTGTGAAAACAAAAGTGTGTTACACCTTCTGCAGTAACACCTTGAGGTAGATTTGATTCTAAATAGACAAGTACAAGAGGAAGAAGAATGGCAATAAACTGATCTGCCATTGCTCATCTGAAAGGTGGGAACTACGAATTTGAGAACTCCAGTCAGGTTATGAGAATAGTTGCACAGCCAATGTTATGCAGCAAGGAATACTGAATAACCATGTTGCATGGTTATATAAAACCGTCTTTTTAAAAATGAGGAAAATAAATACATCTTCACTTACAGACAGCACTACATTCTATAGCAGCAGAGGGGATGACAGACCATGTGTACTGATGTATGCCTGTAGCCCGTACAACATGCAAATGGCTTGTGACAGTTTATGTAAGTGGATTTTTTTCTTGCAGAGTAGGCTCCCTATTCAACATAATTTTAAGATGAATATTTTTGTTGACAAAAATAGCATCTCCAAAATGTTCTAAAGTGTGCATAATGCAGTTACAAACTCAGATAAAAAAAGTGACACTAAAGTAGAATATTTGCAAGAGGGAAAAAAAGAAAAAAAAAAGAAAGAAAAAAGAGAGAGAGGAAGAGGAGAGGAGAGGAGAGGAGAGGAGAGGAGAGGAGAGGAGAGGAGAGGAGAGGAGAGGAGAGGAGAGGAGAGGAGAGGAGAGGAGAGGAGAGGAGAGGAGAGGAGAGGAGAGGAGAGGAGAGGAGAGGAGAGGAGAGGAGAGGAGAGGAGAGGAGAGGAGAGGAGAGGAGAGGAGAGGAGAGGAGAGGAGAGGAGAGGAGAGGAGAGGAGAGGAGAGGAGAGGAGAGGAGAGGAGAGGAGAGGAGAGGAGAGGAAAGGAAAGGAAAGGAAAGGAAAGGAAAGGAAAGGAAAGGAAAGGAAAGGAAAGGAAAGGAAAGGAAAGGAAAGGAAAGGAAAGGAAAGGAAAGGAAAGGAAAGGAAAGGAAAGGAAAGGAAAGGAAAGGAAAGGAAAGGAAAGGAAAGGAAAGGAAAGGAAAGGAAAGGAAAGGAAAGGAAAGGAAAGGAAAGGAAAGGAAAGGAAAGGAAAGGAAAGGAAAGGAAAGGAAAGGAAAGGAAAGGAAAGGAAAGGAAAGGAAAGGAAAGGAAAGGAAAGGAAAGGAAAGGAAAGGAAAGGAAAGGAAAGGAAAGGAAAGGAAATGTAGGTCTCACTCATTTAGCAGACATGCCACAGAGGAAGAATTATGGAAATGTGATTGGCTGGAATAGATCATAGAATCATAGAATTTCTAGATTGGACGAGACCTTTAGATCATCGAGTCCAACCTCTGACCTAACACTAACAAGTCCTCTACTAAACCACATCACTAAGTTTTACATCTAAACGTCTTTTAAAGACCTCCAGGGATGGTGACTCAACCACTTTCCTGGGCAGCCCGTTCCAATGCCTAACAACCCTTTTAGTAAAGAAGTTCTTCCTAACATCCAACCTAAAACTCCCTTGGAAAATGTTTAATTAGATGACTAATGTTAAGACAAAGGGTGAAAACAGTTGAGAAATAAGACTAGGAAGTATACCTGTCTTTAAATTCAACAACTTGGATTTTTAGTGGCTGCTGGACTCTTTCATTCTCTTTGAATTTTGTAGGAGTTGAAGATGGTTTGCTTACTGATACCTAGAAGATATAGCTAGCAGATCTTTGAGCAGTTTGCACTTGATTTCTGAATTCTGTGTGAAGTCCTGGCAATGACTAATGAGGTGATGATACTGTATTCGTAGTACAGCATGAGAGCAGCCAGAAGTGTTTTAAATATGCCTGGGTCAGCAAGGTGAATCTCGACTAGATGAGCACTGTGATGGATGAGTTAAGATGAAGATTTCAGCAGAGGACGAATCAGGAAACAGCAATCGTGGATAATGGCATGCTAGCAGGAAGATCTGCAGACTCAGGGAGGCAATAGGCTACAACATATAGATGACAACACTGAAATAAAATTCCTAGCAATCCTCCCCCATCAAAGACGTGTCTGGCTCAGTTAAGGACGTTAGAGTGCAGCTACCTTCTCAGTGACTGTTAATGCTGCTCAGTTGCTCAGTGACTCCAGACTAATACAAGGGCCTCCAGCCATGCATTTGTCACCAAAGTTGTTCCACGAGTCTCAATGCCAAAACAGTCTCAAACAGAGCCCCTAAACATAGGCAGCATCATTTATCAGACAGAACAGAACCTCACCAGTTGCTCATGCAGGAAATTGAGGCTCTCTCTTTAGTCTCTGCAGCATAACAAATGTAAGTGACAAGTTTCTGGTAGCTTTACATGGAGAACTCTTCTTGAGCTTGGGTGTCTCAGTGTATCTCACAGTCTGAAAATTTAAATGGTCAAGTTGCATTCTCTTTTAAACACAGAGGACCTCATTTTATTACTACTGGGATTGTTTTGTCTCTGAGGTAGCTCAGTGGATTTCAACTCTGTTTTCATTTAAGTGCAGGAAGAATTGTTCTACAGTAAAAAACAATGAGGATAGAAAATAGGATAAAATCTCACTGCAGTGCTGATTTCTGCTGCAGAATTACAGACTCAGAGTAAGAGATATATCCCTGGCAGGGAGAAAGCAGTCTGCAATGAACATAGATTCATAAATTTGAAGGCCAAAATATTATATAATATATATTATATAAAATATATTATATATTATATTATTATAATTATAATATATAATTATAATTATAATATATTATATTATTATATTATATAAATTATACAAAAATATTATATAATATATAATATAATTATATAATGATTATTATGATCATTTATGCCTTCCTGGATAGTTCAGGTTACAGAATTTCCCACAAGTGATTCCAGTGTCAAATTCAATAATTTACAGCTGAACTAAAGTACATGCCCTGAGAATGATTGGAGTTTTCCATAATGAGGATAGTGTAGCCCAGTATGCCCTGAAAAAACATTGAGAAAATACAGAAAATCTCACATTTTATTTTTTTTTAATATTTTTCATCATTCTCTCATATTTTATTATATGTGTGTGTATATATATATATATATACTTCCTGTTTGTAAGTCATAATAGTCATATTGTTAGATTGAACTTGGCTTTCAAGAGCAAATCCATTGTAACAATACTCACAGCTCTGCTACTAGAGACATTCATTTAACAGTTTTGTTCAAATATCCAGTCTGACATATAGAAAACCTAACACAGAGCACACACACCACAGATGTATTTTTGAAGTGAGGGTATATTTGTAATGAATAGGGTACGTGGCCTGGTCTCTTTGGCTTATGCTTTGTATTATCTTTTTTTCAGACACAGTCTGTACTTGTGATCACTGTGCATCTAGGGACAGAAATATTTTAACATGCAAGATGGATTTCAGACAGTTTTCTGTGGGCGTTCAATATATCTGCCTTTAGCTGTGTCAGGGTTAGTGTGGCATTAAGAAACTAGTTATTTGGTAGAAGGAGCTTGCAGTCATTCAGCTAACACCCTTATGAACACATCTGCCCAACTGGAGGATGAAAAAGAGAATTTCATCTTAATGTTATTTCAAGGCAATGAGTCAGTTCTCAGCTCATGCAGAATGGCTTTCACTTACTGAAATCAAAGAAGCTGTAAGAAAACCTATGGTAGATGGGGATAAAGTCATCTTTCTAAAGCTCCTGAAGTGGTGATGCTACCTGCCAAAGGATGTTACCTAGCTTCTAGCTTCTACCCAGCATTTCTCATCTGAGTCCCAGCAAGCTGATTCCATAACATCAGTGCACCCACCAGGATCCAGCCACCATGGAAAAAGTTCAGATGAAGGAAATTGATGGACTCCATGGTGTCTCACTTGTTCTGGAATAACCATGCAGCCATTAGAAGTCCACTCCTAGTTCACTGCATAATGATTTTTATATTTCTTCTGGAAATCACTGACTTTTACCAGTCTTAATAGCTCCTCCCCTGGAAAAGGTCAGTGTCTCCCCTGGGAGGTACTGCTCACAGCATGTGAGAGATTGCCTGGGAGTCATACCCTTTTGTCAGCTGACCTTTAAATACAATAATGTTAGTTTGTTAACAAGTAAGTTTCATTTGTTGGAGTCTTTGGTGTTAGTCTGATATGACTTGCCATTTAAAACATTTATCTGATGTTTTCCTACCCTGTGATCTCATGGTAATGCCGTAGTGTTAATCTTTGAGGTCACATAATAGGCAGATTCCTCATCTAGACCATGTATGTAAGCTTAATTTAAATACATGTATTTTCCTCTGTCATTCAACTACTTATAAGGAAATTCAGGTATAAATTCAAAGAAATATTAGAAAATTTCCACAAGCTTTTACACAGGGTGGGAGGGAAGGGGGGCAACAAATAATCTTTCATTTTTTGTCCCTGTTTAGCAATCCTAGGAAAACTGGAAAAATGTTTTCGACTGATGTCATGTGTTTCAATAAATCAGTGCTCTGTTCTGCAAAACAAATATCATAACAATCCTCTCTGCACTAAAGGGACAAATATCAAGAATTTTACTAAAGTCAATGAGTGCAAAACTGTTTTCCAGCCAAGGATTTAGCTTGACATTTGTAGTGTTGAGTATAGTTGGGTGAACATGAATCATCCAACTTTGAGGCATAAATTTAGACACACTTTCCTGAACTCCTAGGCTTTTCCTGTTGCTGCCCTTATCCAGAATTACAGGCATCATATTAGGCCTTTTTGTGAACACACACATTATTCAGTAGCAAAACCTAAAAAAAAATCCTGTTGGACTAGTTGGGGATGTCATTTTTCTTGTCCTTCTTTCATACTCGTACACAGAAAACAGAAGGTTGGGCTTTACAGGACCTTCACCTAGGTCCAAAAAGTCTTCAGACTACAAGTAATAGGCCAAATGTAAATCTTCTCTAGAAATTAGCTGAGTCCCTGCTGCACAACCTGTATTCCCAGGTTGCTCATATCAAAAGGCATGAAATTCCTTCCTGCTTACCCAACAGGTTTCTTTCCAAATAAAACTGAGGAAAAAAATGCATATAGGCAATCACTATATGGGGACCCAAGCTGTAGAATATAGCATGGAGCATATCTGCCTCCTGCTGCTTTGTTCTTCTGAGAAGAGAAAAAATTAGGCCATCTGGCCTGACTGCTTGTTATCAATTGAAATTCAATGTTACCCAGCTATGGTCAGTAAAATTCCAGCCTGTCAGTCCTGCAAGTGAGGACAAGGAGAGAGAAAGAATGTTTTGCCATCAGAGTCTGAGAGCTGTTCAGAGTCACGACACTGAGCAGGTAAAATAAACTGAATATTCCTTACTTGAACTGTGAACACATAAATAAATAAATAAATAAAACCACAACCCAAATTAATCTGTCAAATCCAAGGGAAAATGTTCTTCCAAACTCCACTAATCACCTTGATCATGAATGTGTGATTGCTTTACACACGCCACACATCTAAAGACAGGGCCCCCCTGCATCTCCCTGGCGCGCTGACAGAGCCAGGATGATGATCTGCCTCCAGCTGTGCCCCATAAGCAATGCTTCAGGCAAAGATGCACACACACGCACAAATTCCAGATTATTTTCCTACCTCTGCTTGATGTATCTTCCTCTTAATGTAATTCTGAAGTTCACATCATCCCTTTTAGTCACAGCACTGCAGACAGCTGATGTTAAGGTAATTATCTGTGATGACCCTGAAGTCCTTCTTGGAGTGTAATGTACCTATCATGTTCATTACCATAATATCTGAGTCTCCATAGTATCAAGGCATCTGAGTCAGTCATGTCAATCTGCAGAGCACAGCCCAGAGAACAGCAGCAAAGGAAGTAGATGAGAATATAGATTCAGGGGTAGAAGTGTAGGATTTTAAAGTTGCAAAAGCAGATATTTAGGTGATCAAAAGGGGAAAGCAAATTTTCAGTAAAAATAAAAAAATAAAAAAATATTAATGACAATGTTTTGTTGGAAATGCTCGTGCAGAAATCGCTTTGCAAAACATAGCACAAAACTATATTACAGAAAATGAAGGAAATCTTCTTTACTAAGAACAAATAGATTGAACAGAAGCAAATTGCAATAGAAGACTGATGCCACTGTCATGTACACTGCTTACATCAGGAGTAATTTCATCAATTTCACCAGTACAGTTACATGTGTGTAAGAGTGTTAAAAGAGAAGAATAAAGCTCAAAGTAAAGGAAATTCTTTTCTGTATTAGTACTGCTGTGTTGCTGTGGACTGTCATATGAAAATAGTGCACATTACCCAGCATGGCTTCTGTCAAATTGTATATTTACTACTCTTAAAGATCTTTCCCTGGTTATTCGTTTCTTTCTGGTTAGCCATTAACTGACCTCCTTCAACAAATGACACAAGCTTCATAACATTTATATCTTTGCAACACTAACAGAGGAAGTATCAATCACACATTTTCTCTGTTGAATTACACACCTCTTATTTGTCACTGTATTGTGGGAACAGCCATGCTGGAACAACAGTGCCTCAGGCTGGGAATTATCTCACCTCACTTTACATGTCTTCCTCTAAAGCAGTCAAACTCAACTCTTCTTATAGCCAAGTACAGGCATTTCTGTGTTAGGACATAAACAGTATCTACTTTAGGGGTAGGTGAGTCATGATCTAAAAGTGCCTTTATTAGCTGCAAAGGGAGCCAAGAGTGACTAGATCAAATATAGCCTTCTACAATAGACAGCTACACAGAGTCAGCTGAATATCACCCCCGCAGATTATAATTTTGACAAATCACACACACGTTTTAAACCCAATTTGTTCAGTGAAGCGTTTTTTTAAACAGAGCTTTTGGCAACTAATATGCACTCTAGAAAATAGGTCTTTCTGTACAGACCTTCTCTGCCAACACACGTACAGGGAAGTCTGTGCCGCTGTCCCTTGGATTTGACACTATGCTGCTTACCAAAGGACAGCAGTCCATAATTGTATAGCTGTCTCCTAATTACCTCTTAGTCCTCTGGCCTGGCCTATTTAATAAAGAGATGGAAAGTAAAAAAAGTTTTCATGAATACTATAAAAAAATCAGATATTTTTTGCTTTAAGTGTCAGGTTATTCCAGGAAGTCTACCTGCTGTGTGGGGTGTGTTGTCATATGTTGCCTAATACTCATGCAGTTAAGTGGTATCTCTTCTAATTCACCTTGTGCTCTTTCCTTCCCATTGCCACTGTGGGTACCAAGCGGTGATGGGCTAGAGGTACAGCAGTGCAGATGCAAAGAGCTGCATAACTGCCTAAGCCAATCCATTAGAAAGTTGCTCTGGTCTGCAAGGATATGATCAGAGTAGGGCATGAAGGGCAATGGCTAGGCCACCTTGTGTCTTTCATTTTCATTTCCATTATAAAAGTAACACACAGACAAAATTAGGTAATTTAAAAAAGAGGATGAAGGCTGTTAAAAATCATCACAGGAATAGAAGCACAAAATACATCTCAGGGGGCATGATTTTCTTACAAACAAAAAGACAATGAAGTTATGTCCCAGATGATCAAGAAACAGCTCTAAGTAGAAAATTCCAGGTAGAATCACACAGGTGGAACAAGTTACTCAGAGAGGTTGTGAATCATGGAAACATAGAATCATACATTTTGGGTTGGAAGGGACCTTAAAGATCATGTATTTCCAACCCCTCTGCCATTGGGAAGCATACCTCCCATCATATCAGGTTGCCCAAAGCCTCATCCAGCCTGGACTTGAACACTTCGAGAGAAGGGGTTTCCACAGCTTCTCTGGGCAGCCTGGTCCAGTGCCTCACTACCCTCAGAATAAAGAATTTCCTCTGATATAATCTAATCTAAATCTACCCTCTTTTAGTTTAATGCCATTCCCCCTTGTTCTATCACTACACCTCACCCCCCTCTCCTCTCGACAAAGAGTCCCTTCCCAGTTTTCCTGCAGGCCCCCTGCAGGCACTGGAAGGCCACTGGAAGGCCTCCCCAGAGCTTTCTCTTCTCCAGGCTGAACAACCCTAACTCCATAATCCTCTCTTCATAGGAGAGGTGTTCCATCTGTTTGATCATCTTTTGGCCCTCCTCTGGACTCTTCTAATAAGTCCATGCCCTTCTTATGCAGAGCTGAATGCAGTGCTCCAGGTAGGGTCTCACAAGAGCAGATAATAGGAGAACAGTTGTGGAGTCTCCTTCCCTGGAGATATTCAAAATTCTAATGGATATGGTTCTGAGAAAAAAATCTCTAGATAATTCTCCCTGTACTTGGCTCTGGTGAGGCTGCACCTCGAGTATTATGTTCAGTTTTGGGCCCCTCGCTACAAGAAGGACATTGAGGTGCTCGAAAGAGTCCAGAGAAGGGCAACGAAGCTGGTGAGGGGTCTGGAGAACAAGTCCTATGAGGAGCGGCTGAGGGAGCTGGGCTTGTTCAGCCTGGAGGAGAGGAGGCTCAGGGGTGACCTTATTGCTCTCTACAGGTACCTTAAAGGAGGCTGTAGCGAGGTGGGGGTTGGTCTGTTCTCCCACGTGCCTGGTGACAGGACGAGGGGGAATGGGCTGAAGTTGCACCAGGGTAGTTTTAGGTTGGATGTTAGGAAGAATTTCTTTACCGAAAGGGTTGTTAGACATTGGAATGGGCTGCCCAGGGAAGTGGTGGAGTCACCATCCCTGGAAGTCTTTAAAAGACGTTTAGATGTAGAGCTTAGGGATATGGTTTAGTGGAGGACTGTTAGTGTTAGGTCAGAGGTTGGACTCGATGATCTTGAGGTCTCTTCCAACCTAGAAATTCTGTGATTCTGTGTGATTCTGCTTGAGCAGGGGTCTTGGACCAGATGTTCGGCAGAGGTTCTTTCCAACATCAACTGTTCTGTTATTCTGCAAAAATTCACATAAGCAGCTGTTAGGAATGTTGGTCTACAGGAAGCAGAGTTGATGCATGTGTGCCTATACTCCAAAAGCAACTTGTGAAACCACCTTTAAGAGAAACCACCTTTAAACTCATATGTCCATTGCTTTGAATGCCCCCCTTAGTAATTACTTCATAACAAAGCTTCAGTTTCTGTTATGCAATTTCAAACATAATAGATCTATCCATGTTAGCACTTAATGGCAGCTTTCATCTTTATTGATTTTAAGATTATTCTTACCTAGCAGATGTTGGAATTACTCTTACTTCCATCCGTTCATAAACAGTTGTAAAAAATCACAAAGTTGTTTGTGAATTAACCAATCTAGAGAAAAATCATGCACAATAATAAAATTGATAAGATGCCAGTGCACAGCAGGGAAATATTTTCAAGGTATTGATACTGTGCAAAAACAGATGACTTTTTTTCTTCACAAATATTCTACATATAACCTAAATTGACTCTCTCTATACAAAACATTAAAAAATGCATGCTTCACCATGCTTTGGATATCTGTCCATATTTCAGATTGGCTTAGACTTCAGAATCAAGATCTGTCAAATGAAAACGAAGAACTGAATACAAGTAGGGAATCTAGATGAACTTGTATGTTTTTAAAATGTTGATTATTTTACAAATAGAAGCACTGAGTCTCACTCATAATTTACTAAAATGAAATGTTGAGTCTTCAAAGAGAAATCAGCAGTTCTGGATTTCTATCCTCATCTTACATATTTAGCCCAGTCTTACAACCCCACAGTAGGGACATTTATACAAGTTTATATTAATTATGATCTGTATCCTCTAGAGCTGTTGGGGTTTCAGTATTTAACTGTCTTGTACTCTTGGTAGGTTTTTTTTGTTTTTTTTTGTTTTTTTTAATATTCCCATGTGTTGTCTTAGGAAGGACAGATAGTGTGCAGATGTTTTCAAGATAGTCTTATCTTCTTTTGGCATTTTGTTAGTTGTTAAAAGTTTAGAAAAACACTGAAGGAATTTGTGTTTAATATCTTTCCCAGCAAATGATGTACAAAACTACTCCATTCTATTTTCTGTATACAGATTGTCTAGAATATTTTTGAAATCTTTCTTCAAAGTCTTTGGGAGGAGGGAAGTTTATATGGAAAATTCTTATGTGGTACTGAATTGTTATAGAATTTTAAGAATTTATATGAGTTGAGAAGTTCTTCTTTTAAAAGCTCTTATAGAATCTTTTGTTCTTCCATAAATTTACATCTTTTAAAAATCAGATGGTGTGAGGTTGTTTTGTTTTTCTTCACCCCCCCCACCTCGACCTCCACCCCTGGCCTAAATGTCATTATAATCATTAAAGAAAAACAGCTAAATAAATTATTTCCCTAATTTGTAAACATAAACCCCATATATTTCCTAGAGTAATTATTGTTGCAAGTATTTGTTCGTGATTTGTAGCTTTTGCATTAAGTACAGAAGGAAGATATGTCAGTTAAATCGCATGGACATACAGGACAGCTTTGGAAGTCACCTTCTCATTCAAGAGGAGAATGAAGGACAAACTCAGCCAATAGGGAAACATTTTCCCAGTTTACTATATTAAGTGTCAAATGACGAGTGTCTTCGCTATGGGAAAATGGCACACAGGAATAGTATCAGCCCATGAGACCAGGATGTTTGAATTAGAGGAACTCAGAGAGATGGGAAAATTAATCAGCAACACTTTCATGGACATTTTGGAGACAACTAATCTTCAAATAGACATCAGTCCTTCCTAAAAAGCAAACTGAGATTTATTGACTAAGTAGAAGTTCATAAATACCACAGAAGCTGCAAAAGGTGAAAAAAAAATAAAAAATCCCACATGAAAGCTTTTTCTTGGGTAGCAGGTAGGAAAGGGGCAGGATGTCCTCAGAGATCTGTTTGAAATGGAGATAGCTGTGGAAAAGACTGTGGTATAAGTACACAGAACCAGTGCTAATAAATCATCAAGAAATCACCAGTCAAGAGCTCCAAGTGAAGCCCAGGATGAAATAGTTGAATTACTAATGATGGTATACAAGCTATCATTTAAAATTTATTTGGTGCCTAGAGGCTGTAAGGTAGAAAATGGGATGTCAATTTTCAAAAAGTTTCCATGGGAGATTCAGGGAGTTACCAAATTGTAAATATGATGTCTGTATCAGAAGGATCAGTAAAAGAATATAAAGGATGCATTAGTGGATCTCTGGATAAATACCATCTGAGTTAAAAACAAACAAACAAGAATACTAAAAATGGCTTCTTTAAGGGGAAGTCCAGCTTTAAAAGTATTTTAAAAGGTATTGAAAGGGTCAAAAAGTCTGTTAATAATAAAAAAAAACTCGATTAATTTATTCTGCTTTGATTTCCAATGTGTTTTTAAAGGAAACTAGTGAAAAAGGTAGTGGGTTAAGAGAGGAGGCCATGGCATGTCTAAAAAAAATTGACAAACTGTAGGAAACTGAGAAAATGAGTAAATAAATAGTTCTTCCAGATCAGGGAGGCCAGCAGTAGGTTTTTCAAGGATTTGTGCTGCTGACCTATGCTGCTTAAAATATTCATAAATGACCTAGAAAAGAGAATAATTGATTATAAAGTTTGCTGATGGAACAAAATTATTAAATTTAGTAAGATGATTTCCAGCTGTGAAGTGTTGCAGAATAACTGACAAGACTGGGCAATAAAATACCATATGAAATTCAATGTAAACAAATGTAAAGTGATACCAATGAGTAAAACCAGTTCAAGCTTCAGAAAAAGTGTATTCTGAGCTGTCTGTTACTTCTCAGGACTGAAAATGTAGAATCACAGAATAGTTCCCAAGTTATAAGGGACCCAAAAAGGTCATAGAGTCCAAAAAATGACTCCACTCAGGACCACTTGAAATCCAGACCATATGCCTGAGAGTGTTGTCCAAATGCTTGAACTCCAGCAGGCTCCATGCTGTGACCACTGCCCTGAGGAGCCTGTCCCAGTGCCCTACCACCCTCTGGGTGCAGAACCTTTCCCTAACACCTAGTCTGACCCTCCCCTGTTCCAGCTCCATGCCGTTCCCTCGGGTCTGTGGTAGTTTTACCGTGCTGGGCAGCTAAACCCCACAACCGCTCTCTCACTCCCCCTCCTTTAGATGAGGAGGGGGAGAAGTAAAGCAAAGAACAACTCACGGGTTGAGATAAGGATAATTTAATTAAAGGGAAAAATTATAATAATTAAATAAAGACTACCATGAACTAAACAATTTAACTAAGGGGAAATAAAAAGGGAAAGGGGAAAAGGGAGGGGAAAAGGAAAAATAAAAAGAAGGGAGGAAAACAAACAAACAAAATAAATGAAGGCTATATGGAAGTGCAGAGGAAAGAAATTACTCTCTACTTCCCACAAATGAGCGATGATTGACCACATCCTTGAAGCAAGGCCTCAACGCACGCAGCCGGTGTTCGAGAGGAGGACCTACATTTTCCCAATGAGAGCTCACCCCTCCCCTCTTCTTCCTGTTTCCACCTTTTATTGCTGAGTGTGACATCACATGGTATGGAATATCCCTTTGATTGGTTTAGGTCAGCTGCCCTAGTGATGTTTCTCTCCTCACTTTTTGCCCACGCCCTAGGAGGGTTAGAGAAAGGCCCAATGCTGTGCCACTGCTGCTCAGCAGTAGACACAACACTGGTGTGATGCTGTTCCAGCTACAAGTACAGAGTACGGCACTGTATGGGCTGCTGCCGGGAAAGTTAACATTCCAGCCAGACCCAGTACAGGGTCCTGTCAGTGTCCCCAGAGAGCAGAGCTCAGCTCTTGCCCCTCCGCTCCCCTTGTGAGGGAGCTGCAGGCCACCATGAGGCCCCCCCTCAGCCTGCTCTGATCTGGGCTGAACAAACCAAAGGATCTCAGCTGCTCCCCATACATCTTCCCCTCTAGACTCTTCACCATCTTTTATTATTCTACCATTGAAGAGAACTGGCCCTAAAATGGAGTTCTGGGGAATCCTAGTGACTGGCTGCCAGGTGGATGTAATCCCATCTACTACAAGTTCACCCATCATATTATGCTTTTATCTAACTGTATGCTGGACATTTTGTCCAGAAGGATACTGTGAGAAACAAGCTTTGCTGAAATCCTCAGTCAGCTAGGTGGGTCACCTTGTCATGGGAAGAAATTAAGTTTGTAAAACGAGACTTTCCCCTTGTTGGCTATGATCAATGACTACCACATCTTTGAAATATTCTTTTTATAACTTTGAGAATAATATTCTCCATAATTTTACAGTATTGACAATTCTCCATAATTTTACAGGCTTGACAGTCCCAATGAAGTGGGACTGTCAAGCCTGTCTCTTCTTGCCCTTCTTGAAAACTGGGACAATATTTACCAGCTTATAGTCAACTGGGATCTCTCCAGATTACCAAGACTATTGAAAAATAGTTGAGACAGGTCTCACAATTACATCAGCCAGCTCTCTGAATACCCTTGGGTTACTTAAACCTATATATCTTATGGTGTTATCGCTTGGGGGTGTTATAGCTAGTTCTATGAAAACACCAGCTCTGAACTCAGAAGGCTTAAAAAATAACAATAATAAAATAAAAATTAAGAAGAATAAATAAATCACAAGTCAGGAATATGTTGAATGAACAGAGAACAAGGGAAAAAACACCTCTTTGCTGCATTAATTCAAAACTCATCCGTGACTGGCTTTTCAGCTTGGAAAACATATGATCTGAGAGGTGTGATAGAGCTCTACAAAATCAAGATGGCCATGTAGAAGAAAGAGAGGGATGGACTGCTCTACAGTAATTCAATCAATCAAAAAAAAAAAAAAAAAAAAAAAAAAAAAAAAAAAAAAACAGTCTTCATCATCAGTACATCAGTGACAAAGCTAAAGACCTGAAAATGAAGCTAGTGAGAATATTTGGGAAAAAAAAAAAAAAGGGGGGGGAAATATTTTAAACATCGGGCAGAGGAGAGCTGTATTATTTCTTGCCAAAGGCTGTTTTGCATATAGAATATTTAGATGAACAAGGGGAGACTGTATAAAGTTCTGGAAGAGATATCCAATACATGTTTGGTAAAAAGACCTACAGTAACAGGCTTCGAAAGTCCACCAAACTGGAAAATGTTGGAAGCTAGGAAATCATTAGGGAGAACCTTGTCCTCATACAAGCTGGTTCTTTTCTCATTCTTCCCTAGAGGTCTGTTTATGGCTGTCTTCAATGAGATCCAAAATATTACTCATGGTAGAATAAAGCTGTTTGGTCTGAGTATTTATCTAGAATATGCTGTGAACCTTATAAGAAATACATACAGTGCAATAAAATATGCTTGTATGTCAGCAGTTTGCACTCCTAAGTTAAGAAACATTACACAAAGATATCTGTGACATCTGTAGACAAAGCTGTTTCATTTGTTAGTGATTAAATGAATGATTATTTCAAATAAAACAAAGAAGTCAAGGTAAGTTGGGTTCTAGAATCAGAAAGCAGCTCACTTCAACTTGTGTTGTACCAAGGTGGAAAACAGAGACACAATTATTTCAAACTTCTGTACCCACAATTAAGCACCTGAGAATTCAGCACACCTTGCATTCTTCAGTAAAATAGTACTGCACATGTGCAACAGAGGTTTAAACAAAGATACAAGGTATCATTGTGACAAAATAGGTTTTGGATTCAAACTCTGAACAGCTAAAAGTGTTGTGTGTCTTCCTTCCTCTCCCCCTTATACCCCCCCCTTCCCATTGCTTTTTAAGGAATGTAGAAGCTATTGAAAATAATAAATTTTAAATTGTACCATAAAATCATGAATAGTCAATGATTATTATTTACACAGGTACGTAGACTCACAGTCAGAACCTGGGTTTGTATATTAGATCTCTACATATCATAGATAAGGGAAATTTTATAAGGTGCATATTCTCAAATGGAAACATTTTTTTTCCTTTAAAAAAAATCTAATTTCCATTCTGAATCTTTAACAGACTCTTAACATAATTTACATTCAATTAAGAGGTGCAGGTTAAAAAACAAACAAACAAAAAAAAACATACAAAAAAAACAAACAAACATGAAGAGCTAGGACATTGGCTAAAAAACTAAAACCTTAGTCTACTGAAGTTGTTAAGATAATTTTAACAATAGCTTTGTTTCACGAAGATGCACAAAGATATTTTTCTCTTCAGTATATTTGACTAATTTAGTTTAATGCTGAACCAAGGCAAAGCTGTGATATTCAGAGCATGTTGAAGAGGGAGGAAAGTTCATTTTCCAGTTTCAGTTTGTAAGTAATGATGAGGTGTGAAATGAAATCTTGAAAGGCAGGGAAGCAAAAATAATCTATTGAACTAGTGATTGCTAATACTTTCTTCATCTAATAAACTAATTAATTTTGCCTTAAACCTTGTTCTGGCAAATTTCCTTCCTTCCTTCCTTCCTTCCTTCCTTCCTTCCTTCCTTCCTTCCTTCCTTCCTTCCTTCCTTCCTTCCTTCCTTCCTTCCTTCCTTCCTTCCTTCCTTCCTATTTCTCAGTTTCTCAATTTCTCAATTTCTCAATTTCTCAATTTCTCAATTTCTCAATTTCTATGGTTTTATTTCTCCAGTAAACAATATCAAAACACTGGTTTGGTTCATTTTTAAGTGAGTGCAAATTAAATGAAGTTCATATTCAAATGAACTTTATACAAATAAAATAAAATTATAAAATAAAATAATAAAATAAAATAAAATAATTCTATGTCATGGTTTTGGCTGTGACAGACTTTATTTTCTTTGTAGAGGCTTGTATGATGCTGTGTTTTGGATTTTTGATTAAAATAGTGGTTATAACACCCCAATGTTTTCAGTTGTTGCAGAGCAGGGCTTATTTACATAGAGACAAGGACTTTTCTGTTTCTTGTGCTGTCATGCCAGTGAAGAGGCTGGGGGTGTATAGGAAGCTGGGAGGGTAGCACCAGTGAACTGCTTTACTTAGTGAATGATCTCAACCCATGAGCTCTTGCACTTTTATCTTTCCTCCACATCCCACCTGGGGAGAGTGAGTGAGTGGCTGTAGGGTGCCGAGCTGCTTGCTGGAGCTAAAGCACAACATTCCATAAAATAAAAAAAAAAAATCACTATTTTTTTTATTTATAGCATACTAAAGCTAATAATACTTGGAGTAAGAATTAATGTATTTAGTTTTATAACAGTTTATGCAATTTATTGCAGACATGCATCTTTCACTGAGCAAAAATGCTCATTAAACTTTACAAATTATATCAGCTAATTAGAACAAATTTTATTTTAGTGAATATCTTAGGAAAAAAAAAAAGATATTGTTTAAATTAATGCTAGTTGATTTAAATGATATTTAAAATCACTGGTTTAAACCATCCATCTTGGTGCATTGTATACACATACTGTTTTTATATGCAGGAAACGACAACTCTTTTGGAAAAGTTTGAAATCTACTCCTGTTCCATTGTTAGCTGTTGAAGATTTACATTTGCATTTGCATTTGCATTTGATACTATTCTGTCATCTAAGTTTGGAGCTATCTATTCTAAATTAATTTAAATTTAAATTAATGTAATTAATGTAAGCAAGTGTTGCCTGCTTAATCTGCTGGTGAAAGATCTTTGTTAAGAAATCTGAGTACAAACACCATTTCCACATAGTTGTCATAGATGTGTCTAAGGAAGCTAATCTGGGGAGTCACACAGGAGTGTGTACATCTGCATTTCTGAACATTTTCAAGTGGCAGTTTGATATGCAAATAATGTGAAAATAGATGTTTCATAGCACAGCTAAAGAGAGTAAAATGGTAGAAAATGATGAACTACTGAACTACAACACTCAGATGCAGAAAATGAACATCTAACATGATTGTGTAGTGCCTTCAAATGCTTCATGATTGTCACCTATGAAAAATCAAGATCTATGTTACTATGTTACTGAATTTTAACACAGAGGAGAAAGCCAAGGTTAATATCTAAATGCCATTATGCACAGAAATAGTGTGCTTGAAAATTCACAAAATAAAGCATGAAAGTTCACAAAATATACCCCAGGAAAGAAAATGGAGTTGACATTGATTTCATAAAAGACTTGTATTTAGCTTCTTTTGATCTAATTTTCCTTAAGCTCAATAACCTGTACAGGTGGAGCTGGCTACAAATTTGTATGGAGTAAGCAGCCAGTTCACAGTGCATCAGAGTATGTTAGAGTGAGGGAGACTGATGTAGCAATCATAAAAGCTGCACTACCTGCCAGCCAAATCCTAAGAAGATATGCCACTGACACAGCAACAAACACAAGCCAAATAATTTCCCCCTGCCTGTTCATATTTGTCACAGTAAAAAATATTTTTTTCTGAAATACTTCTTAAATTCAAAAGCAAATGCCCATATAATACTTGGCAGGTAGCATAACTGTAGAACAAATAGACTAATTTGGGAAAATAAAAGAAAAATAGTCACATTATCTGGGTAAGATTTTCAGAGCATATGATTTGTTATATCTGTATTGAAACCTTCTGAGAGACACAGGAAAGCACATCAGTTGCTTTGTAAAGCTAGATCATAAAGGATATATATGGCAAATTACATATGAAATTGCACATTACATTTGAATTACAGATTAAATTGGAAGAATGCAAATGATTCAAAAGAAGGGTAACATTTCCATGCTTTCTTTGCTCTGGTTCTTACCAACAAATAAATAAGTAAATTAACAGACTTTTTTTTTTTTTTTAGATGATATAGATGTACTCAAGTAGGTACGTCCAGATGTAATTCATCCTTGAATGAGTAAGGAAATAAACAAATTAAGATTTGATTACTATCTTTTAGAAGTCTTGACAGACAGATAATGTCCAGAGGACTGAAAAAATCCTACCTAATTCTCTATCTCCAAAGTAATGGGGAGAAAAGAGGACTTAGTGAAATACAGATCTAATCAGCTGAGTTTCACACAAATATTCTGGAAAACATATTAAAGGTTCAATTTGTGAGTGAGATGATAAGATTATAAACAATAAGCACCAAGTGTTTGCCAAGAAAATATAAAACAAATCTAGATTCATTAAATAAGTCCTAAAATAAGAAGGAAATAAAAATATGTGATATAACTTGATTTTAATAAATTTTATGGCATTATCTGGCACAACATGCCTTAGACAATGTAATGATACAAAAGTAAGAAGCAATGACACTGACATGAGTAAATAATTCATTAAAAATTGGACTTCAAATTGGCTTACCTATAGTAAATTCTTAAAATATTATGTGTGTTTTATTCTAATAAGGATTTTCATTAATGAATTATAATAAATAATACATATTTAATTAGGAGGATGGGCATTTAGTGTGCTTCTTAGCAGGCCAAGAAGTTTCAAATATTCCATTGAAATCCAAGCAGATGACCCTCACTCTATTTTGTCTTTCTAGAAAATTAGGCAACTCATAGATTAAATATAGTAAATTAGTTTGTATTGAACTGATTTCATAAAACAATACTGTATTTAGTCCATTTTCCATTTGTCTCCATGACTTACTCTTCCCCTCCAAATGTGCTCCAAAATTTTTCATTATACTTTAGTCAAACTTGCAGATCTATAGTTTTTAATACTACGTTTTGCCTTCTTTTGGACATCATTACTATGATGCTATACTTGCTGCTGCACCATCCTCAGTTAGACAGATTCAATAAGGTTTCTTGCTGCCAACTTTGAAATTTTATCTACTAGTTTTTTTCAGTATTATGCAATGAACATTATTCTTTCTCTCCAGTCTAAGCATAGGAGCTTTGCTTCCATCTAAAATGGACAGGCCCATTCATCACTTGTGTTCTAAAAACTGCAGGGGAGATCACAGATGCTGGTGCTGACCTTCCTTTTGAGACAATGCTTCTCTGGCTAGCCTGTTCTGTAACTTCTGCAGATATGAACTCAGCCCACACAGTGAGCAGTAACCTGGCTCCCTTTTGCTCAAGGAGTGTGTCAAGAGTTGTGGCAAGGGCTTCCTGCAGGATGAACAACCACGGCTAATTTGCAGCTCTCCAGAAAGGGGAAGTTCAGAGTCTGTGACTTTCAGCTCCACTTATAACTGAGCATCCATGAGTATGCTCAGATTTTTAAACCTTGGGTTGATTAATCAGCCCTCAATACTATTCTTTTCAGTCCAACCTCATATACCTGGTCTTTTTATCAGAAAATTCTCTTCTACATCTTATGGATTGCTATAAATTACTATACTGGCAACAACTTACAATTAGACAGAACCACTCCTACACTGGGAATATCTCTCTTCTATGAAAATTTTATCTTAATACATTCTATCTTGGAGGCTTTCCGCAGAGTCTTAATATTGCCATCCCCAAAGCAATTTGAACCAGAGAAATTCTGCTTTACCTTTGCTATCACTTATCCCTCCAGTTTGTTGTATGCAACATATATGCAACACTATTTATCAAGTGTACATTTATTCCTACCTTTCCTGAATAGCTTTAACCCTAGTGTTAGTCAGACCTTTTCTGCCATATTTCTGACACCCCTACAATATCGTGTTTCATTTCACTCACCAGTACTGTTTTGTTGCCTTGCTTTAGTATGTCAGTGCCTTTTCTCTGTATATGTCAAGTCCAGTAGCTAGATTAAGTACAGTCTTTCACTGTTCTTATTCCCTTCAGCACTCAAGAACAATACTCATCTTTCTGTATTCCAAAGTGGTATTTAGATTTCTTGTAGAACTTGTAAGACTACTTCCTTTATTTCCTTCCTTTTCTTTCCTTCCTAAATTCTGTCTCAACCTAATCTCTCCCTAATTTGTGAGTATTCTTCAGTTTATTTATTTATTTAATTATTTGTTCCTCAGCTTCATGCTTCTGGGTTTCAGTTATATTCAGTCTTCTTCTTGACTTAGTCTTCACTGCAATATGTACCCCAGTAAGTACCAGTTCCAGGCCCTGCTCATCTGATCAGCACTCCTGCATAAAGCAACCTCTGCTTTTTATTCATTCACTTGTCTTTGTTCTTTCTTCACTTTACAACATCCTAATTTGTAATATACATTACTGCACTCATGTCTGTTAAAACTTCCAAAATATTTTGACTTCACTTGTTTAAATTTTAACTTATATGAGATCTCCTGCCAAAATACAGTTCACACATAATATTAAGACTATTCTTGCTTCTAAATCCTCTGCTAACTTTCTGGAAGAAGATTTCATCATGCTGAAATAAAATCATGCTTATTATGGAGTACTTACTATCCTCTGCTGCTTCAACTCTGCAATACTAGAGTTATTTTTTTCTATAAGTTCTAGCTTCTTAATGTATCCAGAATAAATTTTGTTCTTCCAAATAAAGAAAGTTGAAATTTTCTGTTACCAATGTGCCTGTTTTACTATTAAATTCCCTCTCCATGCATACTAGATCATGGATTCTACTAATTGTAATGCCTAATTGTAATACTGCATAGCACCACAAATTTTTACATGTAATTCTACAGCATCTGATAGCATATATTTTAACTGGTGTCAGAGCTAGATGGATTTTTAATGCTATTGCATATTTTTTCTACTGGAATTTATGGGAAAAAATGTATTAATATTGCTTCAGACATACAAGTATAATAATTACTTTTTTGTTTGTTTTGAAAGCATCAGTCATGGAAGAGAATAGATCCTGTTTTCAAAGATGATCTTTGTTTTAGGGGCTGGTGACCAAAATCTGATTTATAACAAATACCCAGAGCTTGCTGTGAGGCTTTAACATCCAAAGCTTTGGCCCCACAATGGATGTATGTGTTGAACATGGATTTCAAATCCATGAACGCAGCTTTCAAATCCATAGTTTTGAGAATTCCCCTGTGCACTGAATATATAATAAAATACTGCTAGCCAACTGAAGAAGAAAAGCTGTCTTCAAAATGGAAAATATGAGCCTTCTGCGGTGCCTTCAAGAATATCTGTATATATCGACTTTTATTTCAAACCCAAGGCCAAACTCATTATCAGAGGAAGACACTAGAAGGACACAGATAGAACTTGACCCCAATGGTAGAAACAGGTGACACCTTCCCATGACTTGGAAAAGTTATGTGACGTTACATTAATAACTGACTTGTCGCCAAAGCACAATGGCATAACAAAACAATTTGCCAGATTTCAACCCAGTGTTTTTTAGGCCTAGAAAAGAGAAATGTTGATGGATTTCATATAATTACAAAGCATGTTACTCTTACTCTGCATTCCAGTGTTAAAATCTATTTCTTCCACACTGGGATGGAAGAGTAGAAGTTATAAGCAAGTTATAACTCCCTTTGCTACAGTACCTGAGATATTTGATAAGAATTCAGAAGATAAAATTTTATGTTCATCTCTGTTTTTTCAAACAGTCAAAAGAAATGTAGAAATAAAGTCTAGAGATAGTCATGCTTACTGTTGCCTGGAATATATTAGACTACCTGCAGTCTGCAGTGTATAAAGGAACCAAAGGGAAGGTATATAAACTATGTATGTGGGTTTATGAAATGTCATGCATATAACTTGTTCAAATGTGATGACTTATTTTTTCTATCTCTCTTGCCTCTCCACACACCCTTTTTTTTTCTCTTCTTCAAGATATCATATTTTGATCAAGGTTTTTGAGATATCAGCACTTGTGCAGTGCAGGATGGTTCTACAGGAATTCTCTATTGTGGAGCTGATTCACGGGACATTGTTGTGCTCCTGGAGAAGGTAGAGAGCAAGTACTAGGGGCAGAAAATATTACATTTTCCTGCCCCAACAAGTAACAGATAGTTAGGCAGGAGCAATCACTGCTAAACAACTGTCTTATCTAGGGTGCACTGAGCAAAACAACTAAGATGATTGCAGATGCCCCATCCCTGGAGGTGTTCAAGACCAGGTTGGATGAGAACCTGGACAACCTGATCTGGAGGGTGGCAGGGGGGTTTGAACTAGATGGTCTTTAAGGTTCCTTCCAACCCAAGCCATTCTATGATTCAATTCTATGATGTATAAGGAGAAAATACTGGATTTGTGAAGAGAGATTACACCAGTGGTTTAACAGCAGTACCGCTGTTTCTGGAATATTATGTCTACTCATACTATACATCATTTAAAAACAGCTCACAAATTGAGAGGTTTCAAGATGATTGAAGGATTGGAAAACATTGCCCACAATGAAATCTTCAAAGGACTGAACCTGCATAGTTTAAAAAAAAAAAAACAAACAAACAACAAGTGATGATTATGGGCTGTAAGTACTAATTTGAGTAACAATCAGATTGTAGCTGGCATGTCATCCTTGTTGATAAAGATAAAAGAAGATCCTGTGACTGAAAACTGAAATTGAGGCAAGGCAAATTCCAATTTAGAAAAAAAAAAAAAAAAAAAAAAAAGAGAGAGAGAGAGAGAAAGAAAAAGAAAATTAATAAAACAAACAAACAAAAAAAAGGGTAAGAATTTTAAGACTAGTGATAGTTAACCACTGAGATAATCTAGCAAGGTTATTGTTAGATATATTACTATTATTTTTTTTTAATAAAAAGAATATATAATTCAAGACAATTAATTCAGAAAAGTATTATCATATGTATTATTCAAGAGTTTAGAATAGATGATGATGATGATAATAATAATACAGAGCTAATGTCAATCCTGAGTAAGTAGAAGTCTGAGCTTATTTAATTCAAGGTATATTTTGTCACTGACTTGGTTTCATAATGTCTTTTGATTTACTTTCAAAATTCTTCTATCCCACCAGAATTACTGGTAAAATAAGCATACACAAACTCTAGCTAAAGTGAAGTATGTTATTTCTGAAATAATTAAAACGTGTTGAATATGCTCAAAGTCCTGCCATCAATTACTCCTAATTCAGTGTGGTACAGCTGAGTCATGGACACTGCTCATGGTCTGAGCTCATGGAAGTGATCCCAGTTACAGGCAATGCTCCAAGAATAAAATTTTTAAAGCCCAATATCTGTGAGCTTGTCTACTATACGCCACCACAAGCAGTTAAGCTGGAACAACTGAAGACAAAGCAGATCATGGCAGAACAGTGTGATAAGTCAAATCTAGCTCTGATACAATAAGATCTTTCAAAGCCATCTTCGCCACCAAAACCTACACCTTATGTAATTTATCTCCTCAGTCAGGATACTGGACAGAAGTGAATAGTAACGGTCCATTGACCCTTTATTTCCTGGCTTTTTAAGACAGTAGATTTTTTCTCAGCAGTAAATTTAAAATGTGCCCCTCATGTTTGTTAATGAAAGAATGAGAACTGAAGTGCTTTTGCCACAGAAGAGTTTTGATTCAAACCACAACCCCACATTACATTTTCTAAAGGCTACACTTCACATTTCCAGCCTCAAAAGGAAATAATAGATGGTCTTAATGGAATAGTTGTTTGAAGCGCAGCCTCTCTGATACGCCGTACATTACCACAGAGGGAGAGCAGGGCTATGTTTTCCTTTGTGTTCAATGCTCAGTGAGCTGCTGACTCAGAATCGCCTTGCTTGGAGGTGTACGTTCCTCACACATTAGTCTTTTGCTTAGACCACAGGAGCCATTTAAATAGCACTTGATTCTCTGTATGGCAGCAAGAGTTTTGAGCAATATTCCCTTAGTACTTCCACCCCGGTTCAAAGTAGCATCCCATCCCTATACAGTTGTATCTTTAAAAGACATTTTATTTTTAGCATAAAGCTCAGGGGTAATCTAACTAAAGATTGAGTTAAGGATACTCTTTAACATTTTTTAATGCCCATATTATACATTGTATGTGTCCTTGATTTGTACTATGGAGAAGCAGTAATGTAAAGTTTATACAACATTTTGGGGGGCATTTTTGAATGGACATGTTATTTTTAGACCAGGTCAGTTATTCCATCATCTGGCTACTATGTTTTGATCTGCTGCTGACAGGCCCCAGGCTGACTTTCATATGTCATGTCCTGAAAAAAAGGGGAGAGAAACAGTGGAAAGGAGACAAAATTGAGTAATCTCTATATCTGCACAACATATACAGAACAAAGAAACTTAGCAAAAAATGTCCATAAACTTCCATGTAGAAAGGTATGGTAGCTAAAAAGCCATCTTCAATAGTTTCTTGTTAAGCTTTTGGTGGAGTGTCACAGCAGTTTACGAGCCTGCATTGCTCCTGTCCCTGGTCAGTTGCTGCATGAACTGGAAGTCACCCAGTCTGGAAGCAAGGTCAGGAACTCAACTCAGTCTAGTCCCTCACCTTGGTGGGATCAGTTGCATCAGGTGCCTGCTTTTTTTGTCTGGGTGACTGCTGGTGTTGGCACAAGGCAGAGGGGGAACACGCCTCTGAGAGAGGCTCTTGAAGAAGCTCTTCAAACTCTCTGACCTATTCATTCACACCATTTCAATTTATATATATATAAATATATATTTTTTTCCCCTAGGAATTAGGACATATTCCTTGTGCATGAGCACATACAGAATCACTAGCACCTTTTACACATGGTATCTAAGTTTTATAATGTAATGTATACAAAACCAAGCTGCAATGAAAATTTTATCTCACACAGAGATAAAATTCAGCAGCCCCTAACTCAGCAGGTTCTCCATTCACTCCCTCCATCACTGTAAACTTGTTGCTCTACAATAATAGTATTGCCATTGCTAAGTAAGAGGGCACAAGGTTTGTACTGAATTTTCAGGGACTCTGAACTGAGACGTGTCAAGTCTGTGCTGCCTGAACTTTTCTTGACTTGTGTGCACATTTGTTTTATTTGGTTTCGCTGTGACAGCAATTTCTCTGCTTGACGTTCTAAGGTGTCTATGGCTAATATCTTCTATTTGTGCTTACCTTCACGTGGCACTACCACGGTTTTATACATGGCTGTAAGAAACAATTTTTCTGTGTAGTAGGAGGAGATATTTACAACTCTAACACATGTAGAGAAATACAAGCCTGCTACAAAAGCAGTGACCCTGAGAACTGGCAAGGCAGGGTGTGGCATAGAAAAATACAGGGCTGGGATGATAAGAGATGGGACACATGCTGGCACTGGAGCGCCCATGGCTATAAACTCACCAGCAGGCAGCTAAAGAAACGCTGACCTGGAACTGAACAAAGCTGGTTTTAGCAGTAACAAAGAGAAGTAAACAATGTTATCTAACATGAAGGACACCCTGTAGAGTAAATTTGGATGTAACATGGAGCTGCAGAGCAATGAACGAATGGAAATGTGCAAATGTGTGATAGCAGATATATAAAAATGAGTAGAGTAAGGAAGAAGAAACCAGCAATATCAACATCAGATTCTTGCCAACGAAGGACTGCAGAGGCTGATGACTTACAGTCTTGTCCTTCGTGGCTGCCCAAAGCTATTAAGACCAGAGATGAAATGGAAGGGTGAGCATTCCCCAACAAAGGCACAGAAAACTAAGACCTGTGTGTTAATATTTTAGTTGTACTATTGATATTATTAATATTTTTTCTGTATAGAAGTGCCTCAATAGTAATGCTAATTGCATCATTATTCTCTCTTTTTTTAATCTAACAAATAGATCTAGATTAATAATGGTTCTTAAATGACTCTGTTAAGATTTCCATTACATAAACAATACATTCTTGGCTTTAAATATATGTAATGTGATTCTTCCTTTCTCATAAACAAGATTTTGAGTGTAACACTGCCTCCTCCTCCGTTATACTTGTTCACCAGTTTGTGAAAAGGACAATGGCCCTGCTGATGGAGTGGTGCCACAGCCAAAATAACTCTGAGGAAACAAACAAACAAACAACAACAACAACAAACAAACAACAGGGAAACAAAAAAAGAACATCAACTAGTGTGGTGGTTTTACCCCACTGGGTAGGTGAACTCCACCACAATGGCTCTCTCACTCCCCTTCCTCAAAAGGAATGGGGGAGAAAATATGATGGAAAGGGCTAAAGGGTTGAGTTAAGGACAGGGACATCACCCAACAATTATCATCACAGGCAAAACAGACTCAGAATAGGAAGATTAATACAATAATTTATTACCTATCACTAGCAGACTAGAGCAGTGAGAAACTAAAAGTAAATTAAAAACATCTTCCCCCCATCCACCCTCTTCTACCTCCTCCCCCTGAGCAGCACAAGGGAATGGGTAATGCAGACTGTGGTCAGTCCCTAACACTTTGTCATCTGCTTCTCCTTCACAGTTACTCTCTGCCCCCACTCCATGTGGGGTCCCTCCCACGGGATGCCGTCCTTCCTGAACTGATTTTGCGGCGGCTGCTCACAGGCAGCAGCTCTTCAAGAATTGTTCCTACATGGCTCCGTACCACGGGGTCCATGCAAACTGCTCCAGCATGGGTCCCCCATGGGTGGCAGCTCCCCCCAGACCCCCTGCTCCTGCGTGGGCTCCTCTCCACGGGCTGCACCTCCAGCCCGGGGCCTATTCCTGCAGGGGCTCTCCATGGGCCTCAGCCTCCTCCAGGCCACATCCACTTGCTCCACCGCAGTCTCCTCCATGGGCGTGGAGATCTGCTCCATGTGGGACCCATGCGCTGCAGGAAGACAGCCCGCTCCACCAAGGGCCTCGCCACAGACCACAGGGGAACTTCTGCTGCATGCCTGGACCACCTCCTGCCCTCCTTCTGCACTGACTGTGGTGGCTGCAAGGCTGGTTCTCACTCCTCACTCCCTTAGCTGCTGTTGTGCAGTAGGTTTTTTTGTTTGTTTGTTTGTTTGTTTGTTTTTCCCTCTTAAATCTGCTCGCCCAGAGGTGCAACCAACATCACTTATTAGCTCAGCTTGGGCCAGTGGCAAGTCCCTTTTGTAGCTGTCTGGAGCTGGCTCTGATCTAAAATGGGGCAGCTGCTGTTCTCTGCTCACAGAGCCCTGAAGCCCCCTTGCTACCAAAACCTTGCCAAGAAAAAACAATATGATCAGCCAATGAAAACCAATTGTTTTTTCCTCATCTGGTTATTAATACCTGATCTTGCCCAACACAATCTCTGCAAAAGTAATGTTGCTATCATGAAAATTGCTATGAGTAAAAGAATGAACAGAGCTGGGCTCTTCTTAAATCAGTTCCATTACCTACAGAACCATGGCCACAAGCATTGTTCTGGTTTTGGAACAGAGCAGAGGAGACAGAATGCTCCCAGCTGCTCCAGCAAAAGCTTAAAAATAAGATGCAAAATAAGATGCAAGCACTTTAGTTATGTTAGTCTTTTTGTTAGTCTTTTTTTTTTTTTTTTTTTTTTTTTATGAGAGGCTTACTGTGATGTAAACCAAAAAAACAAAAGTCATTCAGTTAAATTTTGATTATGTAAGACAACCAGAAGTGACAAAAAGTGAACCTGGAGACACAAATTTGAGACACCTGTAAACCTACATAATGAGCTTTCAAATCAATATGCATACATTAGGAAATCAAAAGGCGCACAATGACTAAATTAAAATTTCTATCCAGCCTTGTTTTGTGTCCAGGACAGCTCTCAGTTTGACAATGCTGCCTATTAAACACTAAAGGGACCATGAATAGCTGTGGCCTCTCAGAATGAGGGGAGATCACTGTGCTATGAGAGAAATCATTCTTCAGAGCTGACATAGGGAAATTATATAGAGATATATGTGTCATTAATGGTTTTACACAGTTGGATCTTGCTCTAACTATTCTGGGGGAGAGAGAGGAAAATGATCAAATTGCTTTGATACTGAATATTTGATATTCTCCTGCTACAGAATACGCATGTTTAACAGGAAAATATTGCCTGAAAAAATGCAGTTTTCAACGAACTTCAAATGCAGTTTAGAATTTCATTTTCCACTAAACAAGGACTAACAAAATGAGAGATTTTTTCCTACCTTTTTTTGTCTCAGATTGAATTTTTCAAAAATTCAAAGAAATTTCTTTGGTAACTTAAATGAAATGAAATGAAATGAAATGAAATGAAATGAAATAAAATAAAATAAAATAAAATAAAATAAAATAAAATAAAATATTTCAAATTGTGTGTTATTGCGTATTTTGATTAATTTTTGACATTTTCCCAATACCTTCTATTTGCTAAAAACACCAGAATTATCCTTTCCACAAGAGAAAAAACAGAGCTTTATGAACTGCATGAGCTCTTTGAATAGTCTGATTAAGTCTGTTGTGACTGAGATGAGTAAAATGTTATTTTACAAATTGACATTTATTTTCTCTGAAATCACCATGAATTTCTTTCAACTAAAAAATAAATAAATTTCTTTGTCAAGTATATGTAATCCCTCCCCAAGTCTATAATTTTTACCATTTTCTGTTTGGATTTCAGGACATTACATTGGCTTCTGCATCAGCATCTTCCTAGACTAGTAGAAAATATTTCTTATGCTTCACTTAAACTCTTCATTATGCTATTAATTACAATGTATTCTTGACTCCAGCTCAACTACATAATTAAAAAAAAAAAAACAATAATCTTTTAAGCATATGCAACATCTTATTGAACTCAAATTTTCAGTGTTGGTCAGTACTTAAAAGCTTGGCAGAAGTCGTCCTGAGAGAACGTCTCTTTTCTTAGAGCAGCTCAGTCAACAGTTCTCTCTTAGTAAAATGATGTCCTCTTCACTCATTAGTCTACTTTTGGACCCCTTCAAAGAGGTAAGTGTTGTCTTTTGCTTCAGGACTAAAGCTTCGTACTTAGACTTGAAAACGTGAAGAAATAATTAAAACATCTCATGAAATGGGATTTTTTTTTTTTTAATGAGGATTGAGAGGTTTCATTAAGTATACTGCATGTTCCCAGGAAAAAGAAACTAAAATGGTCACCATAGTGCTGAGCACTGTAATGTTCATTGGCTCCTTATTCTCTGAGAAATTCAAAGTAGTGCCCATAATAAGAATTGTGTCAGTATACAGCCACATAAACCTGTTAGGTACCAAAGGAGACAGGTGTATCTCATAAATCCATCTGACCTCAGAGCACCTTACAAGTTCCTCATTTGGATCATCAGCTCAGCTCCACCCAGGAGCTAGAAGGAACAGGCATTAGTTATTATATTAAACTCATTATTATTATATTAGACTCAAAAGCAATTCCTTTCATAGATGTATCTTGACCCATCTGATCTTCAGATGTTGTGACATTTTTTAGTGTGCTTGTTATATAACTTGGTATATAATCATTTCTTCTCCAATTTAGTTTATCATTTATGTACTCTTAAAGCCAGCAAACACAACCAGAAACAGAAACCTTACAAATTCAAAGTTTCTTTTCGAGCAGAATTTTATCCTTTGGAGAAATAATGCTGTATATTTAAGATTTCACAACTGCAGAGCTGAGTTATTGATTAAAATGTTACTGTTCTAAGTACATGATTGCTGATTTGGCATCCCTGGATCATAGAAAAGTAGATTAGGCCCTGCCCTGAGGCATTATTTTTAGATTCTGTACAGATTCAGATAGCATATAGGTCTGGAAGTAGCAGGTATTAAAATGATGAATGAGACATTGAATGACAATGTGTAATATCTCAGTATCACACAAATAAGATTATTGATTTCCTTTTAGCACTAAAGACTAAGACACTGTAATCAGTCTAAGGACATTCCTAACATTTTCAGTGATCACATATGAGAATGTTGTAGGTGAAGTTGATGTGGCTGTAAGGTTTTATAATACAATATTTAAGTTGGTATTTCTCTAACACTACTTTGTCAAAATCATAAATAAACGGGTTGAAAGCAAGGCATGCATCTTCCCTTTTTTATTTTAAAGATTTTAAAGAAAGATCCCTAGGAATCCCTATTTTTTCAGTGTGAATAGTGCTTGGCACTTTCTTGTCCATTTTGAGTTTATATCTTTTTTTTTTCTTCTTTTTTTTCTTCTTTCTCCCTTCCTCAGAAATTCTTCCCTTTAGTATTTAAGGAACAGGTAGAATTCAACACCAGTAAATCTTAGCATTTGAATTGAAAATCCATTCTGATTTAAACATGAGCAAACCTGCTTGGGAGGAAAAGAAAAATCCTCTGTGTGTCTCATTCACTAAAGTTTGTTCATGAGGTTCCTCTCTGTAGGAATAGGAGCTTTCTGCCAGCCCTGAAGAAGCCTGATTTTGAGCTACGGTGAAATCTTTCCAAGAGATTATAGTGCACTTTATTAATGATGTTCAATTACGACCCCCGCACTTGCAATTATTTGTATTATGGCAGAGCCTAGATGACTTGATTTGATTGATGAAGAGTAACTAAACTAGACACTTGACAAATACTGTATGAGAAAGCCTCTACTTGAAGAGACCACCATCTCTGGTTCACTTCCAGTAAACGGCAGCAGCAGCGGCTGCTGTTACTCCCCCTGGTGCAACTCCATTTCATGTGAAGTTATACCTCCCTTACTGCAAACTAGTGTTAGCAAAGCTCAGGTGGTGGCTTATAGAGCAATTTGTATGGTTTGCCATTGTATGGCAAAGCTGAAGTTGAGGTATCTGATGTGTATCTCACTGCTGTAACATGAGGACAGTTCCTTTCAGTACTTCCTTCTGGGTGATTGGAACGGGCTGCCCAGGGAAGTCACCATCCCTGAAGGTCTTTAAAAGATGTTTAGATGTAGAGCTTAGCGATATGGTTTAGTGGAGGACTGTTAGTGTTAGGTCAGAGGTTGGACTCGATGATCTTGAGGTCTCTTCCAACCTAGAAATTCTGTGATTCTGTGTGATTCTGTGAATACTGGTAACTGTAATTTGTCTTTCAATCAAATAATATTCTTATTTTTAAAAGATTTAAGACAAGAACAGGACACAAAAGTAGCTATTTGTGAACCAACATTTTAAGATCTATTTCCTTTAATCTGCTAAATGTAATGAAAATATTTCCATTTCTACTGAAGACAGTCTTGGCAACTTTTAATCTAGGCTCTAGTAATGGTCGTTTTATATCAGATACTAAAATATGCATTTAAGATCGCAACTTCTTTCCTGCATTCAAGTATTTGCCCAACTTCTGTAAGTGCTGCAGATGGTCACTAACACTTAAGGCTATTATTAAAACCATTAATTTTAATGAGACAGCATATACATATATGCTATAAATTGTGCTCTTTCTTAAGTGAATAATCAAATAAAATCCTAACAGAATCGCTGAATCTGCATTCCCTGCATTCCTTTAATGTTATGATAAAGCATTTTGAAGCAATTAAGAAATCAAAACCTATTTTGTACTTCTGTAGCTCCTTGTATACAAACACATCAGAGCACTATAGGAATATTTGTAGGTTACATTTGAAAGTAACCTATTATTGACCATCATTACTCATCACTATTGGAGAAACTCCAGTCATATAGGAAATAAGGTTAAATATGGCTGTCTAAAATTAGGTACTTGAAGTATAATTTTCATATGTCATTTGTAACTCTACACAAAGGCAGGTTTGATTCTCAAAGTTGCTGAATAGCCCTAGCTTAAGTTATACTTTTTTTGCAGTTCCTCTGAAAAATCAAAAATTGTGAACCTAACTGACATCCTTAAGATCACCAGGGAACATGCCTTAAATATATAGCATTGATAGTGTAAAACAGATCTTCTATGTCCCATTCTTGCCATCAGCTACCATGAACTTTGACAGGTACTGCATTAGTTTTTTGAGAATGTATTTCCATGTCCCTTAAGGCTTCTCATACAAGAATATTTCTGGTCTAGAATCATAAATGACATTAACTTATTTGTATTAATTTTTCACCCTTATTTTAAAATAGATTTTCAGACCTTGAGAATACATCTTTTTTCAACAGATTGCAAATTACGGTATATACACAAGGCAGGTTTATTTCCTTTGTAGCTGCCCCTTTAGCATAGAAAAGGTAATTGATATTAGTATTGAATCATTCACCCTGCTGAACTGCTTTTAAAGCCAATATAGCTATATTGGTAATTTACTGTTCTGATCACTAACATCAATTACTGTTCAATTCGACACAGAAAATGAGGATCTTGGCAAACCTTCATGCAGAATTCATAGATGGAATGCATAGAAGATTAAAAGATGAATAAAAACCTCTTTCAACATATTCATAAGTATGATTTCTATTTTTTATTTGGATTGTATGCAGGAACAGACAAAGAATGGACAAAGAATGGACCAATAACTGCAGTAACAATACTTCACATATCATGGTGCTTTTCACTAATTTGCTGCTACAGGTAAATATTTTAGGCTGTCATAGCTTCATTTACTACAGTACCAGTCTCACTGTGCTTTGACTTTTGAGCCATCCATAAGCAATGGCATTAGAGCCATATTTTGCTGTTTTCAGGTAGCTCCTGACTTGTGTGATTTAGCTGTTGCTGGCTTTTCACCTGATATTTCTTCTTTGCAAAGTGCAGAAGAACAAAATCCAAAGCCCATGAGAGGTTTTTTTGTTTGTTTGTTTTTTTCCCCTATAACTTCCCATTATCAATAGTGAACATTAACAAATCTCTTGTCTGGGTTATTAAAAGAAAGACAGGAGCTACATAACCATGGAAACACAGCTTCCAACCCCCTCAAGCACATGACTGCTCCAAGCAAGCAAAGCCCTGGCAGAAGGAGGGCCTGATCTAATGGACCCTGACACCTATTGCTGCTCCTGGTATGGTGACAAATGAGACATTAAATCTTGTTCAAACTCATATTCAGTGAAATTTTCACTATGGAAATTAGCTTTTCAGGGGAAAAATCGAACACCTAAAGGAACACAGGAGTTTTTGTTTGTTTGTTTGTTTTTGTTTGTCTCCTGTTAACTTGAATGAGTTTTATGTGTTTTTATTGCTACTATTAACTCCTGTGTTATGATAGCATCCTGAGACCACCTGACCATGGACCTGTTTTATTTTAGGCATTTGCACAAAAACACAGCGAGAGGCAGATTTTATTGTGAGGCACATATATAGCTTACAAACAAAATAGACAAAGTACCTGGACAGGATAAAGGCCTGTATTTCACCACATCTTTAAACACATGCTTATTATCAGTCACACCATCAGAAAATCAAGATGCTTTTCTAAATCAATGTCTAACTGATCCCAAGGATACACAGAAAATCTGTGCTAGAGTCAAAAGTTGAATCTACATTTCCCATGTACCACTGTTGCCTCAGCAACAAAACCGTACTGTCTTCTTACAAGAGACTTTCGTCTACTGTTCTGCTGGTCAGGTGCTTTTCACCAGAACAGATTTCACTACAAATTTAAAAACTGCCACTATCACACTTTTTTTCCTTCCTCCATAAGGAAAGACTACAACCAGAGATCTTCACAAATGTCTCAGAAAAAGCTGTTATCGTCACATGGCAGGTATTCAGGATGGTGACAAGAAAGATGTTGAAACTGTGTTATTTCAACACTTCCTCTGTTGTTAAACCTGCCATTTCAACATTTTGCTGCTTGGAAAGTTCATCTTTCACCTGAATTATTAGTCCTCACAGACCGTGCTGTGTAGGGCTGTTTCCAGAATGCTGGCATCTTCAACACCTAAAACTAGAGAAAGAATTTTGCTTAATAATAGCTTCAAACTTTTTTTGCTGCAGAGCGATGTATTCACTGTATCGATCTCAGCCTTGTGTTCTGAGGGCTCCCATATCCTCACAAACTTTTGGTAGGGGGCTGTGCCATGTGGCCCTGCTGCTGCAGGTACCACAGGAGTTGCCCAGGCAAGCCCAGGCTGCAGCACAGCCATACAATGGCACTGTCAGAAACCCCACTCTTTTCTTCTTCTAAACACACCTTTCAGCATTTTTTTTTCAAACATACAGAAATATGAACAGTTTACATATTATTTATTAAATAACTTTCAAAGAAACCTGCAAAATTTCTCCTTTGGGATAAAAAGAACTGCACATGGCAGTTTATAGTCATGTTGCTTGCAGCACATTTGAAAGACTTTAGTAGTGCAGAGGTGAGAGCTATATACAAACCACAGCAGAATACAGACACCATTGTTTTAAACAGCAAAATCCCAGCAGTACCCAACCACACCTGTGTGAACACTTCTAGAGGGCTTCAGCAGAAGAGGTGATTTTGAGGATTAGGAGACACCATTTCCCTGGTCTTATCTGCTTTCTGTGATGTCAGAAGGGACACACAGAGATCCAACTTGGGTATTTGACAATACGGTGGCTTCATGACTGTCTCACCATCCTGTGGAGGATACCTTCCTTAAAACAAAGTTAAGGCTCTGTTTCCTGGGATGCACACATATGTAAGAGTTTGCTGGTCACATCCCTTCCAAGCAGAGTCCCATTCATCCACAGAATATCCTAACATATATATGCCCTCACTAAAATGGTAAACACCTGGGCTATGGGGACAGTCCATGATACCTAAACTATCTACTTCAGATTTCTACACTCTCACTAGTGGTGCTGAAAACCTGTGACGTCACTTAGTCTAACGTGAAATGCCCATACAGAGTACAAGAAATCAGCAAGAAATGTTGAGGCAGCTCATCCACTTGGCCTCCAGAGTACTCATCTGTCTTCTAAGAATGAGAACGTAATAGACCAGCACTGCTGCTCTGATTACTGCATAATAATCCAGTAATTACAGCCGTGACCCAAGACGTTAAAACCCTGCACGTGGCTGCATCCACAACACTGAATATCATTCAAGCAGCACATGTTCTCTTGCATCAGCTTTCTTTGTCCCCCTCCTGTTAAACCCAAACCACTGCCAACCAAGAAGCAGAACCTAAATGTCTAGAAGGAGACCAGGAAACAACCGGGATCTAGCTTCATACTAATACTATTACTATTACTATTACTATTACTATTACTATTACTATTACTAATTTTTTTTTTCCATTGGGATTGGTTCCAAACCTTCTTGCCAGGGTTATATGCTGATTATAACCCATGACGGTATAACATAAGTCACATAAGTTCACTTCTGGTAATGCAGTCCAGCCAGAGAACTGTTATTTAGAGGATGGATTACTACCAAGATCAATGCAACAAGACAGACACTGAAAATGTCAAATGACTGTTGGCTGACACGTGGTGTGGTTACACTGGAGGCAGATAATACCTTCTCCAGAGCTTGTAGAGCTGGCTGAATGGCTAACTGAAATCATACGCTCAAGAAAATTCCAGGTTGAATGGGGAGGCACATAATGAACTCAGGCACCTCAAAGTCTCTTCTGGAGATAGGTTAGTTACTGCTTGGACTTCGATGAAATTTAGATATGTATGAGAAATGGCATTTTCTTTTAGCATCAATAATCCTTTCCAACATCTGACGGAGAAGTTAAGGATAATTCACATTATTGCACTTACCATTTGAAGAGATTTGCTGAAAATAAGAATTCTGTTTCTATAACAAAATCTGATTTTAGTCCCAAAAGTATAATGGAAGCTTTGCATTAAAAATGACAACTCTATGACATATCTAATATAGTGTGAGGAGTTCAGCTCTCAAGTAACTGGGATATTCCCCACTGCTGCAGACTGATTTGCTCCAATGTCAGTGCTAGCAGAACATGCCATTCCAGTGACTCCCATCTAAGAAATGTCCTGGACAGATTGCTCTAGCAGTTGGAATGCATAAAATTAAAATGGCATATTTAAACAAATATAGCCATAGAATGGTTTGGAACCCCCTCCAAAAGGAGCAGATGTAATTGCATCCAGTTGCAGAAACAGTGAGCTCAGCCATGTACTGAAAGGTTTCTGCTCACCATCATTACCAAGCAGGTGAGTATCATGAAAGGAAGAAGAGCAGGGGTAGTTGAGATGCCAGGTGTTATGCACCAAGCCCTGGAAACGTGGTTTCAGATAAGCAATGGCAATACCATTAAGTGGCAGTGGCAATACCATTAACTATAACCTATTCCATGCCATTTGTCTAAACTTTTGAACTCCTATCAGCCAGCTGATGCCATTTTGGTCATCACTTGTCATTCTACCTGGTCTTAAAACGCCTACTGCATCCTCACGTGCTACATTTGTTGAGCTATTTAAAGGATGATGAATGGAGTTTGTCCTCCCTATTCTTCAAAGTATCCAGCTAGCTTTTTCTTTACCATGCTACGTAAGTCTCTTCCTTCTGTTGACTGTTAATGATAAGCCAGATAAATACCCACTCTTTAATTAAGTTCATCCCACCAAACTGTCAGAGAAAACTGTCAGTTATCATGAAAATAATGTATTTTTATACAACAGAAGTGAAACAAAATATCCTGGAATGTAAAATGAAGGGTCCCTGATGCATAGGTACAAAACCCAATTCTAGGTAGACAACTCTTACTTATAAAAATATTTCACAAAAAAATATAAAAAGAGGTAGGGGAGAGAGGAAGAGGAAGGTAGAATCATTACTAATTGCAGTGCTGACCATTGTAATAATGGTTCTTTCTCTGCCAGAGATGGGTGTCCATGTGACTTCACATAGCCCTCAGGCAGGGTATGGGAACTCGTCATACTCTTACTATTCCATACAACTGAACAACAACACTTAGGCATCTAGGGACCATTTTGGCTAAACAGAAAGGGATTTTATGCTTATAATCACCTATGAGAGCAAGCATCCTTGAAGAGTATATGGACAAGTTTAGTGTTAGGTCTTTTGGGGATTTTGTATTTCCTGTAATTTAGGTAAGATTTAAGTAAACTAAATCTCACTAAAACAACAGCTTAAAGGGGTAAAACCCACTATAAAGCTTATTTCCCTTATACTTGCAGCCCTATTGTCTGGATAAGAGCAATGGATACCTGAAAATTTATCTTTGAAAAAGAACTTCAGGAAAACCTGTCTCTTGGACATGCTCCTTTATCCCCACCACTGTTAGGTACATATTCACTTGGGAACTCTAACTACTCATGCATTTCAGCATGATTCTTGAAACATTTGTTAGATATTCTGTTTGCATCACTTCAGCATTAACAATTAGGTTTAGGATCACCATAAGGGTCACAGAGATGTCAGATCTTGACTTGGCCAGTTTCATTACATGTTCAGCATTGACAGCCTGAATTCAGAATTTTCTTGTCATCGCAAAAGAAAAATACTATACATACCTGCATGCCCATATATCTATCATGCTAATTAATAATGCTAGGCATCTCAGAAGACTAATTGTTTTCTATTTATAAAAGTGATGCTTATGTGCTTTGATATATATATTAACTTACCTAAATATAACAAAATCCTTGTTTCTTCTTGAAACCTGCTGCCACCTGTTGCCACCTGTTTAACTGTTAGTTAAACATGTGCTAAGTCATGAAGCTGGCACAAAAGCCATATAAAGACTGATGTGTTTTTGCCATGTAGGAGTTCCTAACATCTGGTATCAGGATTAATACCCACTTTGCTATTAATTTGGAACTGTCCCTTAATACTCATTAAATGTGGGGTATTGGCTATCATACAGGCCCAAGAAAGGTTCTCGTTTCTCCTTTTTATTTCTTAGTCAATGCAAGACTACACAAGAAATTAAACAAATGTGTGTCAAACAGCAGGACACATACAGAAACAAATGCAATCACCTCTATCTTTCTCTGTTTCTGTGCAGGACAAATTGTGTTTCTGTTATTCCTAACAGGAGTGCTGGATCCTGGTGCTCATTAGGACTGAGTCAGTCACTGCTGCATAGGACAGCCTTCCAGAAGTACCAGGCAGATCTTACTGGGCTCTTTGTGAGGTACCCAAATATCTGCCAACCTCATGGTGAGCATGGCCATGTTTACTGTGGAGGAATGGTTAAGTGAAATAGGACATGTGGATGTTGGGCAGTTAGGAGGCAATGGGCTAGTGAAGTACCGTATTCAACTCCCATGAGTCTGGGCACGTACGCAGCTGGCTGAGAGCCAATCAGGCTCAAGGACACGATGCCCTTGAGCGATTGGGAAAGTCCCTAAGGCGGGACGGTGGCTAAAAGAAGGAGGAACTACCTGAAAAGAGCGGGAAATGTTAGCCAATCCTGAGCTTAGTTTTTGCAATATGTATGAGTTGATTATGTTCGAACTAGATAAAAGGCGACTGAGCTATCCATTAAAGTTGAAGTTCACTGTTCACTCATATTGAGCGTCTGTGTCTTCCTTCCATCGACAACAGTTTACAGCATGTTAAAAGCAGCCTAGCTGAAAGACATTTCCAAAAAGCAGAAGTAATAATAAGTAAAGAAGTAAATAATTTTCTGTTGATGAGCAGAAATTGGAAATTGTATAATAAATCTCTCTTATTCAAGTCATTACTGGCTGTGTCATTTGCATGGAGAGTCTCAGTTTCAAAGACAGGGAAGATATAAGACTAGGTCTGAAGAAGAATGCAAAACACTGAGAGTATTTTGTGTTTGTTGTGATACACTGAGAATTCCCTGTGTAACACACTACAGTACTCCTCCAGTTCTGAAGGTAGGTGAAGCACTCTAGCTATGTTATTTAAATTCAGTACAACTGAAATGCACTTCGTCGTGCATTTGCTGGTTATGCATTTGCATTATGTAGTTGCTGGTTATGAGCATGGGAATAGCAACAGCTGGCAGCTCAGATCCCACTTCACTCCCTGTGGCTAGGACCATTGTGCTACCCCAGAAGATGAAGAGGATATTGTTAGTGTCAGTCACGTTAACATGTTACCTACAGATGTGGATCAATGCCCTTAGTACACTCAGTACATGATGAATAAACAAAGATTAAAACAAAAACAAAATATTTTCAGAATGTGCTTATACTTAACACATTTCTAGGCAGAGAGATAGAAGTTTCTGTACTAATCTGAAATATAATTTATGTACTCATTTACTATTATGTAATTACCATGTAATCATTTTTATTGGGAATTGGAAACATGTTACTAATTTACTGAAATATATTTATTCTGTTCTAAACAAATAGAAGAAAAGAACTAATTCCTAAACAAGTACTGTGGATGGGTGTCCATTTTTTAGCATTTTTTCTGCTTACAACACAAAAGTGGCTCCATACCCTCAAATTCTCTGATCATACATAATAAGATAATCTTTGTCTTAACTGCATCAGGTCTATAAATATATATAAAAATATATATTTTTAATCATATTTAGTAACTAACACTCAATTATCAGCTTGAAAAAATTTTTACTACATGTTCTGCCGATACCAATTAAGTTGCTATTGATTTCTGAATAAGTGAATACCTAGATTTATTGAACCAAGAGCTAAATACCAACTGAAGAGATGCCAAGGTAAATATTTTCCCTGAGCAATAATAAATCTTGTTGTTCATCAAAGTAAAAATATTGCACCTAGTCTCACATAAACTGAAATCTTCTGCTCAGGTCTCCAATCTCTCTGTTAGTACTTTGTGTCATAAAGGATGTTTATGACAGAGTCATAGGTGAGAATAAGGATGGAAAGGTATATCTAACCAACTCAGAGGCTGTTTTCATTATATTCTTTAAAGTAAATCAACTGTTCTAAAATATTCCAGGAAACATTCCAATCTGTAACCAATGGAAAACACAGAGAACAATTGACTGCTTTCCTCAACTGCAGAGGTTACTCTTATAGATCAATATGTTCAGATGATGACTCTTCCTTCAAACTGAGATAAAGCAACAGAGAGAATTATATTTCTATCTTACACTAATGAGCTGGGCAACTCGTCTCAGCCTCCTTTGGAAATAATCTGAAATATTGGAAATTTCCTATTATGAACATTTTAATCGAGAATAGTTGAAAAAGGAATTAGATAAGAGAAAAAATGAATTAGATATAGGAAAGATATTCTGACGAAAAGATCACAGAATCACAGAATCGCAGAATTTCTAGGTTGGAAGAGACCTCAAGATCATCGAGTCCAACCTCTGACCTAACACTAACAGTCCTCCACTAAACCATATCCCTAAGCTCTACATCTAAACGTCTTTTGAAGACTTCCAGGGATGGTGATTCCACCACTTCCCTGGGCAGCCTGTTCCAATGCCTCACAACCCTTTCAGTAAAGAAGTTCTTCCTAACATCTAACCTAAAACTCCCCTGGCTCAACTTAAGCCCATTCCCCCTCGTCCTGTCACCAGGCACGTGGGACAACAGACCAACCCCCACCTTGCTACAGCCTCCCTTGAGGTACCTATAGAGAGCGATAAGGTTGCCCCTGGGCCTCCTCTTCTCCAGGCTGAACAAGCCCAGCTCCCTCAGCCGCTCCTCATAGGACTTGTTCTCCAGACCCCTCACCAGCTTCGTCGCCCTTCTCTGCACCCGCTCAAGCACCTCGATGTCCTTCTTGTAGCGAGGGGCCCAAAAGATATCCCACTTCTTTCCTATATAGATGAACAAAATAAACAAACAAACAAAAGATTTAAAGTTTCAAGGAATTCATCATAAAAAATTAAAATTAATTTTTCATACCTGGTCTGTTATAGATCTGATCAGTTATTATCTGCTTTAAAAATAGTCAGAAGTTGTTGAAGTTGGCCAAAGTTAGATAGTATCATTTATATTTCAATCATCTGAATTATCTGCATGTGTAGTCTCAGTAGTGATACATTATTCCCTGGAGGCAGTTCTTTTGGACTCAATGGTATTTATACTGTGATAACATAACATTCAAATCAGCAACAAGAGATGCAATTTAGGGCTTAAGTGACTCAGCAGATCAGAAGGCAAAGCATCAACATGATTTCCAGTTCTCTGGAAGAAATTTTTAGTCACCAAAATTTTGAAGGTAAAGGTTTATAAATAAATAAATAAATAAATCTCTAATATTATAAAGTGCCAAGTAAAAGATGTTATTATGCATTGAGTTTAACTCTTACTCAAGCTCAGAATTAGAAGGCTACATTTCATTTTATTAAGTTAAAACACAACTAAAGCATCTGCTTGCTTAGTGATTGTTATGAGATCAAAGTGATCAACACATTTTCACTCTGAGAAGTAAATAAAGTCATTAACATACCTTCTTTGATTGATTTGGAATAGTAAATTAAACTTTCACTGACAAACTGAAGTCAAGCAGGAGACTAAGAGAACAGAATGATTCTACATGTAACCAGTGCTTGAAGAGCAACACCCTTGTGGAAATCCTAACCCAAATGACTTTAATGCACAGACCCAAGGCTTTGTGTTTTGTATGGATGCAAGAGCAAATATTGTCAGGGTAGAAGGATAAACAGTGCAAGTCAGGATGTTAGAGTGGGAAATCACATTTCAAGAACTGGATGAACTTCAGTGATTCCTCAGTGAACAGCAGGAGTGAGATATTTGCCATGTTTGCTGTATATCTGTTGCCATCAGAAAATAAGCAATTTAAATGTTCTGTCTTTTATCTTTATAGAAACACACTTTGAAAAAGTTGTGGGTACATAGCTGATCTAGCAAGTTTTCTGAGCTATATAAGACAAATAAGACAAAATGCAAGTTCTTATTTTCACACAGATATATAACACATGGCAGGATTCAACCTTGCATTAGCAAGCTATTATATGTGTGTGTGTGTGTTTGTGCGCATTAATCAGTTATTTCTCCATACAATTTGTAATAACAGCTATAAAATAAATTCAATTAAACATCGTTTTTGGTCAGAGAGTTTACATCCTGTATGTAAAAGTGTAAAAACTTACAAGAATTTTCAATTAATTATTTGTATTGCTGCTGTTTCTCCTGTGTACATCTCTCTAAGATATTAAGAATCCATCTCATCATTTATTTTTACATTATTTGACAGTAGCTGGGGGGGGGGGGGGAGGAGTGTGAAGAAATTTGTTTTTATTGCTTACTCAGCTTCAGATTTTTAAATTAAATCACTTACAGTTAACAGAATTCTTATTCTTATCTCTGAACCTTGTTTTTCTCGTGTCTCTCATTTGTTCTGCTGTGAACTGTCTTTTTAATTCTTGCAGGAATGTTCCCACAGGTCTGTTCTCAGCAGTACAGTAGTAAATGTTCTCTTCTTTCAGCTGGGAGAACCACTCATTTACATTTCAATTTTCATGCTGCCCAAAATTGTGAAAAATAATCAGAGTTTATATAGTTCTGTTTATATAGCACTGTTACTCCACAGTTCTGACCACTATAAGAAAATCCTACCCAGTATTCACAGAGAAAAATGTCAACCCACAAATATGGACATATCAAATTCAGTCACTAGATTCATATTCAAGTGACTGATTCTCAAACCATGTTGTACTATGCGAAGAGGACAACCGCAATTTTGCAGGTAAATATTTCAGATAATTTAGAAGATTAAAAGAACGCAAAGGTCTCTTATTCACAGCTCTTTTTATCATTTATTTGTTTGTTTGTTTGTTTGTTTGTTTTTGTACTAAAGCCCAGAATTGTAAAATTGTGACTGAGCAGAGAGATAGCAAAGTGAAAATTATTTGGCTCACTTTTTGACTTAGGAGTGTATTGCCATAACTGAATTCCAATTTCCAGCTAAGAAGATTTTATTTAAAACTGACATTTCTGAACATTTGGAAGATGGAAAATAAACTAGCAATAACATGCATAAAGGAATAAGCCTGATAGATTTCTCTTCTACACCCAGAAAAATGAAGATAGCCACAATCATCTTTTCATGCACAGCCCCATAAAAGCCTTTCTGCCATGCCCTGAGGGAACCACCCCAGCAGACCTGCCCCTCTATTTTTGGACAGTATGATTAGACTTTCCATAAGATGGCTAAATGTCTTGATGGCTTTCCAAGAAGGATGTCTGTCCACTGTAAACTTCACTAAGCCTATCTGACTTTGTTCTTATGGATCACAAAACTGTCAGCAGGTAATAAATTGCACTCTGTCCTCATCTGCCAGCTTTAGATGTCAGCACAGGGAAGTCATTTAAACACACAAGCACCTTCAGTATATGAGCAGTGCCAGAGAATCAATCCTACAAGGGCTTTGCTCATTCCTTTAATAGTGCTAACTACATACTTCAAACTATGCATTTGTGTTTTGCCTCAGGTCTCAGTTTTGTCCCGAGTTTCCTCCAAGCTGTTCTGCACAAGGCGCTGGTCATTCAGGAGTCAGTCCAGTATTGGGATCTAGTGCTCCTTGCTTCTTCCAAATATATTTTCAGAATGTTTCATATATATATGTATATATATGATATACATATATCATTGCTTAAACTGCCATACCTTTATAAGTGGGTGCTTAAGTCCTCTCTGGAGAGCTGCATTCCACACTGCTACTCCAGGTTTATTGCAGATAAAGCCATTGAAATCCATTAAGCTAAGCAGAGCAGTGACTCTGAACACTTTTTCTTACTTTTTTATTTTTATTTTTAGTATAATCAGCCTGTACAGGGTTAGTCTTCATAAGACCAATATTTCTGCCTGGGACAGGATAAATCCTCAGGTGCTATTTAAAATCCTTCCATCAAATTCTTTGTCCTGCAGGTTCAGGGATGAACATTTCAGACTGGCTTCTTCTGAAAAATATAACATTTAAAAGTGAAAAAAGGGAAATTTGGGAAAATTCCCTCCCCTCCCCCAGAAAAAAAAAAAAAAGGGAAATTCCCACTTCATCTTTGTGCAAGGATTAATAATTCGATACTAGGGTTTACTAGAGTGTTTAGGGAGATGTCTCCTTCTCCCAGATGAAAACAGCTCATCCGCATTTGAATCTTTCCTTGTGACCCAGGGACCCCCCTTCCTCACTCAGCTCAGCTCAGCCTGGAAAAAGCACTGCAGGAGCAGACTGTGGCTCTTAGACAGTGATTCTACCTCCTATGTCAGTAGTAAGATAGGGAAGTAAATTTGTAGTCTGAAAATGTTAATATAAAACTTCTCCTCTGGGGCCAGGTTTTTCCCAGTTTACACTGTTTTAAAGCAGAGTATCTTCGTTAACTCCTGTACCATTGTATCTGATTTGCAAATAAAATATCTAAAAAAAAAAAAAAAAAAAACCAACAACTTACTTTTGTCTCACTGGAAGAATTGTCAGGAAACTCTTCTTTTACAGAACAAAGTTATACTTTAGAACCTAGTTTTGCTTTCAGTTAAACAAGTATGCTTTGAAAAAATCTAGATACCAAATAACCCAAAATCTAATATTTTCCAGTCATTGCCCTATTGCTAATTTATTCTTTATGTAATGAAGATCTGGGTAGCAGACAAATTATTATTTCCCTATTTCTCTGAGAAAAAAAAAAATAGGCTTATGAAGCATGCTGGATCGTTCTTTAGCTAGCAAAGAAGTCTTCAAATGGTCTTGCATAAAACCAGAAACCAACAATCAAATGAAAATGCTTCATAAAACTTCCACAGTATTTTTTTTCCAGAAAAAAATACTCAGAAAGAAGCTATATCCTTCCCTTCCCAAAGTGCCCTAGATCCAACCACATGAAAATTTCTCAGTAATGAGGAAAAGGCAAAAAGCCAGAAACTTAACACCTCTCCTGTAGGTTTTGTTTCAGTGCCAATATACTTTCCCAGGAATTTGTTCAGAATTTGTAGGAACAGGCAGCAGCACAAAATACATAAATAGAGAGGTCATAGTGCTTATCAGACATTTTCAGGTTCTAGATGACCTTTTCTCCATGCCAATGATGTTGACTTTAATCCTATTAGATGTTTCTGTTGAGCTGTGGCAGTAATAGGTCACTGCTGAACTGTATGGACAGCTTGTGTGGGAGAAAGGTTTCCTGTCTGTGTTCATTATATTTATTATAGATAGATGGGGAGTGATTGTGGTCAGATCTGATTTAAGTTTCAGATGAGTGTTCAAAGTTTTGACCCAAGCTTAGGTTTGGATTTGATGATGTCCAAATCCTGCAGATTTACCTTGTAAAACCTCTGCCATCCTAAAATGATACAATCTTGCTCTCATGATGTTCTATGTCTAAAGCAGAACCAGAAAATCAGGACTTTAGTTTGGACTTATCCTAAGAGTGACTCCCTAGGAGTAGATGGAAATTTGAATATATATATTTCATGCTTCTAGGAATTAAAATATGTCTCCCCCCACCCACCCAGCCATCTTTAGATCCTATACATTTGATGTCCAAGCTCCTTGCTGAGCCCCATGGGGCTAAGTATTTTGGAGCACATTATCATTCAAGCACTTTACATTTACTTATTTACTTCAGTGACCTAAAATATATACTAGATTTCCATTCTTATGTTAATATTGTGTCACTTTATTTTAAGATCAATTCTAATCTTTCACCCATTTCTGTCCTTATATGAACATTCTGTGAGAAAATAAATGCCTAACTTATGAAGTACATACTAAAATACAATGCAAATAAAAATAGTTATTGAACTCAAATATACAACTTTCAGACGTGTTCCTTTCCTTTCCTTTCCTTTCCTTTCCTTTCCTTTCCTTTCCTTTCCTTTCCTTTCCTTTCCTTTCCTTTCCTTTCCTTTCCTTTCCTTTCCTTTCCTTTCCTTTCCTTTCCTTTCCTTTCCTTTCCTTTCCTTTCCTTTCCTTTCCTTTCCTTTCCTTTCCTTTCCTTTCCTTTCCTTTCCTTTCCCTGACTGTTTATTAAAAAGATCTGTTTGTAAGAACATAAAATGTATAAGTCAATTTGTTCATAAGGCAAGGAACTCACCTCCATTTTGAAAATTTGCATTACTATATAACTTCATTTAGACAAAACAAAACAAAACAAAACAAAACAAAACAAAAGAGTATTTGATCTTTCAAATTATAAATGTTTCTGCATCATTTTAATACATGACAGATTTAAATTTATTAACCTACGTTATACTCTTTCTTTCTTTATTTCTCTCTCTCTCTTTTTTTTTTTTTTTTTTTTTTTTTTAACGGAAATTAGGATTTTTGAGCTCTCCAGAGTGAAGGATGTCTTAAAAGAACATTTTGCTGTGAATGAAAAGATGACGTATAGTGAGTGATAGTCTGAGGAAATATTGCTGGAGAGTTTATTGGGATCAAGCCTCATTATTGGGATCAATACTAGGTAAAGTTCCTAGTACACTTGCCATTAAGTCAGAATGATGCTGTATTCCCGTAGCAGCAGAGCACACATTTTATGGGCACTGAACTTTACAGGAACCTGTCATCAGTTTAAGTATAGTGGACATAGCAGGACCTCGTTCCTAAGACCAAAATCACTCAGGGAAGCAATACCTACATAGAAAATATAGGATTTAATGATAGCAAGAAGGAGCAGAAACATTTTCACTATATCTTAACTAATTCCTTTTAACAATATTCACAAACAAGCTATTTCAAAATGAAGAAGACTTTATTTGACAGAGTCATGACTATTATTTCATGATATTCTGAAAACGTTACACTATAACCTTGAAATGAAATGGTCAGGTGAAAGAAAAAAACATAATTTTCTATTAAATAGATAATTTAAAAAGTCTCAAATAAAAGCAAAATAATCCATTGTGACAAATCTGGGTTTACTTGCCTTTGATATTTTTCATTTTTTATTCTAGTCATCTTCTAAAAGGAAATAGAAATCAGAAAGAAATGAAGAATACTAGGATGCTGAAGCAGTAATCTTATTAAATTTTGTCAGTCAGAGCTCATTTTTTCTTAAGTTTCCATAACACCTTTCATCTGAATTAATCAACTAACATACAGAATGCAGTTCATGTTTTAAAAATGGCTTCTCCCCCTCCCCTCCCTTTAAGATACAGCTAAGAAATTGGCAATTGAAAACAGAAATGGGATGTCTTAGTGGGATAAAGTCAGCTGCCTCAACAAACAAGTCAGATTGACACAACAATTAAGACTCTCGAAGCAGTAGCTGTGTCAGACACTTCCCTTAACCAAACTGCAACTCTTGATTTACATAATTAAATGTAATTCTTCTTGCCACCTGCATAACATGACAAACAACTGGCAATAATTTTTTAAAAGCTTTTAAAATGTATTACCCTGAAGTGGTGCCTCTTCAGACAAAGACAGGTCAAGTTCCACTGAGCTGAGGTGAAATACTGAAGGATATTCTGGGTAGCAGAAATTGGCAGGTGATTCTGATGGGCTTTATGTCTTGCAATATTTTTTGTATAAAATATCACAGGGATTATCCACATTCTATACAAGGTTTTGTCAGTACTTTTTTTTTTTTTTTTCCAGCTGTAGAAAAACATTTTTTTTCTTTTTTTTTTCTTTTTTTTTCTTTTTTTTTCTTTTTTTTTCTTTTTTTTTTCTTTTTTTTTTCTTTTTTTTTTTTTTTTTTTTGCCTGCTGCAAACACATCTCTGCTGAGGAATTTAGCTGCAGAACCTAATTGCTATATTATGTTCTCCATCATTCCTATGATACTCCAGGGAAGTACGAATGAGAAATTTATAACTGCAAAAGGAATCTTTTCACCCCTTTGGGCAGATATGTCTTGAAATACTTTTAAATGGAACTTCAAGAATTATTACTTTAGCAGGCAGTTATCTTTATTCTAGCCACATCTGGTACTCACCCAATGCTTGTGAGTCCACCCAACTCTTTCTCTCTTTAAAACAATCCAAAATGAAACCGTTAAGAATGGTACGTCATCATTACACCTCAGTTAGTGTTCCAAAATGCAGCTGAGCTAACTGGAAACATTTGAATTCTGTCAGACATTCGACACCTGGGTTTGATGTCATACCAAAATAAATCAGAATTAATTTGGTTGAACTCAGTAAGTACACTGGCTCCATTTGTGTTTTCTTTTCTGCCAGCAACAAGAGTGTGGTCTTGTCTTTGGTACACACACTGTTGTAGTGCCATGCAGTAAGAAGTTTGTCTAAAGAAAAGCTGGGAGCCCTTTTCTGCTGAAGAAGACACTTCACAAGACTAGCATCTCATGAATTTTGTGTTGTATTTCTGTAGACAGCTCCAAACCACGTTTCACCTTTTGTGAACTTCCATCATGCCACAGTTCTCCCTGATCTGGCTTTGTTTCATGCAAATGATAGAGTCACTCCCTGGTTCTCAGTACTTACAAGTAGAGCAGTTAAAAGGAAAACAAAATTCTTTCCTGTTCAGCACCAGTGAGAACATGAATATAGTGACTCAAAAAGAGAATGGCATAAATGTTAACTAATCACCAAAGAATAGTTCATATTTTCATGCTATCAGACTTGTTTTGTTCTTATTTGTTTCAAATCTTGGCTACAGGTAGATCACTTCCTAAATATCTCAAGAATATGCATTCTGTCCTTGAACTCATGACATATTGCCCCTATTCACTGGACTCTGCAGACTCCCTGAGTACATCCATTCTTTGAGATATCATCCAGCACTCTTCACCACCATCCTCACCACCTCCCGTCCCCCCAGAAAAAGCCTACAGATCTTCTCAGGCTGTAAAGAGGTTATTGACATTTGGCCGTGTTAGAACTGATCATTTTGCAACCTCATCCTCCCAGATTATTTGTCTGAATTGCCCATTTGACTCTTCAGCAACTGTACTTCTCATGCAGGCTCCTGAGTAAGGTGTGTAAGGCTGCAACTGCTTTGGACGTGCAGTCTCACACCCTCAGGTGAATTCAGTTTGCATGGGGACAATGAAATAGCACCCTCGTCCTCGAGTGGGATTTGGTAGTATTGTAACACTACTTGTATTTGCTCCTTTGGCACATTTTTCTGCATGCCATGTTTCTGTTGCCTCCAGCTTGTGGGTTAAAAGACAAGCAAGCCTGACATGCAATATTATATAATCAAAGCAGTGACTATTCCCAGGAAAGCAGATGGGATTCTTTCTTTTGTTTTCATTCATAAGCCTTTTGCTTCAATCTTCATATTGATATTGCCACAAAATTTTAAGATCTGTTTCCTAATGGGTCTTTAAAGAAACAAGAGTTAAAGTTTAATAGATAAAGCTCTTTCCAATTCAATCTATGAAGTAACCAAAATGACCATATTAACATTTCTAAACTTGAACTCTTTCTGTGGTAAGGAATAACTTGAAATTAAGAAGCCGGGCACCCTGCAATGCCATCAAAAATATTTCTCATGTCTAGTCCAGACACACTGGTATTGGCAAAGATTGACCGTATGTTAGTGGTAACCAACAGATCTATACGTACAAGATCGTGCTAGTACAAACAGACTTTGGGAAACAGGAATGAGAGAGTATGGGAGGAAATGCCCACACTATAGGCCATTACTAGTGCAGTGCTGAAGCCTGAAGGAAAACAATAACTTGTTCCATATGCCCCAGAAACATCCACTCCATTGTGATCCAGCTGAGCTGAGGTAGAGAATGTGAAGCATGAATTCATACCAGAAATGGATGCTGATATAATCAGACGACATGGAGAACAAAGCCCTGGAACTGATGTCTAACCTACACATTCAGCCCCAGGAAGTCCATCACAAGTCACAGTACTAACCCCAGGTGAAACCAAAACACATGTAATCCACACATATTTCATTTTCTGGACATTTTTTTTCTCTCTTCCTTTCTGTTCTTGTAGTGTCAGAGTGTACTTAGCTAAATTTATCTGTTCTTTCTGCTGTTATCATTAAGGAAGTTTCTTCTGACTATCTTTCACTTAACATTATTGTATCCCTGATCAACCACTCCACCTACATACATTCTGTGAAGCTTTATAGTGCCTTCAGATACCAATCCTATTTACATACGTTGTATATTTTCTCTTCTACTAATAAAGTACTATTACCCAACAGTTTTTTGTATCCCATCTGGCATGAATATAACACACAAAGTACTTAACCTGAGCCTGTGAATAACAGCTATTCTTTAGAATTATTTAGAAGACAATTTAATATTGTGTTTTATACTAAAATTGAGCATTAACATATTCCTGGAAATAACTCATGGAGTAATGTACACCTATGGGGTCAGGACTGTAGGGCAAAACAAGAGGCCAAAGGACTTTCAATATTCTCAGAGAGCTCCAAGGGCTTTAGAAACACTGAACTTGGCATGCTGTACTGTAAGCAGGAAATGAAAGGCAAATAACAAGATGAAAAGGCTCTGAATTAAAAATGCCAGGGGTACAACCCTTCTGACAACAAAGCAAACAGATTCTTGCTTAACATTACTCTCCATAATAATAATAATTGTTAATAATAGCAAGTTAATTAGTTCTCCACTGTACAGAGCAGATTGCAGTAGGAATACAATTTAGAAATTGTAACACGCCTATGGAGGTTTCTCACAGTGGGAACTGCTTACCCAGTTTTGAAGCAATAACATTTTGATGCTGTGAGGTAGTCCTGAAACCAGCTATCATTTATCAATTCCATAGGCCATCTTCCAGTAGTGGCCACTGACAGTAAACTATTTTTCTGCAGTACCCAAAGGGTACTGCTGAACAAAGGAGTGGATTTACAGTGGTATTTGAACTTCTTAAGTGGCAAACTACCTACTCAGTGTGATTTACAGAAGCATCTAAGCACAGTAGACTTTATCTAGACAGTAGCCTTTGCCAGCCAAACCCAAGTGTGTTCTCAAAATTTACCTTCCAGGTGACTGAAACGTACATCTACAATGCTTGCAAGGGCAAAGTGGTAATTTGCACATGCATTCTGCATTGCTGAAGGGGTCCTTCTCATTGAGCCTGCAGGTTCCACCCAGTGGAAGGCTGGATGAGGGGCAGATTCTGTCTTGAATGTCAGCTCAACATTTCTCTTAGCAGTGGAATCTAACCTGATGATTTTTAAATTCTCACAGAGAAAAAATGTTCAGAGGCTTAATATATTAAAGATAAATTAATTACACAAAGATGTTCAGAACAGAACATTGCATAAATGCTGGAAGATTTATCATTAGGATCAATTAGAAGAAAAAAAAAAAATAAGTATTGTCTAAAATGTTTACAAGTGTATAAATCTTCAAAGGAAATCTTTTGAATTAAGGTATTCTTTTCAGGAGAATGCACTGTGCAGGAAAAAGATGAAATATTGCTTAAGTAAATGCTGTAATAATGTAGCTGCATTGGCTAAAAGCACTAATAATATCACATTAATTACTTTAAAGTGTTAAATTACCTCCCACTACAAGTACCAGAGTTCTCCTAGTTCAAGCTGAGCTGAGACACTTTATATCCCATTCATGTATGCTAAGAGAAAACCAAGAAGAGAAGACGTGATAACTATATAAAAACAGTTGAAGTGCATAAATATCAGGGAGGGAGACATGTCACAAGGTAAAAACAAGATGACACAAACAAAATAATTTAGGCTGAATATGAGGAAAAAAACATCTTAATAATGATAAGGCCTATTGGTCTGTGGAATAGTCTTTAAAGGGAAATAATAGAATCCCTGTCACCAGAGAAATAATAGAATCCCTGTCACCAGGGATAAGCATAAGCACACTGGAAAAAAAAATGAAATAAAATACAGCAGAAAAAGATCTTGATATTACTTGAGATGAAGCAGATTATTCTAATTGTTTTTGTTCATCTTTAATATCTCTGATTCATAATGGACAAAGACAAAAAGAAAACAAATCATGTAAGTATTCCAGACTTGCAGTGACAGAATCCGTTTGATAGGTAAATAATTTGGAAGACTGTTTTGCAGGTCTACTGGTTATTCCATGATTATATTCTTTGTTCAGGATACACATAGATAAAAAATAATAATTTATATTTAAGTCTTCAAATCTTTATTCCTTTCCTTCGTTTCCTCTGAGGTCCATTTAACAAAATAAATAATAAGGAAAAAAATTGAGTATTTGATATTTATCTTTATAGATCTTGTCAGAGTATGATTGCTATGGAAATTATGTTTTCAATGAAGTCCAATTTCTCTTGCACTTTTATTTTTATTGCCATGGATACTTTCATCCTTCTAAACACTAACATACAGAACTGATAGAAGAATGTGTTTTGTGATATGACTTCTGTAAAAATAATATTGAAATTTTAGTCTTCCTCTAAACTGAGACACTTGAAGAGAAGGTATACAGCAGTATTTTCCATTGGTTGAAGAGAAAATTCTTACGAGGAGCGGCTGAGGGAGCTGTGGAAAAGAGGAGGCTCAGGGGCAACCTTATTGCACTCTACAGGTACCTTAAAGGAGGCTGTAGCGAGGTGGTGGTTTGTCTATTCTCCCACATGCCTGGTTAAAATTGTGCCAGGGAGGTTTAGGTTGGATATTAGGAAGAACTTCTTTACTGAAAGGGTTGTTAGGCATTGGAACAGGCTGCCCAGAGAAATGGTTGAGTCATCATCCCTGGAGTTCTTTAAAAGACATTTAGATGTAGAGCTTAGTGATATGGTTTAGTGGAGGACTTGTTAGTGTTAGGTCAGAGGTTGGACTAGGTGATCTTGAAGGTCTCTTCCAACCTAGATGATTCTGTGTGATTCAAATTTAGAACAGTGAAAAAATAGTGGTTATTGATTATCCATATAGTCTTTATAAATGTTATGATCACAGGTGCTAGATTTTTGTTCAAAAAATCTCTTCAGTTTCTTTCTCAAATCTGTATTCTAGTATTATAGTTAAACTGTATTCTAGTTATAAGACAAAATCTTACAACGCACACAAATATTTAACGCACACAAATCCATGGGTCCTGATGGGATGCACACACGTGTGCTAAGGGAGCTGTCAGATGTGATCGCCGAACCACTCTCTATCATCTTTGAAAGGTCCTGGAGAATGGGTGAGGTGCCTGAAGACTGGAGGATAGCCAATGTCACTATGGTCTTCAAGAAGGGCAGGAAGGAGGATCCGGGAAACTACAGGCCAGTCAGTCTCACCTCTGTCCCTGGAAAGGTATTGGAGCAGCTTGTTCTGGATGCCATCTCCAAGCAATTGGAAGAGAAGAAGGTTATGAGGAGTAGCCAGCATGGATTCACCAAGGGGAAGTCATGCTCAACCAACCTCATTGCTTTCTATGATGGCATCACCAGCTGGGTAGATGAGGGGAGAGTGCTGGATGTTATCTACCTTGACTTTAGCAAGGCTTTGGATACTGTCTTCCATGACATCCTACTAGCAAAGATGAGAAAGTGTGGGATAGATGAGTGGACAGCAAGGGTGGTTGAGAACTGGCTGACTGGCTGAGCTCGGAGGGTGGTGATCGGCAGAGCAGAGTCTGGCTGGAGACCTGTAACTAGCGGTGTTCCACAGGGGTTGGTGCTGGGTCCAGTCTTGTTCAACATCTTCATTGACGACCTTGATGGGTGAATAGTGTCTTCCCTCAGCAAGTACGCCGATGACACAAAGCTGGGAGGAGTGGCTGACATGCCAGAAGGTTGTGCTGCCATTCAGTGAGACCTGGACCGGCTGGAGAGATGGGTAGGAAGAAACCAAATGAGGTTTAACATGAGCAAGTGGAGAGTCCTGCACTAAGGAAGGAACAACCTGAAGTATCAGTACAGGCTGGGGGATGACCTGCTGGAGAGGAGCTCTGAGGAGAAGGACCTGGGGGTCCTGGTGGATGACAAGTTGACCATGAGCCAGCACTGTGCCCTTGTGGCCAAGAGGGCTAATGGGATCCTGGCGTGCATTAAAAAGAGCATGGCCAGCAGGTTAAGGGAGGTGATCCTCCCCCTCTACTCTGCCCTGGTCAGGCCTCACCTGGAGTACTGTGTCCAGTTCTGGGCTCCCTGGTACAAGGAAGACAGGGATCTCCTGGAAAAAGTACAGCGGAGGGCCACAAAAAATGATACAGGGCCTGGAACATCTTCCTTATGAGGAAAGGCTGAGAGATCAGGGTCTGTTCAGCCTGGAGAAGAGAAGACTGAGAGAGGATCTCCTTAGTGTATATAAATACCTGACGGGTATCAGAAGGATGTAGCCAACCTCTTCTCAGTGGTTTGTGGGGATAGGACAAGGGGCAATGGCTGCAAGTTAGAGCACAGGAAGTTCCGCACTGACATACGAAAGAACTCCTTCACGGTGAGGGTGACGGAGCATTGGAACAGGCTGCCCAGGGAGGCTGTGGAGTCTCCTTCTCTGGAGATATTCAAGGCCTGTCTGGATGCCTACCTGGGCAGCCGGCTCTGAGGAACCTGCAGGGGGGTTGGTCCCAATGATCTTTAGAGGTCCCTTCCAACCCCTACAGTTCTGTGTGTGATCTTCAGAAAGAAACCTCTTTCTGAAAGAAACCTCTACCTTCACCCTTCTAGTCTGCAGTCACCTGAGCAGATAGTGTCTTAAAGAAAAAGTGACTGACCTTGAGAAATTTGTTCTAAGTTTTGTTCTAAGTAGAAGATATGAAAGCATAACAGAGCACAGTGTCTTAAGCACTTCATCCATGACAGAGAACCTGCAATACCCTGAGGACCATAGGCACTACTGTAAGTACCTATCAAACTCCTGGAGTTTCCCATTAATGCCTATGTCTACAGTGTAGAAGGTGAAATATTTTAGCTAATCCAACTGCTGTCCACAATGGGAACTGCTATAATGGGAACTATAGATTTCTGAAACTATAAAATGACAAGTGATTTCACTTCCCATTGTCAGTTACATTTCCTAAATATCAAACACTGTAGATACCTGGTAGATACTTGGGATAATGAAGATAATCTTCCCCCCCCCCCCCTTTTTTTTTTTTTTTTTTTTTTTCATTTACTGATGCTTCCACTTATATTGGACTTAGGATCATTAGAACTTGCTCATACCTGGATAGTAAAAGAATCAGTTAAAATCTGGTAAGACTTTTTTTTTTTTTTTTTTTTTTTTTTCCTTCAGAGAAATACTTGGAACAATCTGAAAACCAGAATAACATGCCATATAAATCTGCTGCTTTGGATGAAGCTTTAAAAAAAAATCTAAAATATATTCTAATTTGCAGACTTGGAGCATTATGTCAGCATATAACTAGAACTCTAAGTTAGAACTAGCTTTTACTTTTTTTCCTAGAAAAGTAAAAGCATCTAGAAAGAATGGATAACCCTGAAGTATCTCTTTCTCTTGAATTTGAATTGATTCTTGCACCATTAGAAATACTGCCTTTAAGGGCTCAGATTCCCAAATATATATGATGTTTATGTTATGTTTAGCCATCTGAAGCTTGCCTTCTAAACTCACTTTGTAGGTGGAGAGAGGTAACATCCCATTTTCCATTATTTTTCTCAAAGAGGAATGAATTAGCCCTTCAAGGAGGCCTAATTTACAGCTGGTTTAGAACAAAGCTAATTTTTAAGTTGCTGAAGTTAATTAGATGACTTCTAACAGGCTGAGTGTGTTGTGCAAAAGATTTGCAGCCACATGCAATGAGCCACAATAAAAATCAGGTGACCTACAAGCACTTTTGGTATTGACAGATCACTGTGTGTTACAAGGAGGGAGGAGGAGCCAAAGTGAAACCAGTGAAAGCCATAGACACCTTGGCATGACAAATGCAAAATGTAGGTATTTCTAGCAAAGCAAGGTAAGTTTGAAAGCAACTTAAAAGTTTCTTACACCAGGAAGGATGCATACTTCAGGCTTGCCTTGATATTGTACCTGACATTTCTCCATCTGCTAGTTTGCTTTGGGCCTTTCTTGAACTGCTACCAGTTTGTGGAGCACCTCAGCACCTGACTTCTAGCATGTCATACTCTGATTGAGAAATAAGAACTTTGCTTTACTCCCTGAGAAACTTGAGCATACCAATCTTCTCATACTAGATTACAAACAATAGCAGATTGTCATCTTCAAAAGAAAAAAGGAAAATACGTAAATTCTGTCAGAATTTATCTATCTTCCTCCTCATCCTTGTTTATTTGTTAGTCTAATAAACAAATCACTCAGCTATGAAAGCAGAAAATGAAAATTTATTTTCTTCCTCTAGCTGAAAGAAGTCTTGTCTAGAAAAACATATGTATGCTATTAACCTATGCAGGGTCAGGTTTTATGAAGATATTTTAAACCATCTATTATTAAGTATCTATTATTTCAAAGTAGCTATTTAGCTAAATTCCATCTTTAATTGCAAAGAAACTCTGTTCTCTTACTGGATGTCTAACTTGTTCTTTGAGTCTACCACAGAAGTGTCAAGGATCTGATTCTCACTTGCACTAGGAATTATTATAAAGGTTTGAACAGGCAAATTCAGAATACCTGTGGAATGTTGGTGAATTTCAACATTAGGGTTCTATATCCACTGTACAGGATGACCCTGACACAGAATACAAGACAATGCAGAATCTTAGGTCCTTCGACTTCAATATTAATTTCTTAGTCTGTGCATCAACATTATTCCTCTTTAAGTTTTCAGAAGCTGGTTGTATTTTAGATCTGCAAGAGGCTGTGAATAATAATGTGCATTAACAAGATAGCAGAAGACACAAGTTCTCGCTGATTGCATATCCAAGATTGTTGTTAATGACTACATTGCTTGCTTAAAAAGTAAACAAATTCCTACTTGGAGAGATCCAAGATATGCCAGTTGTCTGGTTGCTAAAGAATATTAACACTTCAGCAAAGAAATGCTCAACTGTGCTGTCATTTTCAAGGGATGAATTTCACAAGTAATTCTTTTTGGTAGGCATGTCTAAAACACTTGAAAGTATGATAAATTTTCAAAAGAAACACAAGAATTTTATTCCCTTCTTTGTACACATTATTATAGTCTTTAGCATCAAGTCAAACGCCAAAATGGCTAAGTAATGAAACAAACCTTCAGATATAAAATATAATTTTTTACATTTATTAAACTGAGGTTTACCTCTTAGTGTTATGTTTTAAAACACCTGCACTTTTTTTACCAACAGTGTAGTACAACAATCCTATGTGCTTGGTTAGACTTAGAATTCATCTTGTATCCCTGAGATAGTTCTACATACCTCCACAGATGTCAGCAGGCTGAATTGTTCCCATTGATTTCAGCTGAGTTTTTGGCATGAGTCTGTATTGTTAAAAGTTGCTTTTTTATGGTTGCTTCCATAAAGATTCTTATTTAGGTATTTGTGCCAAGTTCAGCCCTGAAGGAGTTTGTTTTTGGAATGCGGGAACTGTAAGCAGACCATCGCATTAATAGATTTATAGAAAGTTCTCCAACCTACAATATGTTTCATATACATCTTTCAAGTTAAACAAAAAGCTATAGAATTCTAGGATCCACTTAACTAAGCCTGACTTATTTTGCCTAGGAAATGACTCATTACTAGTTATACAATATACGCTTCCTGAGCTGCATTGAGAAGAAATAGGAGGTTCCAACTATAGACACATAAAAACAATAAAACATTGTCTAAAGAGCCAAATAAGGTCATTTAAATGAGAGTTAGATTCCTCTTCACAAAAAACTTTCATAAAGAAATAAGAAGCAACAAGGGTTTCCCAAGTAAACAATTTCATAAGGGACCATCAGAGTGGGGCAGCCATCAAAGGACTGGTTGCTGTCTGACTCACTCAGAAAGTTCAGGCAATGGTTGCTCATAGATGAGTTTTTCCTGACTAGGGTTGCTCACTGCCATAGCCACTACCATGAAATAAGCTGCTCTTGACAACCAGCATAACTTCTCTATGTGAACATCCAATTCCAGGCCTTATGCTTCTGGAATAATGTTTGTAATGCTCAATTGCTTCAACATTAATTCAGCCACACTTGATCTTCTAGAATAATTATATTTCTGAGCTTACCCTTTCATGACAAAGCCAGGGAAGGCAACAGAAAAGTCTTGAAGAACAATACCATAGTAAATATACTATGTCCTGGGCAAGGGTGCATTACTCTAGGACAAGGACCTAACTACATGTAAACACCACACCAAAACAAGGCAACTCATCAATGGATAGGCTCAAGATTTGTACTATTAAAAGTTCTTGCAAAGCCACAACCAGACTTGTGCTTTTGGATTATGTGTCATATTTCCTGATGCATCTAACATTTGCATTGTAAGTACAAATGGCAAAACCTAGGTTGGGCATAGTATGTCCTCAGCAGTGGTTTAGTATTACTTTCTCCATCTGATCAGTCACATCTGAGAAACACACAATACTCCATCATTATTTTTTTATTATTAAATCATGCATGCCAGTTTATAAAGTATTAATGCAATTTCTACTTACATGTGTGACATTATATTACAGTTGTTTATACCATGTCATTTAATTTTACTTTACATGTCGATAATTTTACTATGCAGAGCTGAAAACAGTGAGGTACAAAACAAGTACTGCATAAAAACAGAGTATACAGTGCACATTAAGGAATGTTGGAAGTGTCAGTACAGCATGTGAGCATAGTAAATGAAAGGACACTATTCCTCGAGATATATCACATTGGCTTTGTCAGAGCAGCAGTGTTTGCAGTGCTTGCAGAGAGCTATTCTTGCTCTCAATGGTGCTAAAACCCATGCTTTTATCACAAGCTCACAATACTTGGCATTTTTCCTAAATCCTCAGAAATTGTTACTATTTTTTGTTGTTTTTAATGGAAATTTCCTACTCCTTACAAGGTTTTTGGAAAGTTTGAAAATGTATAGGCCTTGAAAGAGAATCAGAAATCTGCCATATTATCTTTATTTTTGATATCCTGATTTTTGAAGTGCTTCATATTTGTAAATTATAGTACAGGCTTTTATTGTAAAATATAGCAATACATTTCAGTATTGCTATTTAGTTAGTTACATTTTCATATCTGGTTACCCAGACTATTGACTCATTCTAATACTACTTAAAGACATAAAAAAAAAAAGTAAAAACAAACAAACAAAACCAAACCAAATCAACCAACCAAACAACAACAACAACAAAACAGAGTAAATCTGGATGCAAAACAAGTTTCCAGTTCACAGACTTATTTTTCCAGAAATCTGATTTTGGTTTGAATCAAATGAAGCAGCAAATCAGCAAAAACTTTATGCCAAACAAACAGCTCCCCAGACACTGCGATTGTTCAGTGAAACCAATTCTCTCGTTAACTCTGCTTCCAAGAGAATGAAACGTGATTTTGCTACAGAGAAGTTGCTGGGGTCTCCCAGGTTACCTGGAACAGAGGCAGACCTTCCTCTGGTCTCCCTTGGGGACAGGTTCCCTGTAGCTTCCACCCCTAGCTTTCTCCTGGGACTTTTTTTTTTTTTTTTTTTAATAATTTGAGAAAACACTCAACATCACATACAGACTTTGTCAATGGGGCGGATGGACCAGATTAGGTACAAAACAAACAGGACTCTGGGAAGCCAAGCAAATTTAGACTTTATTTGTTTTTAATTAGGGCTATCGTATTCATCTTCATGGGAATAATGGCCAAAGTGAATGTATTCCCAGTACATTATAACCTGTAACCACAGTGTGACATTCCAGATAGAAACAGGCACAGTAAAGAATGTTTTGGAGATATAGCAGTTTTGGGGACAACTTCTGCACACAGGTCTGAAAATAGTTAAATCTGTTTTTAATATTATCTCTCAGAAGAGCAAATAAATATTAGTGTTGGGTGAGCAGATAGATAATCTGAGCCTTTCTAAACCATCACTGGCTTAATCTTCTACACCAAAATCAGACTATCCATAAAAAGAAGGCAAAATAACAGGATAACAACAGGTTTTATTTGGAAAGACAGCCCATGAGAGAGAAAAAGACCTACTCGTTTCTCTCAGCGATCAGTTTTTATATTTCTTTCCTCATCTGACATTTCATACTGTATTTCCTCTAAAATATAGTCCTTTTGAGAGTCCTATCAGGGCTTGTTCTAGATGTGGTTTCCCAGAGCTGAGTAAGCAGCTTGCTGGGTATTCTGCTGGCATACTGGGATACTTCCCTTGGTAGACTTCTCCTGAACCCAGCAGAGAAAAGGTTGGAAATAGGATCAGTTGAGAGGTCGTTCTCAGGCTATGAAAGCTGGATTTGTTTCATTGGGTTGGTAAAATCTATAGGTGACTGGCAGTTAGGAATTGCTACTGGAAAGGATAGTGGGCATGCAGAGCTAGATGGAGCTGAAAATCTGTTTGGGAAAGGAAATAAACCATGTGGAGGCTGGAACATGGACACAGAAATAATAATAATAATAATAAAAATATGTCTGAAATAAACATTCAATGAATAGTGACATGATTACCAAAATTAATAGTCTTAGATATTTATGAAATGCAATTTCAAGCAGTGCAGCTTCCAGAGTGGGGAATCCTACTCAGCCCTAGTCCCTGAGCAGTGGCTGAGTCTGACTAGCAGGACGAGAGGGATAATGGCAGAGAAAACCCTGGCCAATGCAAAAAGCAAGCAAAATGACATGTTCTTTCAATCTCTTTCATCTTTATTCATCTGTTCTCACTGTTCCTTATAGCATAGACACAAAATAATGTGAGGAATGTTTTAACAATTCGTGTCCATAAAGAACAATTCTGTTTGAAATGTTTGAATCCTGTCTGCCTCTGGGCCCTGCACTGGCAATTCAATGCTTGAACCACAGCTGCAGTGTGTCCCAGTCTCCCCCTCATTCCTCATTCTAGCCAATTTATCACTTCTTAAATTTATGAACCTGTTTGCTTTTGTTATTCTGGACTTCTATTTCTAACACTGCTATAGATGTGTCTGTGAATGGCTGGGGAAGAATGTTTTAATTACCCGTGTGTCTGGGAGTTTCAGAACAACTGATAACAACTAGTGACTGTTATGGGATACTATGTGGATCTTTGGTATCTGGTTAGGGGGGGGCCGAGAAAGAAGCTGAAAGGCGGCTGGGAGACAAGATTTGAAGAAGGTGTTTTGAAGAAGGTGTTCCGTAAACTTGGGATGGTGCCCAGTAAGTACAAAGGGGAAGAGGAAGACTGCGAGCCTTCAGCATGGAAGACCCCTAGAGACCCCCAGAAGAGACCCCAGAGGAGACTGCGCATGCTCCAGTAGGAGGGACTGCACCCCGGAAGCTAATTTTAATAATCTATTTTTTTAGAAGTAGTAATGAATATGTATTAGTCTAGGAGCATAAAAATCAGTTGCTTGATGTAATTGGTGTGCATCTTGGTGGAGCGGAGACTCCCGGTGCACCCAGCGCTGTTGCTTACCTCTATTCCTTTATATCCTTTAATAAATCCTATTTTTCATTTAATTCTAGTTTGAATCCTGAGCCATTTATAACAATAAGAATCCCTGAAATTAAGGTTAGACTTCCGAACATGGGTAATACTTCACCGTGGGCACTGTAGAGTTAGCATGTGGCTCATGTAGAGTGTATACATTAAAATGTATGAGTATCTGCAATGTTTTTGGATGAACAGGGAGCAGCATTGGTCCACTCATCCCATAAGAACCAGGGAAGGTCATCCTTAAGAAACGAGGCAAATCTTGTGTTAAGGCACTAGATGGGGTTAATGTGGTTTCCATTCCCATGTCTGCCTTACTCTTCTCACGTGAATTTTAAAAAGTCTCCAAGTATTTCTCCGCCTCAGTCCATATAGGAGAAGTAATATTTTCCTGCCTTACTTCACCAGATATTGTGCTGATGGACGTAATTGAACAATCTACCATATAATAAGAAAAAAATATGTTCAGATGGATGGTGACTTTATCACTGGAAAATGTCAAGTGAATGAGGTGCACTCGTTTTTTAAAGGTTTCTTGTATGTGTTTTGATATAATAAGAAATAAACCTCTGCCGTGAGGACCTGAGTCATCTTTGCCCTTATTCTATTTTTTTTTTTTTTTTTTGCCAGTGTTATTCCTTGAATGCAATAGAGATAAATCAGTATAAAAATGGAGTAATACCATGGTGAATCAGAGCTTTTGTTTTTCTCCCTGTAAGTTGCACTAGCCCTGCAGTCCAAAACAATTATTACCATGTAATTTATTTTCACTTTATTATGTTCCTCTGAAATCAGAACTGGAGTTTGCTGGTTATGCAACAGCTCCCTATGTTCATTTCCCTACACAATGAAACTTCAGCTGGGAATACACACAAATTAAGGATTCAAATCTTTCTAAGAAGTTTTGCAAGACTTCCTTTATAGCTAGCTTCTATCAAATCCCATTTGGTTTTATAAGCTGCTGAAAACCCTAATCAGAAACATCTGGGCTTATGAGCTCAAAACAGAATGTCATCTATATCTTACCTTACTTCTCTGCAAGAATCCCTGAATAATGTTAAAATGGCATGCCTTCCCTAATTCAAACATTTGGCAAAACAGTGTTATAATAAATGATGTAACAAGGGAGATCCTAATAAGAAACATGTGTACAGATTGCTGAAGGCAAGCTCAAAATATGTCAGAGTCTAAGAATTTACCACAAGGAAAAATTACTAACAAAAAAATGTAAAAAATGTTTATGTTCAATGCTGTTTGAAATGCAACAAGAACAAAATGTATATCAATACCACACAAGTAGACCACAACCCTCCTTTCATATTTACAGAGATATTGAAGTGCTGGCATAGGAAAACAACAAGCAGTCCCTGACTAGCAGCTGCTTAGAAAAGCATTTTCTATCCATGCAAACAGGTCTTTCCATGGTGCTTCATCCTCAGTGCATCTGAGACTCACTTCAGTGAATGCACACAGCCTTAGACCACTTGTGCAGCATAGTAAAAAATTATTATCTCTCTATTTTTGATTGGAAAACTCAAGTACAGAGAAGTCAAGTCTAAACTGTTCCTCTAATCTGAATGCAGTAAGTCTTTGGCACTTTCATTTACCTACTACTACATCAAAAAGTGATGTAATTCTGAATCTTCCATTTCTCTCAGCTGAAGAAAACAGCATTTAGCCTCCATGAAACCCACACTTCAGATTTCTCACAGAAGGTCATTCACAGCATAAGGAATTTACCTAAGGACTCTTCTGCAGACTTGACCATCCCAACAGCTTGACTTCCTATGCTTCTTCACAGTTCATTTTCCCCTCACTTAATTTTCTTCATGAATCTGTGCCTGTCTGACACCAGTGAGAAAAACAAAGGGGAGAAATATGTTGCAGAAACACACAATGCACTGCAAAGTGCTGATGTCCCTCACCAGCAGACAGCAAAGGCGGCTGCTGCTGCTTAAACCAACAAAAAAGTGCTCTCTGAATATCTTGCCTTTAGGCTCCAGAAGGAACCATCAGTGAAAGAAAAATAACAAGGAGATTGGATGTGTTCTGGAGAATGAATTATGAAGCTGGACAAGTGAGCACCCTGTCAGCCCCCGCTAATAAAAGCCTGACTTTTCCAGGAATCGATGCCCTGTGCCTGGAGACCAAGAGGCAAAGGTGCTGAGAGCCTTCAAGGCCTTGTATTTTCTTAAGGGCTTGGTAAGATTGTGACAGAAAGCACTTGAAGTAGGATGATATATTGAGTGGGGATGTCTCTGCTGTGTAACATACCTGATTATGAGAGCTCAGTGACTACTGACACTATGCCACTGATACTCAAACTAAAAGTGTTGCTCCATCCTTGGCTAGTAAATGGTGTATTTTCCTTCCTTCCTTCCTTCCCTTCCTTCCTTCCTTCCTTCCTTCCTTCCTTCCTTCCTTCCTTCCTTCCTTCCTTCCTTCCTTCCTTCCTTCCTTCCTTCCTTCCTTCCTTCCTTCCTTCCTTCCTTCCTTCCTTCCTCCCTTCCTTCCTCCCTTCCTTCCTTCCTCCCTTCCACTTTTTGAAGAGTGTTTTAAAAGCTGGAGATAAACTGTTTCAAAATTTTAGTTAATTGTTTCTCCACACATGAGGCTACATAGTTTGGAGGAGAGCTGAGGCTGAGTTTTTTAATAACAAACTCCTATGTACATAAAATATATTTGTCTTCTACAAAAATAATGCTGATTCTGTTCAAATAAACTCACTGCTGAGATGCTGCACTGAGCTTCAATATTTTTAGACCATTTGGGCCCCAGGCAATCTGAAGTAAATATATTTATTTTAGCTTATCCCTGGTGTAAACAGAGAAAACCTGAACATCAGGGTAAAGGTCATAATCCCATGGGCAACATCTGCTCTGTTAAATTTGGAGGATAATTCTGACTGCATGTGCAATAAAGCTCGACAATTTTGCTCTAGGTCTCAATCTTCTCATATCCCTCCAAGAACCCAACCCCAAAATGTTGGAACCTGTCAAATTTCACCTGCTGCCTCAGACAGGAATGGGTCAGCTGTATGTGCTGGACAGGGTTCAAGCTCTGACTCAGTGTCCATGTCCCAGTGGAAGGCAAAACCTACAATGAGTTTTCATTCCCTCTTATCTCTAAATCAGGAGGCAAGAAAATCTTCAGATGAAATGACCTATTTTTATCCTTTTGTATGTATATGCAACCTGTATTTATTTTTCTAAAGAAAAATTGACACATTTAATTAAGACACTGCAGATTTTTATGCTATATTTTTCTACTTAATTTTGCCAGATGGATATATATGTATGCTTGGATATATATACACATTTGAAAGCTTATACAGTTTGTCTTAATAAATGCAATTTGTAACTTCATAGCACAGAACTAGGGAAAAGAAATTAATTGTTTTACTCAGGATTTCTGACTTTTGCAGGAATCAAGCTCCACTTACAAATGCCTAACTTCTCAGTCATGCCTGCTTAGTGCTTATGTAAAATTACTTCATATGTCCTTGACAAAGGAAAAAAAAATCATGTTTCATAAATATTTATTATTGAAAAGTGACTAAAATGTGAGATGTATTGTTTCATATCATACCGTTTTTCAAGGTTTGAGATCTAAGAAGATCTCTCAGATCTCTGGAATATTCAGATGTAACACAGTACTGCAGGTCCATGTTTATTTTCCTCTGTTTGCACTGCTTAAATACAACAGAGTGCCTTAAGTGGTAATTTATAAATAGCAGTTCATAACAAACTGTTCCTGCTCATAATAACTGAAATATGCATAAAATGTATGTTCTTTAAGGATATTATGCATTGGGCTTTTATCTGGTGAGGCTATTCCAAATCTAACCTAATGAAACAGCTGGGTTAAAACCTCAGTATATTTATAGCAAAGCAGCTGTACTTATTCAAGGCATTTTATTTTTCCAAGTAAGCATTTGCATAATGCTCTGTCTTTCTTGTTCAAATTATTAAAAGAAAAAAAAATTGGCAACATATGAAAGCAAGAAAGCAGACATAAAAAACACATTCCTAACTTGGACCCACAGTGACACAGTGAAGACCCCATTCTGGGAATTTACCAAAGTCTGCACAGATTAGGAAGAAAAGGAGGAAGTTACTTGCAGAGATTTCTCTCAAGATCCAAAATATTTTCAGATGAGCTCTAGATTTTAAAATGTCATAAATCAAACCAATTCCATACTGCAGATCAGCAACCTTCCGAGACTGCATGTGGTGGTGTTTTACCATTATAACTGGGCTACTGCACCTTTTGTTGTCTAAACAAGCTGAAGCCATTTTTTAGTCCTGTAAACCAATGAAATCATAGGGGCACAAGTCAACATTGTTCTGTGTCAGGGTGCATAAGGAGTTCCATTTTGTATTAAATTAGATATTAACTGGTAGTAAGCAATTATTCATAAAGCTACATAGAAGCTGTGTAGAAAGAACACATGCAGTTGTGTTTCCACACAAGGAACTCTGTTTCTTGACTGCTGATTATTTGATTTCTGAAGCTGTATGATGCATTAACACCAGGCAATTACTAGTTCTTTTAAGATTTAGACAGATTTAGACTAACTGTGGCAATATATTCCATATATTTATTTACCCATTACTTATACAGTTGGCAAAGGGCTACCTCCTGAGATGCTGGCAATTTATGAGATCTTGGGATCTAATCTAAAGAATCACATGCAGCTTTTGTATTCTTTTAAAGTCCTCTGTCAGAAGGTCAAAGACTCCAAAACCTTCCAAAGCAACAGACCATGTCAACAGTCACAACTCCCTGTATCCCCAAACATTTTCTTTGCCTTGTGGATGCATATCGTTCATGCACCACAGCATGGGAACTGCTGTACTAAATTACTTTTCTGCTCCTGAAATTATATAACATCTTAACTAACACTGGAATAGACAACATGGGTCACTGAGTCCAGTCCTGCATAATCTCAGGCAAGCATGCTTTTGTCACTAAGGCCAGAAGGGTGCAACAAGGACTTCCCCTCTATCCTATGGACCACTAGGCACAGAATATCCCATACTATTGGACTTATGACCTTTCACTGCAGGGAACCAAAAACCTACAAAAATGGTAATGTGCAATGGAAGGAGAAACTGAGACTCTCACTTATTGCAATGGTCAGAAAACTGTGAGGCACTGAAAGTCATATGACCTATATTTATGCTACACCTAAAGAGAAAGAGCTCTCCCTTACTTCTGTTATTTCTGCAAAGAAAAAAGAAAAGAAAAAAGAAAAAAGAAAAAAAAAAAAAAAAGGAAAGGAAAAAAAAGGACAGATTTAAATAATACAGGCAATATTTCACAGCTTAAGAACAACAAATGGTCAGTACTGTGAGAGATTTTTACTGGTTCCTCCATGTGTTGTTAACATCTTAACACTAAACATGAACTACAATTAAGAGACTGAGATAAAATAGAAAAGATAGGCTGAAGGCAGAAATGCTTATAGACCTTAGAAGTGGATTTCTAAATCTCAAAACACAACTTTTCCAAATTGCAGTGATAACCTTTTATTGGAAGCTGTTTTGTGCTGCTTTTATATTTGATCATTGTAGCACCAACACAAGTGCATTTGGGATATATGGTTGTGGATTCAAGCATGCTGACCTAGCCTTTGCAAGACAAACACTCTCAGGGGCACACAAGTGCCTTTTTTTTTATTGTTTTATTATTTTATTTTATTTTTATTCTCACCAACAGGGAGAAGTTTGGCCACTTTCCAGAGTCCAAAACTGCAGTGGTTCTAGGGCATGCTCCTGTTGTTTTATGCTTAATGATGTTTAATCACTAATGAGACCTAAAGATGAACCAAATTTACACCTGATAATTGCTATACCTACTGTCTTGCTCATGATGTGTCACCATGACATATGCCTGGCACTCATAGCACAGCACCACAAGCCACCTGCTAAGCCAGCATCTGACACTTCTGCCCTATGAATAAGCATGGAGATGTAGTGCTCTACTCTGTCTGCAGACAGTCTGCAGCACTGAGCAGGAGCTGGGACTGAGACACACTGACCAGGTCCCTGTAATCAAAAAAGTCCTGCTAAATGCAATTTTCTACTTGGGTGCACGCATGGCAACTCTGCTCCCCACCCTGTGTCCTCAGAGGAGCTGTATATGTCACAACTGTGCCCCTGCTATCTAGTCCAAGCCATGAAGTCCCACGTAAGATTAATAAGGAAAGCAGACGGTCTGAAAGCTCCTCTGCGTATTTTCCCAGACAAATGTCTGTTTCAGGAGTACCCCCCAGCTAGGAAAATGAGCTTATTCAGCCTCCAAATATCTATGTGAGTTACAAATGTTGGGATAACACTTCCCAGGCATTCTTTGTTACTGAGTGTTTTTATGCTGAGTTTCAAAGCTGCCCAATGCAAACATCAACCTTGTCACGTCTCTCTACAGAAATATCTACAAAGAGGAAGTGAATAATACAGTAACTACTCTAGTGACAAAATAGCGGGGAAAAATAGAAAAGATACTCAATAAAACACATATTTCCACCCACAACATTTTTTCTTTGGTTATACTACCACAACAACTATTTTACCCTCCAGCAATGGATTTGCCAGTATTCTTATGGTATAATTTAGCTGAAAATGTGAAATGATATATATTCCATATGCTTCAGACAATGTTTAAGTATTTTGTATTTATTTTCTGCTTTGGTTTATTCAGCATATAAAAAGTTTTTTCTTTGTTTTTGTGTGTGTATTATTAAAATATATATTTTTTCAGACAAAATATTATTAGCTACGGGTCAAGAACAGATTTTCCATAATACTACTCAGTTTTTAATCTGTTCTGATTGGTAGATTAAAAAATATATTTGCTACCATAAAATTAAAGCTGTGCACAGAAGAACTGGCCCAAGATGAGTTGATTCAATTCAGAGGAGAGAACAAGAATCAATAAGGACCTAAATGTCTACTTAACCCATCAGGGAGCTGTGCAAATCTGACTCCAAAATAATTTGCCTCATGGTGGTGAAATTCAAAGCCTGTCTCAGGTGTGTGCATTTTAGCTGTTTTCACTGCCACAACAAGAAGATGAGTGCTCCCAAGAACTAAACACATGCAGCCTTTCTAACAGCTGTTGCCAGCTCTAAAGTGAGCACAAGCCCTCTGAATCAAGAGAGCAGGAAATGCAAGATGTAGTGGTCACTCCAGTGACTGTTCCACAGCTGTAGCATCCTTCTACCTATTCTCTGAATGGCCAGAGAAATACAAAAGATCCCTTTGGGAAGTATTTCTTTTTGCCTAATTTTTCCCGTGAATTACCTCTTAGAAATATGAAAGACATTATCATAATACAGCCAGCCAGTTCTCCATGTGTCATTCGTGATTTCTCCAGGGGCCTCAACTTCCTGCAATGAGAAGCCAATCCATTTGACATCAGCCTTGTTTTAGCATCAAATGTAATAAAGATGGTAAGCCTCAAGAGAAACTACTGAATTTTTCTGAAGAAGGTACATAGCATAAAATGAGTAAAATGAAATTCTCCCCCAGTCAGGTGTACATACCAATGAATTCTCATGCTTCTGTTCTAGGCCAGCACGTAAGAGGATGAACAATCACGAATAGTTTTTAATTCTGAAAAGCATAATATTATGTGTTTTAAAGCAAATATGAAAAACAAACAAACATATTTCTGATCCTGTATTTTGGAGCTTTTGGAAGAAAAGCAAATCTAACTCCATTTTCTTAATGAATAGAAAAAGATGATGTTTCGCAGTAGGCAAGTCAGTGTGAGACATATAATGGGAATTTGTGGCTGCTTCAGCTCTGGAGTTAAAACTGGGATTATTGAAATCAAGTGATGAATGGTAAGTGATGCTTTATAGTATTTGCTCTAACCCATTTTGCTTGTAAGTAACTTTCATTGCAATTTGCTGGGAGAACAGCAGATCTGAATACTCTCAATTATAATTGTCAGCTTCAAGTAACTCAGGTGGGATCAACAACGCAATACTGGCTTCAAAACAGCCCACATGAGAAGGGAATCAGGCCCAGAAGTTACAAAACAGCTATATTAGAAGAGGGTTAGCTGTTTCCATAGAAATGGAATGGGAATATAGATTCAATCCCTTCAAATCAGAGCTCTGAATGAAGGAGGAGAAACCAAACTGTTTGTAAATGTGTCATGTCAGACAAATTTCTGGTGAAAGTACAGACTTGTCCATAATGCAAATGTAGCACTTATAAGGTTATGCAAAATGCAGGCCCCAGTGTCTCTGGGCTGCCTTGCTCACTCTCGCTGTAGTGGGAAGGAGGAGGACTGAAAGGCAATTAGGGAACATTGATTATCTTGGTAGCTCAGTCCCTACACTTGGGTAATGCAGTTTAGGCTGTACTGATAGTTTACGTGTACAGGTGTCAGCAAGGACAACCCCCATACATCTCCTATCCCAGGGGTATCATTCCTCATGTAAACAGCAGGAGGACAAAGTGCCAGCAGGTGGCACTCCAGAATCCGCAGCATCCCCCTGTTCTTACTGCTCTGCAGGCAATCAGAGAGTGCTGATGTCCAGGGGAAGAGGCAGGGACGGCTCAGGGGCCCAGGACCCCAGAAGAAGGTGATATCCATAGAACTAAATTATCAGAAATGCTCCCAAGCAGAAATGTTTGTAGGATTTGGGCAATGACATCCCTTTTACAAGCATAACGTGCTGCCAGTGATGCCTGCAGTCTAGAAAGTCCTCCCTGTGCACTGCAGCATTTGGTGCCAGCAGCACTGCTGAGTGCGGCCACATGCCCTGGGCTGGGTTTCAAGACCAAAGGGAGAGCTCCTGGGTGTGCAAGCTGCCTGAGCAGAAATGGAGAAGAGTTAAGAGAATAAGCTGCAAATATGTAAGGGCAGGAAACAGCAGAAGAGAAACTACAGCAAGGAAAAACAGAAACTGTTTCCCTGCATCTGGGGAATGGTAATAATGCCTTGACAGTCTCAGCAGCAGCAGTTATTCAGCCTTTCATAAGTATCCACAGCTCTAACCCTTCTTATTCCATGTGCAGTGAAAAGAAATAGCAGGCACTTCTTTTGCAGCTAATCCTGATCTTGGGTTTTTCATTAGCTTGGGAGCGTGTTGGTGACTCCCACATCGCCAAGAATTTCCGTTTGTTTTCAGAAACCCTGCTTGCAGCATTCCTCTGAGAGATGCCTCGCCATTTGCACAGAGTAAACAAGCACATGCATGTGCGGCATTTTCTGAAAACCCTTTGCAGCAGTGAAAAGCAGACACTCCTCCACAAGCCCTTTTTTCTAAACATGAACTTTGACTTCTCTGGTTCTATCAGTAGATTTTAAAGGGTTTTATTTTTTCAATAAAAAAAAAAAAAAAAAAAAGGAAAGAGGAAAACAGCAGAACAAGTAAACCATAGCTAAAACAATTCATGATGCTTCCTGTGAAAGGCAATTTTACACTAGGATTTATTCTTAATTTCCACTATATCATCTTATCCACTGTGGTTTCATATGGTCTTTTAATTATCTTTTTATTTTTTTTATTTTTTTATTTATTTTTTTTTTTTTCACAACAGCAGGGTCCAGATCTTTATTTCCCTTTTCCAGTATTTGTTCCTCTGTGTCAACCTACAACAGAGCTGTAGACATTGGTACTCTTGGTCAGGAATTTACAATGTGTCTTTGTTCTTTATTAGGAATGGCTGATTTGGCAAGTTTGAAACTACTGATGGCAACAACAACAACAAAAAGGGGAAAAGTCTGATGCATTGCAAATATTAATTTCATTATTTTAAGTATGAAAACCCGGTATTTCACAGTTTTGATTTTTTTTTTTTTGTCGTCAGTTTTTGTTTGTTTGTTTGTTCTTCAGATAAGAATTGTGTACAAGCTCCATGTTGATGTTTAGATCACTCTTAACGGTCCTGTGTTTTCTTTTCAGCTCAGCCAGTCATTATAACAATGGCCTAAATCATTGTTAGATTTAGAGATGTAATTTTAATGAATCCTAGAATCATTCAAGTTGGAAAAGACCTCCAAGATCATCTAGTCCAACCTTTAACATTGTACTAAATTCCACCACTATAGCGTGTTACTAAGTTCTAAATCCACGTGTTTCTTGAAGACCTCCAGGGATGGTGACTCAACCACTTCCCTGAGCAGCCTGTTCCAATGTTTTGCAAACCTTTCAGTGAAGAAATTTTTCCTAATACTACTAATACTTAAACCTCCCCTAGTGCAACTTAAGGCCTTTTCCTATTGTTTTATCACTTGGTGCTTGGGAGAAGGGATTGACCCCTATCTAACTACTGCCTCTTTTGAGGTAGTTGTAGAGCTTGATAAGGTATTCCCTCAAGCCTCCTTTTCTCCAGACTAAACATCCTCAGCTTCCTCAGCTGCTCTGTATAAGACTTGTTCTCTAGCCACATCACCAGCTTTGCTGCCCTTCTCTGGACACGCTCCAGCACCTCACTGTCCTTCTGATAGTGAGGGGCACAAACCCAAACACAGTACTTGAGGTGTGGCCTCACCAGAGCTGAGTACAGGGGGGCAATCACTGCCCTGGTCCTGCTGGCTGCACTTTTCCTGATACAAGCGAGGATGCTGTTGGCCTTCTTGGTCACCTGAGCACACTGCTGGCTCATATTCAGCCAGATATTGACCAATACCCCCAGATACCTTTCCTCTGGGCAGCTTCCCAGCCAATCTTCCCCCAGTCTGTAGCACTGCTTGGGGTTGTTGTGCCCCAAGTGCAGGACCAAGTGGACCCTTGGCCTTGTTGAACTTTATACAGTTGGCCTCAGCCCATCGGTGCAGCCTACCCAGATCCTCCTGTATAGCCTTCCTACAGTCAGACAGATTAATACTCCTACCCAACTTGGTGTTGTCTGCAAACTTAATAAGGATGCACTTGATCCCCTAAGCCAGATCCTTGTTAAAGATATTGAAGAGAACTGTCTCCCGTATCGGGCCCTGGCAGACACCACTCGTGACCAGTCTCCAGCTGGATTTAACTCAGTTCACCAGAACTCTTTGGGCCTGGCCACCCAGCCAGTTTTTAACCCAGTGAAGTGTACATCTGTCCACTCCTTGAGAAGCCAACTTCTTCAGGAGAATGCTGTGGGAAATGGTGTCAAAAGCCTTACTGAAGTTTAGGTAGACCATATCCACAGATCCTCATCCACTGAGTGCATCACCTTGTCATAGAAGGAGATCAGATTCATCAAAGACCTGTCTCTGATAAACCCATGCTGACTGGACCTGATCACCTGGTTGTCCTATAAGTGCTGCATGATGGAACTCAAGGTAGTCTGCTCCATGAGGGCTCCAAGAAGGCATTAAGTACTTCAGCCTCTTCCTCATTTCTTATCACTATGTTTCCTTCCACATCCAATAAAAGATGGAGATTCTCCTTAGTCCTTCTTTTCTTGTTTATGTATTTATAGAAAATATTTTTTATTGTCTTTAACAGCAATAGCCTGATTGAGCTCAAACAACTTTGGCTTTTCTAACTTCATCCCTGCATAACCTCATGACATTTTTGTAGTCCTCCTGAGCGGTCTTCCTCTTCATCCAAAGGTCATAAACCGTCTTTTTTTTTCCTGAGCTCTAGCCACAGTTCTCTGTTCAGCCAGGCCAGTCTTCCATGCCAGCTCATCTTTTGGCATGTAGTGGAAGCCTGTACCTTTAGGATTTCTTTCTTGAAGAGTGTTGAGCCTTCCTAGACTCCTTCACCCTTCAGGGCTGCCTCCTAAGGGACTCTGCCAATCAGTCCCCTTAATTGGCTGAAGCCTGCCCTCTGGAAGTCCAGGGTGGCAGTTTTGCCACCCCCACTCCTTACTTTTCCAAGAAACAAAATCTATACATTTGTGATCACTGTGCCCAAGGCAGCCGCCAACCTTCACATCACACCAAGTCCTTCTCTATTTATCAGCAAAAGGTCTAGTGGAGCACTGTCCTTAGATGGCTCACTCATCAGCTGTGTCAGGAAGTTATCTTCCACACAGTCTACAAACCTCTTAGACTGTTTCCTGTCTGCTGTATTGTATTTCCAGTAGACATACGGTAAGATGAAGTCCCCGATGAGAACAAGGATAGTGATCATGAGACTTCTTCCAGATGTTTGTAGAATATTTCATCTGCCTCTCTGTCCCAGCAGTCTGCTCACCAGGACATCTGCCTCATTAGCCTTCCCCCTATATCTTGCCCATGAACATTCAACTCCATCACTCCATTATTAATCTCAAGACAATCCAAACACTTCCTAACATGGAGGCTAACATGGTGGTGGCTGTCCCACCACCTCTCCTTACTAGCCTATCTCTTCTGAAGAGTTTGTAGCCATACATTGCAGCACTCCATTCATGCAAGCTGTCACAAGTTTTGGTGATAACAACTGTCCATAGCCCTCCTGCTGCACAGTGGCTTCCAGCTCCTCCCATTTGTAGGCCATCCTTCATGCAGTGATGTGGATGCACTTCAGTTGGATTAGCAATCCTGCTACCTTTTTGGAAAGAGAAGCCCTAATTCCTGGATAGCCATTACTGGGCACTTTGGATACTTTGGTGACTTTTACATGACTTTCATGTAAAAATTTCTATATTAAAGTAGGTGAATAGACCTAGAGCTCTCAAAAAACTACTTGGATGAGCTCCATGCAAAGAACTATAGTAGGCCATGATGTAGCTAAACATTTTATATCTACTTTTTCAATGCAATGTTTCATAGTGCAAATATGTTGGTTACTGTGTCATAAATACCTTATGATTCCTACTGACTTTGACAGATAAAAAGCAGGGAAGCAAATCCTATTTCTGAATCATGAATAGATAAATATATAGCTACATCAACATTTTATTTTTTTTTTAAATGAATTACTTGAAAAGCCCACAGCATTTTTGAAACTAAGTGATTAATTCCTGAAAATTCTCACACATGTAGATACATAGATACAAAAAAATTAATCTGCTTGATTGTGTTTCCTTTAAGCAATTGTTCATTAAAATGATGTGTCATCCTGCCATGAGCAAAAATGGACTGACTTAAAAAAAAAAAAGAAAAAAAAAAAAGTATTCTGCTTCACTGCAAAGCAATGTTGGAAAACTGAATATAATTTTCCCTCCTCTCCCATATTCATCCACACAGTTTTTGTTCAGTGAGGATTTCTTTTTTTGAGTCCTATGGTTTTAGACTTCCTCCGAACTTCCTTTGAAGAGTGCTCTGATCCCTCTGTAGAAGGGTTAGTTTTGTGTATGTGACATATAAAACTATCTGGAAAATATTTGAGGCTATTACTGAATTTGTTAGAACTCAACTGCTAGTCTAGCCATGAATAAGTTTAGGCAGAATATATTCATTCTTTCCTGTAGTAGAGCTCTTTTGAGTTCTACATCTAGCCCTAGCTGAAAGCCACGTGTCAAATTTTTCATGACCTCTTTCCTTCAATCAGCTCTAATAGCAAAGCACATCTAGCATTTGGTCCCCAAAATTAAAATAAATAAATAAAATATAAAAATGTCTGCCTCTTACCTTGCAGCAAATATTGTTTTTGTGATGCAGGAGTAACAAAAGAATCAAACCTTTTTTGCTGTCCACAGAGCTTTGAACCTTTTTCCATGTTAATGTTTTAAACACAAGACTGTTGGAAGTTCAGTCCTTGAATCTGTTCCACTTTGCATAGCATACAGAAAAAGGCACTTGACAGAAACAAAGAGAGATGATGTATGATATGATACATGACATATAAATTACAAACATAAAGGTGATTAATTCCTGCTGAGAAGTTACATAAATTTTAATCTTTCCTTGCTCCAAGTACTACTTAATATATGTAGTACAATACTGAATGGGTGCTCTTTATTTCAACATAGTGCCCTAATGAGGGGGCAAACTGTCATGCCTTTGAATACAAAAATGTGTTTACTCTTTGTTAAAAACAAAACAAAACAAAACCTACATCATGAGAAATTGATAAATTTTTGTACAGTATCATCAGTCTGAAAAACAAATTGATCCCAGTTTCTCACTTATCGAAAAAAAGACAAACTATGAGGTGTTGAGAAAAAATAGATATAAAATGAGATAAATGTCCTTTCTAACAAATTTAACAGGACATGAGGCATAAGAATGTCATAACAATTTTAATAATCATTTTGAATACATTTGTAGATTTCCTTCGTGGGCACCTAATTCTTTCTATACATCACACAGACATCTAATTATCAACATATAATTCATCTAATTTCTACATCTCCAAGTATGTAGCTTGTTTTTCGCAACACTGTAATGCTGTAATAAGTGTAACATATAATTTAAAGATGCTTCTCCAGGACTAGTATCATTCAATTATCTTCTGCTGGATATTTTAGAAAACAAGCTGATTAATTATAAACTTAACTGTGGACTTTTTACCCCACCTGATTAATCCTGTTTGAAAATTTTCTCAACAGACATTTCATATGCTATCTGCAGGATCTGGATTTGCTATAATATTTTACAAAGTATCTGGAGTTTAATCTTTTTGTTTGTTTGTTTTGTTTTGTTTTTCAATGAAGTTTTCATATTTCCATGAAAACCTGGTGCCCAAAATACTTTAAATGATATGTAGATGATTTAGTTAGCTGCTCTACAGAAATGTAGCACTTGGAGTTTTGCCCACAGTACAGCAGAGTTTTATAGGTATTAAAAAAAAGCAGAATTTATATTTGTAAAGAAATACGTATTTGCCTTTTGCAACTACTAATGTCAATTTCTCTGAACATAACCTGTTAAACATACCATTAATTTTAAGATTCAGAGTTTGCACACAAACAAGGAGGCATATATATCCCTACTTAAACCACATATACATAAATATGCAGGGAAATAACACAATAAGAAAGGAATAGCATCTAGTAAGTGTACTTTTCAAAGCATTAACAACTGTTAAAGAAACCTATCTAGACTGCTACTACTGGTAGGTAGGTTGCCAGTCCTGCATTTGCAAAGCAGGTACAGTGTACGATTTTGGAGCTCCATTTTCCCACCAGTTTCTTCCAGGTGGATACAGCGACCCAGGAAGCCTGGGATGCTATGTCATGCTGAGTAGCCAGATCTAGCACTAAATTGTCACTCCTACCTTAATGCAGCCCTCAGCTTCTAAGCTAAAACAATGTCATTCATACACCAAATAATAATAATAATAATAATCATCATCATCATCATCATCATCCAAGGTACCCAATATAAATATTTTAAAATTTATTATACCTTTGTGGCCTGCCTATTTAAAAAAAAATATATATATATAAATATATATATATTTATATCATAGTATATACTAAAACATAGTACATACAACAAAAGTAGCCTCCTAGTCTTTTGAGCAAAACAACACAGAAATCATCTTTAAGGTACCAGGTGTTTAAGAACAAACAACGCAGAATACCTGCTGCATTTCAATACAGCAGGTCTGATCCCAAAACCAACTGAACTGATGCTCCCTGTGGTTGTAAGTATCCTGGAGAGTAAGAGGCAAATATTTGAAAAACAGAGGTGAAAGAAAATACTTGTCCTGCAATAACCAAATTATTTTTTATAAGTCTGTGAGTATTAAGAAAGGTTCCGTAGACATAATACACCTGTGAGTCTTCTGGAGACTCCCTGATTGAGCCCTGCCTCCCCATCACTATTTCTGTATGGGTCCTGGGATAGCTCACAATGCTGCAATTGTTCCCCAGGCAGACACCTTTTCCTACTGCGGGTGGGAAACCTCCTGGAAACCAGAGGGTTTCTGCCTCTCTGCTAATGCTCCTGAGACAGTTTTGGCTAAGCCATATGATTGAGGCTGGTGGTGGGACCCTCCTGATGAAATCTTCTGAGCAGAGGCATATCTTGCCACTCTGTCCTAACACCAGATCTTGAGAAAGGACTTAAAAGCCCACAGCCAGGTTAACTCCAAAATCTCTTGTTTGTTGCCAGCTTTGTTATTAGAAATAACAGAGCCTTGCCAGGTTGTTTGAGAGGAGTCTGACAGGGTTGACTTTGCTGAGCAGACACACTTGTTTTAACTGGGTAGGCAAGAAAGCTTCAGACACCAAAATACACCTATCCATTTATCCAGTAACACCTATCCATTTGAGCAGGAAGAATGAGTGCTCAGACTCTTATAGAAATGCCTCTGAATCTTCTGTGATCCAACTGATACAACACTTTGGAGAAGGCAGGAGACACATAGAAAGGAAAGCAGATCCATTCTCTAATGGTATTCTCAAGTATAAATCTGCATCTCTTTCTGTGTTCCATTAAAATCATCGCACCATATGTCACAATATGTATTTGATCATGCTTGCACGTACACATTTGTTAACAGATCTAGGAAATCATTAGGTATTATACTAACTTGTATTTAGACACAAAGTTAATCACTATTTTAAAATATTAGCTACATTGCTGTTTTCTCACTTCTGTGTATGTAGGTACTTGAAGTGCTCCCCTTAAGAAATAGAATGATTTCTAATTCACTATCAGAAGCTTTTTAGTATGACAGGTATATTAATATTTCTAACTTGGAAAAAAGTCAACAAGACTGTCATTCAAAGACATTTTAAAAATAATTTATATAATAATTTAAATAAATAATTTAAATAAATTTATATAATAATTTAAAAATAATTATCAGGGCCTCTGTAGATTTACATTTATTTGTTCCAAGAGGGGATTGTAAAGTGGCAGGAATCCTATGGCTGATGTATCTGATGAAATACACTATTTATAGGGAGAAAAAAAAATAGCAAAGGAAAAAAAAATAGGGAAAATTATATTTTGTGTAACATTTCTCTCAGGTTTCTGACTAAATACTGCATACTGTAGAGAGCAGTGTGTTTTAACTTCTATCAACTATTCCACAAATTACTTTTCTTCTGTCCTTCTATATAATTACATCTTGTTTGAATACAATATTGCATTTTAAAGATAATAACTGAATAACATAATAGTGAATGGTATTCTGCAAAGGGCAGTACACGGCATTCTGTCTAATTAATTCCTTCCCAAGAGTGTTGCTCACAGATTCAGAAATGTTTAAGTTTAATGTTTGAGCATCAGACTTGAATTGCTGTTCAAATAAAATGGAATAACAGACTTACAAGTCATTGAAGCAGTTGAAACTTCATTCATATTTGTAAAAAATATGACGTTAAGTGAACATAACAATAACACTAGAGAATGTAAATACAGAATTATTTTAGAGCCTATGTGAAAAAAATGAAGGAGAACCTGAGAAGTGTTTGTGGACTCTGTAGATAAATCATCTTTTAATTCATGTTGCACACCTCAAATAAAATCTCAAATTCTCTCTCATCTTGCTACTTAAAGGCCATAACAATTCCATCTTCTATGTCAAAGTAAGTATTTAGGGCACTGATCTTAGAAACACCTGTAGGAACTAATTTCATGAGTTATCCTCCTGAAAGATAGAAACTACTTATTTGCTGAAGCTTCAATGCATATTAAAATATGTGTGCATTCAGAATCTAAATCCATTTGTATTGTTTTTAAAGTGTCGCAAACTACACTAAAGTGTCGCCTGTTTTACAACAGGCTACAGCAATTATTAATATTTCTGGGAAAAAATAAAATAAAATCCCCAAACCAAATGTTCAACAAGGAAACAGACTTGAAAGAATGCAGGCTATTTTTTTTTCTTAATATTAACTATATGTTGATTTTAACTGAAGATTACCTTATCAATTAGATTAGAAAAGAAATTTAAGTTACAGGTTCATAGTTTATGTTTTAACTAAAATGAGTTGATCAGATTAATCTACCAATGCAACGAAGCTGTGATGATAACTGTCTAAATTCCTTTATTAATTTAGTCCAGTGTATTAGATAAACTAATCCCAGACTTTTTATTTGTTGACCCAAATAAGAACACTTAAGGAGGTTTATTTCTATTACAAGAAAACTGAGCTGCTCACTCAGGGATGGTGCTGCAATGTGTTCCTGTAGTTCCCTAAGATATAACGGTCAAGACAAGACTGCAGAGTACAATATTTGCCCTTCAGTCTTACAAGCACAGATAATTGTTGTGCTGTCTGTGTTGTGATGTCTAGAAGCATGGAATATTAAAAAAAAAAAAAAATCCAAGTCCTCCAAAGAGGTTTCAAATCTGGATCACAGCCAGACACAACATTGAGTGAAGTAAGCAGATGGAAGAATCAGGGCTAGGATAAGGAGCAAGTTTTTTTCCTGGTAAGTAGTAGTCACAGTGTAACACCTGCCTACTAGCGTCCTCTGATCACAGCAAAAAACTAAGTGTTAGTAGTAACAAACTCTGTCAGGCATCATGGTTTTCCAAAAAGGAGTAAGCATATAGAGACTGAGCACTGCTTGGATCACAATTTCTAGATTATTTTTTTTTAAGTCCCTGGTTCATAATAAAAATACAATATATTCTTTGTCTGATGAAAGTCAAATATTTGTAAGTTGCCTTCTAGAACTTCAGCAATATCCTAGAAAATCACCCACTTTTCAAACTAGTCTTGTAACTACGCAAAGACAAGACAAAGTAAAGGTAAACTGAGGGATGTACATCTACTCATACAACAAAAAAATGAAGTTCAAAATAAATAACTAAGAATATAAATTCTTAATTAATTGCTTTTCATCCCAGTATTACTGCAAGTCCCTTAATATAAACATTGAATTTGTTATGATAATTAATTTTAACAGGCAACAAATCAGTTCAACAGAGTTAAACACTATCATATTTGCACCAAGAAGAGGCAATGGAAATGATTTTAGTAATTCTTTTGGGGCAGAATAGACTTGTTATTTCAAATAACAACACTTACTGAATTCATTCTCCTGAAATGTATAAAAACCAAACCAAGTTTGAAAAGGTGCAATTTTGACCCATTTCTTATCAGTTTGGTTACTGTTGTCAAAGAGACAAGGTGACTTCTTATTCTTTTGCAGTGACTGAAAATGTGTTCTTCAGAAAATCTTTCTGTAATAAAAACATGATGAAAAATCTATTCCAATTCTTAGTTTGCTGTGTATTTTACTTTTGTTCTTGTTGTTGTTAATAAAGTGGCTAATTTCAGAAGATACTAATTTTAAAATGAATGAGAATTAATGAGAATTTGCCACAGGACAATCTAAAAGCAATGTCTTTCAGTATTTTTTCATACACAAGAAGGATTTAAAAAAATAAATTAAAAAAATAAATTAAAAAAAAGATTACTTTTCCTTTGAAGACAATGCCAATACTGAGATGGATAAACTTAAGTAGGAGCCAAGCTACAACAGTGTTCAGACCTGCTTTAGAAAAATCAATGCATACACAAAATGTGTAGGTGGAAACCTGCATATGAAGAGCACCCAAGGGTTACTGAATATCAAAACTGAAGGAGTGATATCAGGAAAACACTGAAGTACTTGAGAAAACAATATCACTAAATGAGTATGTCAAACTTCTCATACCAGTAGCGCAGGGAAGCAGCTGCCAGTGCATTTTTTGAGAGCAAGATGAGAGGGCAGAAGATTTTTCATTGACATGTAAAAATGCACACATTTAAGTCAGACATTAAATGTGGGGCCCACTGAAAATTTGGTTTTACCTGAGACCTACCTCCTGCAAAGAAGTATAAAAATAATTCATTATTAGCTTATCTATGTAGGATGATGAAACAATTTAGCCTATTTCCTTCACTCCTTTCTGAAGTGTATCGCAAAAGAGAAAAAAATGCCCTCAAATGAATAATTTGCAATTTTCTCTCATCACTGGGAGAGATCAGTTCCAATCTGAGACAAGCTGAACTAATACCAGTTGCACCCATTTACTACTCTAGGACTGCCAATATATTAAACCAGTTAATAAATTATTAATTCATTCAAGGCTCCTAGGTCTGTAAATTATGAAGAATATTAATCAAAGTTTGGAAGAAGTGTCTTAATATTGGTGATTTATTTTTAAATTGAATTGTATATTAACAGCCTGACCTTCAGGTCAAGAGGTGCTCGCAAGTCAATTTAACATGGAAGTCAATGGGACAATTGGCACGAAGAAGTGCTACTCAATCTAATGATTGCAGAACTGATCTCCATCCATAATAATATTGGCTTTATACAGCTTTATGACAAGGATGATGTGATTCAATGAGCAGAGTTAGGTGGTAGAACCACAGAGACTTATGTTCTGTTGCCTCTGCTCACACAGGATCACTGAGCTGGTGAGGCTGCACAAGACCTCTGGAGATTACCTAGTCCACCCAACCCTGCTCATAGAAGGATGCTCAGGACTGGTTTTGTAAAAACAAGCTAGGTTTTGAGTATCTTCAAAGACGAAAACTCTGAAACCTCTGTAAACAACCACTTCCAATGTTCAACCACCGTCAAATTCTTATATGTGCTTAGAAAGTCATCTTGGAGTGATGTGATCCTGCCAGCTTTTACCCATATTACCTGATATCTCTTTGGACTAGTGCTCGGAGAATGACCAAGTACATCATGGATAAAAGAAGTCCTATGAGAAATGCAAGCAATTATCAACCTGGAAGATCATTCAAGTCAAAGGCTGAAGGGAAAACAAGGCACATCCCAAATCAATATATAACAAGATGGTGTTTTAGGAAGCCCTTTGATTCTTTTAGAAGTTTTTTTTTTTTTTCTGATGACAATACTTTTTTTTTTCTTTTCTTCTCCACCCTATAAGGAAAGGAAAGGAAAGGAAAGGAAAGGAAAGGAAAGGAAAGGAAAGGAAAGGAAAGGAAAGGAAAGGAAAGGAAAGGAAAGGAAAGGAAAGGAAAGGAAAGGAAAGGAAAGGAAAGGAAAGGAAAGGAAAGGAAAGGAAAGGAAAGGAAAGGAAAGGAAAGGAAAGGAAAGGAAAGGAAAGGAAAGGAAAGGAAAGGAAAAAATCATTTCAAAATCTTAATACATCTTTATTTATCTGGTGGTATGTTCGTATTTATTTCACTACCTCTTTAATAACTTTGGGGTGAAAAACAATGGAGTAAGCAACATCAAGTCTCAGCAGGAGAGCTATGAATCAGAGGCACTGATTTATAAAACACTAACTGATAAGGACAAAAGAATAGGTCTTCAGAGACAGCAATAGAGACCCTGGCTATGACAAGAAAGAAGACCTGCAAATAAAGAATATCTATGAGAACAAAATATGATCATGGCATGAAGGTTATGAGAATTCAAACATTTAAGTTGAACAAAAACAAAATGCCTGCCCTCAAAAGAAGTATCTCAGATTAATTAAATAATCTACAGGAAATTTCCAGCATAAGTTAATTGCATATGCAATCTGTTTCTTTTTTTTAATGTATGTTTATAGCTACACAATCAGTTAGTAAGAACCATTTTCACTTTGAATAGTGATAAAAAATTCAACGCCTCTGCCAGTCTAGTGAACACAGTATTTCTTTCATTTCCAGCTATCACATAACAAGGCAATGATAAAATACAATATCTTTTCCTCCCAGCACATGCAAATACATTTCCAAAGACAACATCAGACTCATTTGACTTTTGAAACTTTTTTGTCTGTTTTAATTCTCTATATGGTAACATAGATCTCTCAACTGTGCAGTAGGAGGTAAATGGTGCCTGTCTTGTTTCAGGAGGGTGAGGCAGACTTCTTCATAGTGCAACTGCTCATCTGAGTTTTCCCCAGGATAAACCAAGGTTCTGTGGTATTGCACCAGATACTCTTAGATACCATGGACTTGACTTACAATTTACAAGACAAAAATCTTGATTGAATCTTCTATCTTCAAATTAGATTAGATTAGATTTAGGTCATTGTATCAGCTGAAGACAGCCCTCTTTTTTCTTTTTTTTTTCTTCTAAAAAGTCATTTGAGAATGGCCATTCAGCATCAGTGAATGGCAACATAATGCAGTCCCATTCTGTGAGTTATTATTGTTGCAAATACCTGTGAAGAAATGTTTTTATAGAGTTAAATGTACAATAGTAGCATGACTGAACATGAAGCCATATTCTGAGAACAATGCCAAAACTGCACAATAACGTAATTCAGCCTCTTTGAATGCACTTTTGTTTAACATATCCCAATTCCATAGCAGAGCCTATCACATGCTTGTAATCACACATGCACCAATTCTAAAACAATGTAGGCAAAACTGAAAAAAATCTCAGTGATTATTCCTTATGAGGATGCTTTGCAAAGGTATGGTGTTTTGAATGCTTTTTTTGCCACATCAGCTGGAGATCACACTGGGTGTAGGGCAGGTGTAGGGTTATCAGTCTTTACATTAACCCTGGTATTCAATTTTTGGGGTACTTATATAGCACTCCAGAATGAACCTCTGAATTTGTCACTCACCTCAGTGTGACAAGACTTCTACCTCAATATATATCCATGACTAGATAGCCTTTCAACACAACCAGCTTCTGGAAGCAATCTGAATGTTTTTTGCAGCTGTGAAAAGCATCCATGGTAGGGGGTATGGACTAGTGGGATCCTGATCCTCAGCACCCTCTAACTGCCCACTTGGCAGGGGACACACTGTCCTTCCAGATGGAATGGGGCAGCACAATTCAGCAAATCTAATGAACTTAAAAGTTTGGTAGCATGATGGGAATGAGACATAACCCTCACCCAACTAAGTTCTACAAAGCTTTAGGCTTGCTAAGGTAAAGAAAGTTGAGAATTTGGCCTGTTCAATGCTTCAGTACTACTCACATTGCTAAACTGACCAAAGTGTAAGTCTTTTCTGCAAAGTTTTGTTCATGCTCATCTGCTAAGCAGTTACACGCACTGGATGAAATTGTGCATGTATTGTTAGAGTTATTTTCTCTAAAATGCTTACTGCATCATGCTTTTCTTTTATGAAAATGTATCTACAAAATATGTAACCTTCTATAAATTTCCATATTGATCTCTGTGTGTAAATATGATACTCCTAACTTCAGAAGTATTTATTAACTTTCATGACAAAAAGCCTTTGCAATCAAATTAAGCACATGAATTTTGACATGGAAAGATGATTTCTGTAAGAGATGAGAGAGATGTGAAAATAAGGTTCTGAATGGACATGCTGTCACGGTTTTATGGGGAACATGAACAAAACATTCCTAGAATAATAAGCTTTCATTTTATCTTTCATAAGTTCATACAATATTCATCTTCTTTCCCAGCTACGTTGTGAGATCAATCTCAGCAGTACTGTTAGTTCATATGAAATGTAAAATGAAACTGATTATAGACATGAAAGAGGAAAGCCTCATTTCAGTCTAATCCAAAGGAAATGAAAATGCAAATAACAAGGAAAAATGAATTCACAGATTAGGTCTTTTGTAGTTTGTTAATCTAAGATATCATCTCAGACAGTTAAGTAAATTTTTACAGATATTTTAATTGTAAGATAAATCATTTAATACTAAATATTATAAAGGAAAATGGAGATAATGGAAATTCAAATTCAGTGCAAGATACAGGCTAATCAACATTATTCAGTGCAGTAATGCTTAGTGCTTTCCAGTGAGGCTTACCAGTTGGTATGGGGTAATTTAAGGTAGCCAAGCACACAAACTAGTGCCACAGTGATGGAGAGAGAAGTACTCATTCCAAACACATGCAGTTATCAGGCCACTTAATTTCATATTCTTCAGAATCCCTGCCACCCAGGCGCTGTGTGCTGCGAGGGTTTCAGCAGCAGTAATTCACAGTGTGAGCTGTGCATTTCTCACATTCACAGTAACAGATATTTGTACTTTTGCTATCTTTCTAGTGTCAGGCCAAATTTAAGGGATTATTTTCTGATAGGGTATTCTGTGCAGTTTTGTTTCTGTCTTCCACTGTCTCCTTTTGTGGGCGTTTACTGGTATGCAATTTAAATTTGTATTTTTGTAGAAAGAGACCATTGTTTACTTACTTTAATGGAACTTACCAAATTCATTTTGATAGCTCCTCTCCCAGAACTTGGTACTTGGGGAAGTTTTTTACCTCCAACAAGTTTTCTTTGTCTCACCTTAATCGACTCTTGAGCATCTAGCAAGACCAGCACAGGAAGTATATAGTATCAAGGTTTTTCAAGGAAAAAAAAAATCACATTTAAATACCAATGCAAAGAAAATCAGGAAAGAACAAAATGTCTCCTGCAATCTTTTAAACTCATTGTAAACTATACTATGCAGATGAAGCCCTCTCTTTCATCTCTCCTTCCCTTCTGAAGGTTGCACTTATTTTTCAGTAGAGTCAAAGAGATGATTTCCTTCACATCCAAAACTGATCAGATTTGACCTCTGCAAGAGCTATTGCCACAACAGAAATCCTCTACGAGGTTGAGAATGTTGAGTATTTCCCATGACTTTCTATTCTAACCAGCTATGTGTTTTACAAAATTTTGAAGTCTAGAATTAAATAAATAAAAGTCTATTTTGAAGCAAAAATGGCTAAAACTATGGATGGTTTTGGCCTAATTTGTTTTTAATTCTTCTTTGGTTATGTAGCAAAACAAATAGGTGGGCTTTCCATGAACACACTCAAAACTTGAAGGACTTGGGGAAAGAAAAATTTTCACATAAAGAGTCTGATGTTTTAGCCTTTCTGAAACAAAAGTTCTCAGAATCTGAAACCAGAATTTGGAAAGAATTGTATTAGTAATGATACTATTGCAAAACAAGGCTCATAAAAGACATGAGAGGCAGTATTTAATAACATAATAAACTTTTTGTGACTTTTTGTTGAAATTTGCAACTGCAAAGATTAGGAATTTTCATTCTGTTATCCAAGGAAATAAAGGACTGGGGATCCTAAGAAGAACATTTAAAGCTCCCAGAAAAAGGAAGCTAAAGCAGCTAAGAGACTCTGGAGCTCTACCAATGGCAACATTAGCTATTGCAACTTTTTTTAGGCAACTAAGGCATTTTTTTTTCCTTTGAATTTGGATTTAAATTTCTGAATTATACCCAGGACCTAGATTAACTTATGTCCTGTGGTGGAGGTTATTTTTAGTGTCTACAAGCTTCATGTACGAATAGGGCCGTTGGGCAGTTGACATACTAAACAGAAAACAGTGAAAGGAAAGAGGTATTATGCTTACTTTAAAATTGAAAAAATAAGAGATGGAAAAGTTAGCATCCAGTCACACAAGAAGTACGTGCCATAGAATTAAATTTTATATATTTTGTGTTCAAGTCCAACATTGTAAACACAATCACAAGATAAGAGAACTCTATTGCTGCATAAATAATTATAGGTAACAGATATATATATATATATCTCCCTTTGGCACATGTAATAAATCATTTTTCACCTGAGGAAATTCACTTATCTGAAAACAGGGCATACTTAAAACACAGGTAGAATTCAGTTTCATTTTTCTTCTGTCACCATAGCATTCGTGTAAGGATTGCTTTCCAGCTACAACATACATGTATTTACCAACGTCTCACACTTCAGCTTACTTACGGGTTCAGCTTTACTCCCCAAAGTCTAGTGACTTACAGGCTTCTGTGTTTACAGGCTCAGATTTAAAAGAATAATAAAAGGCGTTTGTGTTGTATTTGGTGGACGTGTTTCATTATATGCCATTGTTACTATTACCCATAGGAAATCCCTTGTATTTGACACTATTACATTCACACTTGGGACTGGCTCATGCCCTTCTGGGTTGAAACCCAATGGAAAGGACTAACAAAAAGATCCTGGAGAGTCACACAGCTATTTTCAGGCTCCTTAGGGGCCAAGAAGAAAATCTGAAAACTTGCCCACTCAGCCACATACTGGGATACTTGCTCTGACGGTGCAGCTACTGGTCTATAACTGTAAGACAAAATAAAGTTATCTGAGTGTAGCTGCTACAAAAGAACCTTATATAAGGTTTCATTTCATCACAATATATTTTAAAATCAAGATGAAAACAAACCATGCATTTCCATTACTGTCTTTACTACCCTAAGCCCTGAGAACATGAACCAGTGAAGATCTGATGGCAATACTTTATCCATATATAATATGGTTTTACCAGTTAAAAAAAAATAAAATAAAAAAAAATAAAAATACAGCTATTACAAGTATCTTAGTAGTCACAAACATAGTTCATGCAGCTTGATTTGTCTACAATATATTTTAAGAAGGAAATGCTCTGACTTGTAGGCCCTTTAAAACAGGATTTTGTGCCAACCAGTTATTTAGCACAGCATCTACCTAATACCTACTGTTAATGTCATCTGACTTGTACTGGTAATGAGCACTTAATAAATTCTTACCAATTAATTATTGGAGACCCCCAAGAAATAGGAAAATAACCCCCCACAGGATTCCATTCCCTCATATCTCAGAAATACTGCATCTATCAATGACACACTTCCTGACATATTTTTTTTAAAGTTGTATTTTTGGCAGATGTCCTAGAGTTGTACATATATTGTGATAAGCATGGAGTTTCTTAGAAATTTAATTTTAATGACCAGAAGCTGACAAGTGCAATACTATGCTAACATAATGGCTAGAAACTCTAAGTCACGAATCAGTGACCTCTTTGGTAGAGTAGGCTTTATTAGGTCAGAGGACTTGGCAAAGAAAAGACTAGGGAAACGTTTAGGAAACTGAAAGATATGGAGTTATGTCTTGTTATTCCTATTTGTACCCATTTGCTTTCTTCCCCACTTTTGCACTAAATAGCAAGACAAAATGCAAAGGTAGGCCTACAGAGAGAAACAAGTCTACTTACTCTCTTACTTTCTTTCCAAGTACCTTAGTCTCAGTCCCATCTCTTCTGACTTTTGTAAAACCAGACAACTTGCTCCTAGCAGCAGCAGGGCTCTCCTCAGAGAAGAATTCAGAAGAAGATACCATTGCTGTAATCTCTGTCCCCCTGTGAAAACCTCTCCGCACCTTCCCATTCCAAGTGCCTTCAGTTTCCTTCTCATCTTCAGCTGTCTGTCCTAGTGGATCTTGTATTTCTATGCGTACGTTCTACTTTTTTTTTCCCCCTTTAATCTCAGTTTTGTGAAGCCCCTGTCATACTGAGCTTTATGGCCAGGCCCATACAACAAAGCAGATGAAATGACTTGCAGAATACAGACGTTTGTAATTTCTCATTTATCTCTTTCCCTCTTCATATACCCCTTCCACTTGCACCTACCTCTGACTGGAGGACATTAAACAAGTTATTCTGGGAGAACATGAACCCAAGAATTCTGGTTTCCCACAGATTTATACTGAGATCCATAATGAACTGTAATTGAAACTTTTGTCATTACTGAGACATTTATGCAGTCTCTCATCCACATGAATCACTGTTTAATAAAAGGTAAGTTTGTGTTGCAGCCTTTGGGACATTTACAGGATCTCTCAGCTCTACTGGCTGACTATTTTCATGAAATAACTTAATTATATTTGAGATAGATTTGGTGGAAACTACCCAACAGCTTCAGAAGTTATTGGAGAAGTACAGGAGACACAGCCAAGCATGATCACATAAAGGACTGTTTCCATAGGAACCTAGAGTGAAAACAGAGACACAATTTGTGAAAAATTTCATTGCAGTCACTTTAATTGAAATTTCAAAAATATCTGATCAGCTTTAAATCACATGCTGCAACACATGACATTTCTCCTACATTCCCCCATTCTGTACCCAGTCTGCAGACCCTTGCTTTCATACGTTCATCACTCCTGTATTCTGCAGAAGCACAAACTACACTTCTCAAAGTCAGGAGGTTGCTCAGCCTGTATTTTGTCAATCTTCCCTTCAGATGGAAATTATTTTTTTTTCGGCAGTGCAAACTTCTCAGTAATACATGCCAACTGCTACACTCCACTGCTTGCACACGTGTTAGGCATATGACAGAACAAATTAAACAGAGAGCGCACAGGAGCAGCAGGTTACAGTATCACCTGCCTCCGAGTGCTTAGGCAGAGTGAAGCACTTGGGGTTGGAAATATCACTTCGGCAGCACAGGTTATTTGGGGTTTAAGGCCAAGCAGATGGCACCCTGAATGAAGGTGACCAGAACCTGTCGGGTGACAATACGTAGATTTTATAGAAAGCACACCACCACCACCCCTCTCTTCATTACATCCTCTTCAGTATTCATTGCTCACCTCAGCTGTGATACTAGCTTCCGTCTCTTGTGACCACAGTAACCTGCATTAAAAAACACGCCCATGTACAATAGAACAACTCAATAATCTGAAGTGCGAGACCTCAGCACGGGAAACCACTGAGCGCTCTGTGTACATTCCTAACATCGACATCTTGGAAGTAAACGGCTGTCTGTTGTTTTTCTCTCCACTACTTGAAGCCTGTTACTGGATCCTTCCTTGTCACAAGCCAAGCTTCTGACCCGTCCACCCGTTCCACGCCATCCTTCTTCCTCAGGATCCCAGGCAGATATTACCCCATTTCCTAAACACCACCGGCCCGTGGCAACCTCACGGTGCCCAGGCAAGCAGGGCTCCGATGTCCCTGAACCCGGCCACTGCTGAGGGATATGGGGGAACCTCAAGGGGTGGGCATCTCCCCACCCCTGTGCTGCCCCTCACGGCCCCACGCAAGCTGGAGCCCTGCGGTTGAAGCCAGGCCGGGATGGGACCGTGTTTGAGGGCTGGAGGGAGGCACTGAAGGGGGCAACGGGAGACCCAAACCCAACTGAGGGGTGCGGCGCAGCTGCTGCCGGGCGCGGCCCCCTCAGCGCAGCCCCCGCCATTTTGTCCCCGGGCGCCCCCTCTCGGCCGGGGCCATGCGGCGGGGGAGCGGGGCGGCTGCGGGACTCTGCGAGCTGCCTGCCGGCTGCCCGCCCGCCCCCCGGCCCCGGCCGCTCTCCGCCTTCTGCCGGCCGTGCCAGGCAGCCTCTCTCTCGGCCTTCACTACCGGGTCAGGCGAGGAGGGAGCGCTGAGGCAGCGCCCGCCTCGCTCCGGCACCGACACCCCTGCTCCTCCTCCTCCTCCTCCTCCTCCCCGCGGCCGTCCCCTCCTTCTCTCCCTCCCTCCCTGCTGCCAGTTTCTCTACAACTAGTACATCCACACACAGGGTCCCGGCCGCCGCGGCTGCCATGGATATCAGCTAAAGCGCCGGCAGCCGGACGGACAGGGCAGAGAGGCGCTCCCCGTCCCCGCTCCGTCGCCCCTCCGGGGCCGCGGCGCCCTCCTTGCCGCCCTCCTGCCCTTCCTTCCCTGCCGCCCCGAGCCTGCCCCACAGGAGCCCGGCGCCCACGGGGGAGGGAGGGAAGAGAGAAAGAGCAAGCGGAGAGGGAGTCGGGCAGAGCATCCCCACGGCAATGTCCAAGGGCTTGAAGAAGAAAAGCCACTGGACGAGCCGAGTCCACGAGATCGTGATCGTGAGGAACCCGGAGGGACAGCTGGGCTTCGAGCTGAAGGGGGGCGCCGAGAACGGGCAGTTCCCGTACCTGGGGGAGGTGAAGCCCGGCAAGGTGGCCTATGAGGGCGGCAGCAAGTTAGTGCCGGAGGAGCTGCTGCTGGAGGTGAACGAGACCCCCGTGGCCGGGCTCACCATCAGGGATGTGCTGGCCGTGATCAAGCACTGCAAGGACCCCATCCGGCTCAAGTGCGTCAAGCAAGGTAAAGCAGCGGCTCCCCCAGCCCCCCTCCTCGGGGGAGGGTGGGGGGGGCGGGTCTGGGGGGGAGCTTTTTTTTTTGGAGGGGGAAGCTTTGGGAGAGGGGAGCAACTTTGTTGCTGCTGCAGTTTGACTTTCCCCTTCCCCACCGCCGGGAGGGGGAGATGGAGGGGGTGCGAGCGGCGCTCCGCCGTGCCCGCAGCCGGGCGAATTAAATGTGCGTCAGTGACAGCGCTTCGCCATGCCGCCCAGGGGCTGGGGGTGGCCGCTCCTCCGGCGGCTCCTGCAGCTGCCCGGGGCCGAGGGCACGGCTCCCGAGCCGGGTTTTGTTCCCCCCACGGGGTGCAGGAGCTGACTGCGGGGGTCCCAGGGGGCTTCGAGGGGGGGTTATGGCACCGTGCGTCCCGTCCCTGGTGGAAGCGACCGCCTGTCGGTGGCCCAACCGCGATGGAAGCGGTCCTGGGGAGCGGGGAGCTGGGGGAAAGTGGGAGGGAGAGGCAGGAGGAAACTTTCCGGGAGAGAGCTCTCCCGCCTCTCCGATTTTCTTCTTATTTATTTCCGAAGTGCTTGGATAGGTCCGTCCGTTTCCAGGAAAGTCCACGGGGAAGAGACGCCGCAGATGCTGTTTACGTGTTTGTTTCTTGCCTCTTCAAACTAAGCCGAGTTGGGGTAACTGCAAGCCAGTGCTCCGAGTCAGCCTTCTGCTGCCACAGCAGCATCCCTGAGCTCCGCTGGGATCCGAGGCTCTGTGTAGGTGCCCCTCAGGCAGGGATGGTGCAGCAGCTGCGAGTATGCCTTTTAGCCCTTCGCTAAGCTCAGCCTTCCAAAACTTGGGGATTTCTGTAGTGGGAAGGTTTTTGATGCCATTCATCGGAGGCGTGCGTGCTCCACAGCGATAGCTAGCAGCCTTTGCTTAGAGGACATGCAGGAGTGTTGCCGTGGCATAATTTTGTAATTTAGCTTCCTCGCTTTAATTGACAGTAGATTGTTTAAAGGACATTTGTGGTATTTCTGAATTCTTGAAAAAATATGCCAGTTATTAGTTTATCCAAAGAAGGCAGAATTGATAGAAGTGTTTGACTTTCAGGCCTTCAGAGTGTACTTTGTGATATATTCAATTATCTACATAAGGTCAAATCTCTAAAGATATGATCTATGATTTTTTTTTGTCTGTCCTTTTAGGTAAGCAGTGCAATATGTTGTAGATCATAGTCATGATAGTCAGAAGATGCAAGGAGACAGTAGTTCATGTGATAAGTGGAGATTAGAGAGCAGTATAATGAATTCTGCCTTGCAGTACAATGTCATACTCGAACTCCAGGAAACCTTCTCTGTAGTTGCCTCCCTGTATCAGTTTGAGCATGAGTGGTTTTACTGTAACTGGATTAAAAAGTGGCAGCACTGAAAGTGTCAAGAAGACAACAGTACATTGTCTGCCAAGTTATTCAAGTGCTTACTTTTTTGGTCTGCAGATATATGCTATAGATACTTCTCTATACTAATGCCAATTTCAGGTAACCTTCATATAATAATCAGACAGCCTCTGTCCTACCTCTTCAGTATTTTTCAAGTATTTCATCTGAAGTAAAAGCAATCAGCAGTGATTCATTAATATGTGTATCCTTACTACAGATATCTGTCATACATAAATTAGGGACATTAGTCAGGCTTTTAGTCTGTGGATTACTGCAGTTTTCTTGAATGAGATGTGGAGGATGAATTCTAAATTTCACCTAGGTTATGTATGTTAGGAGTTTCACTTCAGTACGTTATCATACCACACTTTTGATGTGAGTCCTCAAAGCACAGGCCAGATGACAGCATGTTTAGAAATGACAGTTCTGCATAGATTCTTAGAGGGAGAGAGACTTCCTGGTTGGAATGATTTTTCTTGTGCTCCAGCATCCTTTACTTTGCCAAAGGGAGAGGCCTTCTGGATCCAACTTCCTATGTTTAAAAAAAAGTCAATGTTTTGTGCATTTTATCACCTGACTCACTCCTTCCTCCTTCAGTATTATTCAGTCTAATCTCTGTACCTCTTTGTTAAAAAGCACAGACAGCAGACATCCACGTTACTCGCTGTAATAAATTCCCCAACAGTACTTTGCAGCAGTATGTAGGAGAGAAAAAGCTGGGCAGTAAAATCATTATATGTTTTTGTAACGTTGTTCTGCTTTTAATTATAAAACACCTTTACTATGCCAGAACAAGGTTAATGACTCCATTATCGTTGTTTCCACATAATTTATCAATGATATCTCTGTAAATTAAAATAGTATGACCTTGAATGCACCATGTGACTGTAGCTGCTTCTTCAGGGCTGCCTAGAAATGAAGTCACAGAGAGAAATGTGGAGGTAGAGCACTACTATTTATACTGGGATGCTTAAGAGACTATGAGTGTTTCTCTTGTTTGAAAGTTTTGGTAATTCAGCAGTGAAATTTCATATGTAGATGAAATCAGGAACTGGCTAATTTAGTATACAGATATTAGGTTAGCTGTTTGGAATTATATAAAATAAAGGTCCTTTCTTGATTTTTCATTGTATTGTGTTTGATTAAAGACCACCATTTCTGATTTAATGAAATACTTTGTCTTTTATTGTGTCATGAGGTGAAATACTTTTAAAACAACTTCAGGAGGATGTTGCTGTTCTATGTGAGCTGAATATCTTGAGCTAAAAATGTTATCTTAGAAAAAACAGTCTTATAAAGTAAGAGTTGCTCTATATTGTCAGGATGTTTTTCAAACATCTTGAAAAACTAATTAGCAGTTCCACAATATGATTTTACGTAGGACTCCAGTAAGTATGATACCCAGTAAATAAGGAGTTAATTCAGGAAATCATTGCCTGGCTTTGTGTGGGGAGAAGACATTGTAGAAACCATTATTATTATTATTATTATTATTATTATTATTATTATTATTATTATTATCATTTAAGCCTAAAGCCTAGGTGTGAGAGTTCACAGACAAACTTTCTTTGGTGACTATTCTCTGTTTGTTTGTTTGTTTGTTTATTAATTTATTTATTTGTTGCAAGCTAGTGATTGTGCTACTGTTATGATTGTGCTACCGTTAGCAGAATCACAGAGATTCTCTTAAAACACATTGGGGGAAATCTTGGCTTAGATGAAAGTCAATGGCAAATAGAGGAGACAGGATTTTCTCTGCAAAATCCTTTTAAGTCCTTTTTTTTTTTTTTTTTTTTTTTTTTAATATTCCAGGGACAGAATTTAGTATTGCAGTTGATTGCTCAGGTATATTTGCAAGCGCTATGTATAACGAACTATTACGCACTCTGGTGAAGAACAGATTCTTACAGTTTCTGAAATAAGTACTTCTTCATTTCAAATGTGGTTGTTTTTACATGTGGAACATTTTCGATTAAGTACTATCTTCCCACAGATGCACAGATGCGTAGTTGTAAAACTAGTAATGTGTTAAGGAAAGACATCCTAATTTGGATAAGTAATCACACTAAGTGTCATGTGAGGAGCAATGTTGTCTCGAGTTCTACTCCCTGTTCATCACTGCTGTCTCAGATCCGCAGTATCTTTCTCCAGGAATTCCCATCAGTAGGCAGAACAGGTCTATGATGTGCACAGTCTCCAATACAGCTTGCATAAATCGGGTTCTTTTTGTTTGTTTGTTTGTTTGTTTTTTGTTTTTGTTTTTTTGCATAGAATTATAAACTGCTCATCAGAATGCCAACAAATTGTCTGAAAACATGAATTTCAGAGCTCAGATTTTGTCCTGTAGCTGTTGCCTGACACACCTCTTCCTGAAGGAGAATGGTTTGGACATGCTAAGTAGCCAGGTGTTCTGACTAACTGAAGAGTTTAATTTACTTTTTGAAGTAGCTAACTAGTTGTATGACCATATGGAGCTACATGTTGAATTCAGTAGCGCTTACTCTTCATGTTGACTCTCTCTACTGTCTCTGATTTGATTCTAAATCTCCAAACTTTAAGCATCAACCCATAATACTTTAGCTTCTTATGCAAAAAAGGATTTAGTGCACATAATGCAGGGAATTAAAACCAGTTTTATTTTCTCAGTCTAATCATTTACTTAACGGTAAGCATATGCTAAAGTGTTTTGCCAACTGTAAATGGACTTAGGCATATTTGCAAGTGCTTTCTCAGTCAGGAGAAGATTTGGACCCTCATTAGGATTAGAGTGGCTGTGCTTAGGCAGACCACAGGTCCACTTTCCCCCACAGCCTATTTCTGGTAGTGGTGGCATTGGTTTCCAAGGAAGAGTGTCCCAGCACCCAGTGGTTTATGGCTAAGGGATTTAGTGATTAGTGAAAAAGGCCTTGTATCCTTTAAATATATATATATATATTTATTTTTAATTACTTCATCTGTGAATTTCACAATTAAAACCTAGCTTACAGTTAGCTTTCATTTTCTTAAGTCCCTGACATGCTTTACAACAGAGAAGTATAGTAATACTTTGTTGTTACAAAGTTTTGCTCTGCATGTGTAAATAGCATGTAAGCTAGTTAAAACGTTAGTATGTTCTTACAGACCTTTTCATACATATTTTCATATGTTTAGTTATATTTTTAAGAAACTTACTCGTTTATTTAAGTTCACCAATAATTCTCTCCTATATTTATTAAAATACTCTGTGCATACAGATTGTCTTTTTGTGTGTTTTCTCTCCCTGGGTATCCATATATACGATCTTCTAAGATGTGAATGTTGTATAAAATTTTCCTCCCTAATATAAATAAAAATATTTTACAATAGTGATCTGCATGATTTTCCTGAACAAAAAGAATTCGTAAGTGTCTTGCAGAGAGAACAAATCCAAAGAATTATGAAAAACTGCATGGTTGCGTTTCTGGTACAAAATGTAAAGATATTCTTTGAAAAAAAAAAAAAAAAATGGACCAACTTCTGACCTATTCTTTTTCTAACTTGTGATCCTTAGGATTTAACTAGCTCTAGAAACTAAATTCAGACTTCTCTTTTTACCATTACTTTATGTCATTCTTATGCTTGTCCATCTTAATTTAAAGACCATTCAAAGTGACTTCTGACTCATGTAGCTAGTGATTTATTCTTCAGCTCCTCCAGAGAGATGGTGATGTTTCATGTCAGGAACTCTGTGTGTACACTGGCAATAGAATTACATTCATCAGTCTTTTCCCTTCTTTGAGAATTGCAACTGTGCCATTAAAGGATGGGGCCATGACTTTATTAGTGCATCATTTCCTTGAAGAAATGAAATAATTAGAGTACTCTGCTTAGTTTTGTTGAGTCACATATACTTAAGTTCATCTCATACTCACACCTGTGCATCTGCTGATACTGTTGACATCAAACAAACGCACTGGTATGAGTGGGCAGAACTGCGTCTGACTGCCTGCTGTAACCCCACCTGCATTAATTCAGCATTTAAAGAAAGACACAGACTCTGAGCTTGTGCTTTCAGAGCTCATGATTTTCTCCTTGTGCCTAACAGATGAGGAGCTCCTTTCATGGCAAGTGTTGATTAATTATTCAACTACATTTTTTTTGTATAAAAGAAGTGTATACATAGAAAAAGTGCTCCTTCAGAAGGGATTTATATGAGGAGGTGGTCATAACTCTGATTTAGAAAGGGCAATGGAAATGAAAGTGCTGCTGGAAGCAGATGTTTCTTGTTCTTCTCTTCATCATAGTGGTATAAACAAATAAAAAGGGATTATTATTTATTTGTATTTGTATTTTTTTTTCTGGAGAGTGCAAAGGCAAGGGTCTGAGGACAGAGTGCTATTCCTTGACTGCTAACATCGTGGAAAAAAGTTTTTTTCTTCCATATATATAATACATGCTTATAAATATAAAATATAATATTATGTATATAAGTAAATATAAATATATATAAAAATAAGTATAAATAAATATAATTTTAGAATATATCATGTATATAAATATAAATATATATAATAATAGTAATAATAAATAAACATTAAGTTATTTAATAAGTAATATAAATATAGAATATAATATTATGTATATAAATAAAGATGTATTCATATACATCTACTTTTGAGAGCTGTAGGTAGGACTTTATATCAGTAGGTTGAAAATTCATAAGGCTTTGTGCAGTGTTCCTTTTAGGAAGTAATATTCTAATTACTATTATGGGCTTCAGTACTAATGTAGTGTATTCTTCATACATGTTTTGATGCATCTGTGTAAAATACAGTGAACCCACTTACTCTGGTGTACAGTATTGTACAATGTTCTGCAATAGCAAATGAAATCATCATAAACGTTGAAATGTGATTGAATGCTGCCTACCTAAGCAGGTGCAGTCTATTGTGCAGAATTTGAAGGTATTGATTTTAGTAGCAATGTGGCTATCTCCAGTTTTCATTGCTGAATGTCATTGCAATGCTGTCCTTAACTGAATTTTCTGAAATTACAAGGGCTGTGAGCCCAAGTCATCTTCCCATTTCTGGAATGCACAAAATGGCTCTGTTGTTACAGGATCTCTTCAACATACCTAATTAGTTCAAATCAGCATTCTTTCAACCCCATGGAAATCTACCCAGTAAGAAGATGCAAGTCTTTCTTGCAGGCCATTTGCGTTGCTCAGTCTAAGCTGAAGCTACCACAGTGGAAAGTGAAATGGCAGAGAAGCAAAAGGAAAGGAAGACAGTGAAGGGTTTTTAATGAAAAGGAAGTTGATCTATCATTCCTAAACTGTACAAAAAATCTAATTTGTAATTGATAATCTCTAAACCAGATTTTTCTTATGGTTTTAATGTGCTTGTAATGTTACCCTAAAGTCCTATTTATTCACACATCCTATCCATAATTTGGACTCTTCACTAGAAGCTTACTTGACAGAAGGCTGTAGTTTGTATATGTCTGCCATGTGTTTACCCTTTTTACAACATGTAAATGAATGACAAATGCATTATTTCTGAATTCTCAGTCAGTACATGCAGATTGGTTGGATCCAGACAGTTTCATCAAAAGTATGTTGTGCTCAACATGGCTCTGCCAGGTGTCTTCTCTTTCATATATATTTTATGATTATTAATATATGAGTAATGCCTTTTCATTCTGCTTATCAACTTCAGATGTTTCTCCTGGAGGTCTTTGGTTAGTTCCACAATATGTGAACTCAGGAAGAAAGGAAATAAAACAAGGTACAAAATGGAGAATGTAAAAGGTGGGAGAGAAAATCCCATGAGAAAAAATAAAAATAAAGAGGTTATTAAACTAAAATATTACTGTTTTAGAAGTCACATTTTGTCATATTTGAGACTACACAGTCCCAGGGAGATTCCAGCATTAAGAAATGAGCACAGGGCATATGCATTTCATAGAGCTCCCTTAATGCCTCAAAATCCATTGAAATCTGAAGCTAGGCTAAAGCTAGCCCTCCAAGATCGCTACAATTGACTCGTTCCAATGAATAATTACTGTTCCTTCTTCTTTAGCTGAAATCATGAGTTGTTCTTAATCCATCCATGTTCCTGTCTGAAGTTTTCACCAAGGTTGGGTGAAACAATGGTGCACCCTGAGAAATGGGAAAGAGAAACCCATGGCTGAAAGGAATACCCAAGATGACTTTCGTATTTGTGTGTCAGTCGGAGTCATAGAACAACCCAGGTAGGAAGAGGCCTCAAAAGATCATCAGATCCAACCTCTCATGGGGAAAAAAAAAAAAAAAGTCTGGATGAGATTATCTAGCATCCTGTCCAATTGCATACCAGTTGCATACTACCTTGGTATACCAGGTAGTGTTTAGTCCCCATTATGGCAGAGCTCCATGCAGGGTCCCTTGCTCTGAGGTGGCACCTTGTCCTCTCTGGCTCACCTTCTGCATCCCCACTCTGATACTAGCAAGATAATGATGCCATTGGCCTTCAGAAGTAGTGCATACCACCAACACTATGTTACTTCTGTTACCTCTGATCTAGGGAAGCAGCCAAACAACTGGAAAATAACAGTAGGAAAGTGATGAGCAAAATTTTTGACACTGAATGCTAGCAAGTAAATTCTGTAGTTGTAGTAATGTAACATGGGTGTTTCAGAGTGGAAATCCTTCCTGGAAACAGGCACAAGTCATCTTTTATTACTCACCTATTTAATCTTCATAACTTTGTATATCACGTTTTCCTTGCATTTGTCAAAATAAAATGCAGGCTATCACTTGTTCTGTCTCATATTTTGTTTTTGCTAAAAAACAACAACCTTCCAGCTTTGTTTTGTTCATGTCAATCATGAGTTAATCTACATATTTCCTTGCAACTGATAAAATATATACTTTTTATAAGCCATACCTAACACGTGCTAAAATCTTGAAAAGGAACAAAATTAGGGCATCAATTCCATTTCAGGACATGATTTTCACTTGTAAGCTCTTACAGCACACACATTTTTTTTCTGTTTTCTTGATTTTAAATTCAGATTGAAAACTAAGGAAAGGGCCTATTCATACCCTATTCATGAGTTACATTGAGTATTATCTAATTTGTTACATTCATGTGGATAGTTCTTTAAGTAGTACTAAATGAAATGGCTGTATTAGTTTCTAATGTTTTCTTACTAAGTCCTTCTTTGTACTAAATCAGCATTAATAAATGTCTTGTAAGACTCTCATGCTTCCAAAATGGTACATTAGTATAAACAAGGATTAGACCTGATAGATTTTAATTCTCTGTGCTTCTATTTTTCTAAGAGCAGCTTTTATTGTTTCAAAGTACTGCAGAGGCCTGTTGCAAACTTCACCTCCTAGGGCACCTGTACGCTCCCATCGTTTGAGTTCAATCCTGGTGGAGTGGTAAAGGCAGCAGCTGTTTAACCCTTCAGGCAGCTTGGGGCAGGAGGTGAACACCTTTACAATGTAAACTGCCGCGGGCTGTGGCTAGGTAAAGAGTAATTACTTGCAGAGCCGCTACACTATTTTTCTGCAAAAACTCACCTTAAAACTCAGTTGTGCTAGGATACCAACCATGTACTTGACAGTATTAGGTGGTGTGCTGTGACTGCTGTTTGTTACGTTGACAATTCGTGTTTTACTGGTATTTCTGATTTTTCTTTCACTGTGGGTTTGTTTTATCTGACTGTTGTCTCTTTGTGTAAAGTCTGAAACCTTTTGGTGAGTGGAACTGCCTTTTTGTTATAGCAACTAGCGTGACAATTTCAAGTTGGGAGTCTAGTTTCTATGGCAATATAAGTAAGTATTCACGTTAAATTCAGAGTTGGCCATAATAACTTTCTTAGCAATAGTTACTGGGCATATTCTGTATCATTTTAACATAGGATCTGTACCTCTAATTGACAATATTTGGTCTTAGTGATATAAGCTGTGAAGCAGATAGAAGTCAAGCAATAGGATTAAGAGAAAATATCCAGTTATAACTAACATGGAGCTTCTGCTACTGGCAGCACTGGTCTGTTGTCTCCTGGTCTTTCTGATACAGCCATTGGTAGTGAAGGCTGTTCAAAAACCCTTAGCTGTGCTATATGCAGAGAATATGTTTCCTGAACGATTTAGTTGTTCTTTTTATCTGCTCCGTTTACTTGTGCAAGAACATTTCCCTCCCCATAAACTTCTAGAAGAATTACTGGAATTTCTGATAAGCCAGTAAAAAGCGCCTTTTCAACACTCATTCTATTTGGTCATTTTCCAGTGAAAATACCATAAAAGACTTAAGGAAAAGAATGCAGTAGAGCACTAGAGGTTTTGTTGGGAAAAATAAAGTAAAATCAAGATACTGGGTTTTCTTAATTAAAATTAAAAGTCAGTAATTAAAATACCAATTAAAAGGTCTTCTGGATTTGTATTTATACTGAGTTTTTATGTTGTGCCTGTGGTACGTATGTACTGAAGTACTCTTCAGAACAGATGAACCCATAAAATTAAAAAAGTCTCCTTTAAATATGTGTGAAATATTGTAGAGTTTTGTGTACAGTTAATCTGACTTGCAGAAGTGTAACAGCTGCTTTGCCTTGATAGGGATTGATGTTTGTGTATGTGTTTGAAGGGTAATAAAATTAATGTTTCTGAATAAAAAGTTGGAGAAATTGATATTTTTTTTTATTATTATTTTTTTTTCTCTTGGGAAATGTAGCAGAGACACAGGTCTGCTACATTTCCCAAGAAAAATGCACAGGTCTGGTAGGGTTCTGCTGGGTTAATATTAGGTAAATTTCCACTAAGCAGTAAGCAACTTCCTCACCAGTTGCTGTAGGACCTGGTTTCAGTGAACAGCAGAATTCCTCCCTTTGTGTCTGCATGTTGTGAGGAGAGTGCTCCTGGGAAAGTGATTTGCAGCTGAGACATTAAAACAGAAGTCTTCACATATATCTCTCTAGACACTAATATTATCCTTGTTATTAAACTCTATGAATAGCTTCCAGATTCTAAAAATCTTTTGCAAAATGAACTTATTCACATGTCCGCAACAGGGAGTTATCCACCTTGTCCCAACCACCTCAGTGAATTTCAGCATAGGGAAAAAAAGTGCATAACGCTTTATGCTGCATAACAGGAAATTGATGATTTTTACAATAGTAGTGACTGTATTTTCATCATGTGTGCTCCATTTTCATGGGTCTTACCTTATTTAAAGTCTGTCTAGCTTTTCAGAAAGAAAGGATCTATTTGAATATGTGTGGTTTACCAGTAGAATTGTCTCTATTTTTCCAATGTAGTTGGAAATTTAAGGAATTTATCCTTAAACAAAACACAACAAAACAAAACTAATCATTCAGAACGTTAATGTTATTATTAGTCTATCAAGAGAAAATAAATTAGATCTAACAGAGACAGGTACTGCAAGCTGGGAGTGTGAAACGGTCACTGCCCTTATAGAAGCTGATTGGACACAGCAGGCAGATAGGAGGAGGCAGAACCACACAGTGGTGAAATGACTTGCCAAAAATCTCAGATCAATCAAGAACAGAATGGAGAGCTGTGCAATGTAAGTAAAAAATCTATGCAAGCAGTGCTGCATCCAAGTAAGGGCACACAAGTCCAAACTTTGTGTAAGGCATAGAACTGCAAAAAAAAAAACAACCCTCGTATTCACTGAGGATTTCTAGTGATTGCTTGACTAAAAAATATTGTAGGTCTTTATTTTAAATTACATGACAAATCCTCTGTAAACCAGAAGCTTTGTCAACAGCAAAGAAGCACAACCATGCAAAGGTTTGTACACTAGGGCAGGAATGTTGTCTCCTAACATAAAATGCAGTTCAGAAATATATTGGAAGTGGTGAAGTGTAGGAGATGAAAGTAATATAAATTTCTGTATTTTAATGAGATACTTATGTTTACATTGTTGATTAGACAGTTAGGTACGTCAACCACACTGTACAAATACATCCATTCAAATTCTTCTGGCCTGTTAAAGCCACTACCTAATGAGGGCAAATTAATAAAGGCAACTTAAAAATAGATTAATAGATTTGTGGCTGTTTTGTTTGTTTGTTTGTTTTGTTTTATTCTAAAAACCTCCTAATTTGTTTTGGAAATATGAGGAGTCCTAAAAATTGTTACCGCAGGCAAAGTTTGGTTTGCCAATTGATATGAACAAAACAGTCTTAAAAAAATCCAGTGAGTACCTCTCATTTTTAACAATTCTGGGAAACATCAGATAACCCTAGATGGATAGTGGCTTCCTTAAGTGCTCCAGTGTTGCCATCTTTTAACCCAAATTGTGTGGGATAATTGATAGAATCCCAGGTTTCGCCCAGCCTGCAGAAAATTAGGGTTATGGTTTAGAGATGTCAGATGACATCCCTGCCAATTACTGAAGAACTGCTGAGAAGTGAGACCGTCCTGATTTTATGAGGACATCTAGTCCTAGGCAGGGCTCCATTAAGACAATTCCAGTTGTGGTTACAACAAAGGTTGTATCTTCGTGGCTCTGTTCTTCTGTCCCTCTGTGGAGAGCTGCTGGTCTCTCATGCTTTCACCCCCTTTGCTTTGGCATTGGTTTCTCCTTTCTCACAGGAAACATTCATCCCTCCTGCTACCTGGGGAGAAGATGGAGTGAAGCAAAGGGTGGAGGGACTCCCCAACACTTCTCTGGTATGTGCTGGTGGAGTGCTTTTCACTGTTAAGTCTTCCCAAGTATGAGGAACCTCTAGAAGATCTCCATATCCTCCTATTTCAGTGGTAGGGGCCTCTGCAGAGTTAAAGAGATGATCAGGGAGAGGGCTGAGAAGGATTTTACCTTGTACGGGAAACTAGACAGGTCTTGCTGAATCCACCTTACCTTTTCAGGAGAAAGGAGTTACATAACATTAACAATTACATCAGCTGAGGTTCTGCAATCTTTATTTCCCTTTTATGCACCACAGTACTTCTAGGTCCGTTAAACAAAAGTGGCACAATCCAGTGCAGCACGTTATGGACACCTGAACTGATGAACAGGCTCCTTTTGGCAACCACATAGTACTGCTCGTTGGACAGCACCCTTCAGTGGGGAATACATTATGTAGCCAGTCTGTACAGACTTTGATCCTGGAGTTGGTCATAGGCACGCTATTGCCCTGCATTTGCATTATTAATTCATTTGTGCAGTCATTTGTAGGACTAAGTAACAAAGAAAACCTTGAGAAGCTGATGTCTCTGGCCTGAAAAATAGCAGCTGCTTTGCAGTGCATGGCAATAATACACAGCAATTTGGTACTGAAGATATTTAATGTGCTCTGCAGTCAATATTACTTGGGAATAGGTGAGATGAGATGGACTTTGGCCCAGGTACCAAAGTTAATAATTCATACTCCTATAAAGAAAAAAGCATGGCATTATCCCAGGTCCAAACTGTACTTGAGAGAATAACACTGAGATCCTTCTTCTCCCAAGACCATCATCAGCTCTTCATCATCCTCAACTCACCCAGCCCTTGGGCTGTGCATGCAATCCAAGTGTCCCTGGGGCAGCGGGTGACAATACCTGTGTTTGAAGGGAGCCGGGGTCATCTTGCCCTGTGTTTTTCTTGTGTGTGTGTATGTGTGTGTCTGTCCACATGCCATCAGAAGGACAGGACAGAGAAATGGGAGTGCTCTTAATCTGGTTTGGAGACCATCCTGTGGAACAAGTCTGTGTAGTAATTTCCAGTGACCTTTGGCGCGGGACTACACTTGGGCAGGAGTTCCTCAACAAATATTTAAAGATTTCCCTTTTTCCTTTTTTTTTTTTTTTTTTTTTTTTTTTTTCCCTAGCACAAAATGGAAGAACAAAACTTCAGAGCTCTTATTTTCTGACCAGTCTTTCTCAGTCTAGTTACATCTGTCTAACTTGAGAGCAAGTGCTCTCTGCAACACTGCTGGCCATGGGGAGCAAATACACAGAAAGAAGAGTGCTATCTACTCAATCACCAACTAGTGGCAGCTTTTAAGTTCCTGTTTGGAAGCCTTCCCAGCAAGAACTGACCACATCTCATCATGTTTATCTTCTAAGATCTGATGGATCACAGAACTAGTGTGGCATTGCTCTGAGTCAAAAGTTTATGCACATGTTTATTCATGTTTTTCTTGAAAATAGTGTTGTGTGTCAATGCTGAGAGGCAATTTCTGATCAAATCCAGGAACAGCCTAGGCTGTTTCTCTATAGCTTTTTTCTCTTTCTCTCTCCTTTTTTTTTTTTTTTTTTTTTCCCTAGTCTGGCAGCTACAGATACTGCTGTCTCCTGAAAACAGCCTGCAGTTAAGGAGGGTGGACTTGCAAGGAATGATTTATACAGAAGTTTTTCAGAACGGCAACTGAATCGAGAAGGGGAAAAACACACACACACCAAAAACAGTAGAAAACAAACAAACTACAAGATGTTTCACCCAAGTCAAGGATCCCTTTTTATATTTTAGACTGTTATTTTTATATTTATCTGTTATGAAGAGCATATCAGTTAAATCTGCAGTAATTAGTTTCTAAATCAAGTTGGTAAATTTTATTATAAGGTATAGATAAGGTTGCTAGAAGGCAAGGGTGCATGGTAAATGTAGCTGGGCTAAATTTAAACAGCGTTTCTTCCAAACTCATGATCGGTGCATCCCTAAGAGTAGGAAATCGAGGAAGGGGGGCAGGAAACCTGCGTGGATGAGCAAGGAGCTCATCAATAAGATCAAAAGGAAGAGGAAGGTCTATGAAATGTGGAAAAAGGGCCTGTCCTCTTGGGAGGAGTATAGGAGTGTTGTCAGGGCCTGCAGGGGCGCAACAAGGAAGGCTAAAGCCCACCTAGAGATGAGGCTTGCAAAAGAGATAAAAGATAATAAGAAAGGTGGTTGTTTTTTTTTTTTTTTTTTAATATGTAAAGAGAAAAAAGAAGACTAGGGATAATGTGGGTCCCTTGATGAACAAGGTGGGTGTCCTGGTAACGGGAGACGCTGAAAAGGCGGAGATACTGAATGCTTTCTTTGCTTTAGTCTTTGCTTCAAGGGGACTCCTCAAACCTGGAGGGAGGAGAAAAAGTCTGGGAAGTGGAGATCTCCCCCCTTGTTGACAAGGGAGTGGTTAGGGAGTGTCTGAGTGGGCTCAATGCACACAAATCCATGGGTCCTGATGGGATGCATCCACGTGTGCTAAGGGAGTTGGCAGAGGTGATTGCCGAACCGCTCTCTATCATCTTTGAAAGGTCCTGGAGAATGGGTGAGGTGCCTGAAGACTGGAGGATAGCCAATGTCACTCTGGTCTTCAAGAAGGGCAAGAAGGAGGATCCGGGAAAATACAGTCTCACCTCTGTCCCTGGAAAGGTGTTGGAACAGCTTGTTCTGGATGCTGTCTCCAAGCAATTGGAAGAGAAGAAGGTTATGAGGAGTAGCCAGCATGGATTCACCAAGGGGAAGTTGTGCTCGACCAACCTCATTGCCTTCTATGATGGCATCACCAGCTGGGTAGATGAGGGGAGAGTGCTGGATGTCATCTACCTTGACTTTAACAAGGCTTTCAATACTGTCTCCCATGACATCCTACTAGCAAAGCTGAGAAAGTGTGGGATAGGGATAGAGGACAGTAAGGTGGGTTGAGAACCAGCTGACTGGCTGAGCTCAGAGAGTGGTGACTGGCAGTGTAGAGTCTGGCTGCAGACCTGTAACTAGCGGTGTTCCCCAGGGGTTGGTGCTGGGTCCGGTCTTGTTCAACATCTTCATTGACGACCTTGATGAGGTAATAGTGTCTGCCCTCAGCAAGTATGCCGATGACACAAAGCTGGAAGGAGTGGCTGACACGCCAGAAGGTTGTGCTGCCATTCAGTGAGACCTGGACCGGCTGGAGAGATGGGCAGGAAGAAACCAAATGAGGTTTAACATGAGCAAGTGTAGAGTCCTGCACTAAGGAAGGAACAACCTGAAGTATCAGTACAGGCTGGGGGATGACCTGCTGGAGAGGAGCTCTGAGGAGAAGGACCTGGGGGTCGACAGGTTTGCCATGAGCCAGCACTGTGCCCTTGTGGCCAAGAGGGCTAATGGGATCCTGGTGTGCATTAAAACGAGTGTGGCCAGCAGGTTAAGGGAGGTGATCCTCCCCCTCTACTCTGCCCTGGTCAGGCCTCACCTGGAGTACTGTGTCCAGTTCTGGGCTCCCTGCTACAAGAAAGACAGGGATCTCCTGGAAAGAGTCCAGCGGAGGGCCACAAAGATGATACGGGGCCTGGAACATCTTCCCTATGAAGAAAGGCTGAGAGACCTGGGTCTGTTCAGCCTGGAGAAAAGAAGACTGAGAGGGGATCTCATCAATGTGTATAAATACCTGAGGTGTGGGAGACGGAGGGATTTGGCCAACCTCTTTTCAGTGGTTTGCAGGGACAGGACAAGGAGTAATGGTCACGAGATAGAGCACAGGAAGTTCCGCACCAACATGCAAAAGAACTTCTTCATGGTGAGGGTGACGGAGCATTGGAACAGGCTGCCCAGGGAGGTTGTGGAGTCTCCTTCTCTGGAGATATTTAAGGCCCGTCTGGACACCGACCTGGGCAGCCTGCTCTAAGGAACCTCTTTTGGCAGGGGGGTTGGACCCGATGATCTTTCAAGATCCCTTCCAACCCCTACAGTTCTGTGATTCTGTGGTTTTCTTCTGACCCCTTCTTTTCCTCTGCTGCTCTAACCTGCAAAGGTTGTTTGACTGCCCTGAATGCTTTGCATTTTGTGTGAAACATATCTTCAAAAGTAAAAGGGACCTGCAGCAGGGGGGATCGATCCATCTTTAATTTCAGTAAGGTATTTTACACATTTGGGACTCTGTATAAATGATATAGAGACTTTTACCCCTACATTTGGAAAATTAAATAGTCAATTTGCTTAACAATACTATAGATCATATAATTTCAGAATTTGGCTTTAAGGGGCAAGGAACTCTGCAGTTTTCCTGGAGTATAAATTGCAGGTGTTCTGTGGCTTTCAGGATAAGATGCACATTTAGTAATTCCTTAAAATGTATGAGCCAAATGGAGCTGCCCATGCTGAGCTGCACAGTGCCTGGCCCAGCTGGAAGTGGCTGTCAGCATCAGAAATGCTTCACATGCCTGCTGGAGGCTGCTCCTAGCCCCAGTAAGAGCAGCCTGTTTCCAGTGCCATCCGAACATAATGCAATAGCTTCTGACTGCTCAATCCCAGGGATAGTCATAACTACTTCCACCTGGGTTTTTTGTTAGTCAGCTTGAAGATCTTCCTTTCACTCATTTGCCTTTGAAAAAAAGTTCATCTGTTAACAATCAGCTAGGTGTCATGTTTGCTTGCAAAGCACCTGCAACAACACATAATTTCTGCTTCGCTTATGTCAAACAAGACAGCCAAGAATTTCATGCCCATGCTGATTTATGCTATTCTGGTTGGAATTACATTGGAAGTGCATTAATTTCATGTGTTCTGCTGCAGTTTGCTTTATTTTCATGTGCCAATATCAACTACTTGGGACAATTTTATATTAGCATTATCAAGTTCACAATATAGTGTGGAATATTTTGTGTTTCCTTTGTAGGAGAATTGCCAATGACTGTAGATCTTACATGTCCAAGTGTTAGAGCTGTGTTCTAAATCTTTACCATGGGGTTTGGACTACTGTACATGTTCACTGCCTGTGATTTGCGTCTGTCTTAGAACTGTTTAAGAAACAAGAGAATTTAAGATTGTCTTGTTTTTCAGAAAGGTTGTGAAGTATTTTTTTTTAATTGATTATTATTATTATAAAGAAAAAGTTGTCTCACAAAGGAATGTGAGGAAAGAGGCAAAAGGAGCTAGGAATAGAAGGCAGTGCTGTGTATTTCCATCCAGTTGCCTAACAGGCTGCAAAGCTTTGTTAGCCTGTAGTACTGGTGCTGCTGCATGACAATTTCAACTACTGTTACAGCTTTTGAGATTACATATCCTAGTATAGGACTCTTCAGTTGTTTTCAAAATAGATCTGTAGCCTGTAATAGGGGAGGTGGGAAGTTCTCCTGAGAGCTGGAGACATCCTGCCTTGGGAGCCCTGACTGATGCACAAGAGATCTGTTACTGGCCCCAGCTCCAGCCTAGGAAATGGAAGAGGACTGGAGCTGGTCTCTTGCCCCGACTAAAGGAGGGGAAGATATGTTCCTCTCAGACTGTGGGAGAAAGAAGGGACACTGCCCTCCCCACAGAGACGATTCCAGCCCCTTGCGCTGGTAGAGGCTGTGGGAGAAGAAAGGGAGTTACGCTCTTAGCCTTGGGACAGCTGCCTCCGCTCTTGCTGCACAGCCTCCAGACAGGAACTTTACTTTCCTCACATCTCTTCTTTCCACTGACATCCCTTCCAGTTGGATTGGCACCTAAAGAGGGAGACTCTGCCAGGGGCTTCATGCAGAGTATTGCAAAGAAGTGCTGCCCTGAGCTGGCTCTGTCACACATACCCCCTGCTGCTGGAGCCCAGTGCTGTCTGTGACTTAGCACTGAGTCAGCAGGCTTGCTGATCCAAAGGGCTTATGCGCTAATTAGCTCTTTGCTGTGCCTCTTCCTTCCCCTGCAAGGCTGCATGTCCCTCAGGCATTGCGAGTGGGGCAGAGGCCAGTGCTCTTGGCAAGCTCCTCAGTGGTGCCTTGCAAGCCACAATTGACATGCAGATATTGGTTGAAAAGTCTCATCTTAGCAGCTTGTTAAAGCTGTTTGTTATCCTTCGTCATGTGATACAGTTCAGCTCAGCAAAGAAAATAAATGTACTTGATCTAATAAAATTTTATGTATCTCCCAATTTTTTTGTGAATCTGTATAACAAAAAACTTTGGAGAAACTGTGCTTGATACATAATGTTACCTTAAAGTAACATTAAAGAATTTCTAAATAAAAAAGAAAATCTCTCTTTTCATTAAATTTTATTAAACATGTTATGGATATAAAATGTCATCTTTTCACGGTTATTTTCTGATTTAGGGCATGCTTTCTTTCTTATATTAGTATAGACAGTTCAGTTTTGCTGTACTGTGTCAAAACAGACTCAAAGCAACTCTCAGTTTCCATGGGTTGGGTCCTTACTGGTATGTTCTCTTTAATAGCTTCCCAGTTCTCTTGAATATCTTTATTTCCAGATCTCTTGAATATCTTTGTCAGTGATCTGGACAAGGGGATCAAGTGGACCCTCAGTAAGTTTGCAGATGACACCAAGTTGGGCAGGAGGGTAGGAGGGCTCTGCAGAGGGATCTGGATAGGCTGGATCAATGGGCTGAGGCCAACTGTATGAGGTTCAACAGGGCCAAGGGCCAGGTCCTGCACATGGGACACAACAACCCCAAGCAGAGCTACAGGCTGGGGGAAGAGGGGCTGGGAAGCTGCCCGGAGGAAAGGGACTTGGGGTATTGGTTGATAGCCAGCTGACCATGAGCCAGCAATGTGCTCAGGTGGCCAAGAAGGCCAACAGCATCCTGGCTGGTATCAGGAATAGTGTGGCCAGCAGGACTAGGGCAGTGATTGTCCCCCCGGCTTTGGCAAAGCCACGCCTTGAGTACTGTGTTCAGCTTTGGGCCCCTCACTACAAGAAGAACATAGAGGTGCTAGAGTGTGTCTAGAGAAGGGCAACAAAGAAGGGTAATGAGTCTAGAGAACAAGTCTTTGAGGAACGGTTGAGGGAACTGGAGTTGTTTAGCCTGGAGAAAAGGAGTCTCAGGGGAGACCTCATCCCACTCTACAACTACCTCAAAGGAGGCTGTAGCGAGGTGGGGGTCGGTCTCTTCTCCCAAGCACCAAGTGATAAAACAAGAGGAAATGGCCTTAAGATATACCAGAGGAGGCTTAGTTTGGATATTAAGAAAACTTTCTTCACTGAAAAGTTTAAAAAACATTGGAATGGTCTGCCCAGGGAAGTGGTTGAGTCACCATCCCTGGAGGTCTTCAGAAGATGTGTAGATGTGGTGCTGAGGGTCATGGTTCAGTGGTAGACTTGGCAGTGCTAGGTTAAAATGCTAGGTTAAACTAGATGATCTTAGAGGTCTTTTCCAACCTGAATGATTCTATGATTCTATTTCAGAATACATTCACCATCAATAAGGAAAACTCTTCTGTATCACAGCCTTCACTCTTGTGATTTGAAAGAATTTACGTTCATAATTTCACTGCATTTCAAAGACATTTCACTGCACTTAGCTATTTTCAAGCTTCTACCCTGTGTTTTAAATATCTGTTTTGTTTTATAGCTCAAACACCAGAACACTGAATATATCAAATATTTTGCTGTTCCTATACCTGACACTTAATGGATGTAGAAAGAAAACAAACAAACAAACAAACAAACAACAACTCTTCCAGTTCTGAGGAGCTCAATATTGATACAGTCTTGTGGTGGCTTTAGTGTTGCAATGCAAAGGGAGGAAGGGTTGGAAGTATGCTGCATAAGCACTCCTTACCCTATGAAGACAGACAAGTACAATGCTTTTAGAAAGCTCATTGGTATGGTTATTTATATGCAGCTGTACATATAAAGGGGTCTGTATATTATGACAATAGAACAGAGGTTCATGAAATATCTTGTTTGATACAGCTCTGAGATATGCCAATGGTGATGTCAATGTCTTTAGTTGTCACTTGTTTTTAACAGAAAAACCTACAGGTAGTTTCAGTATTTTCAATTAGGTGTTTGAAATGTGCAGTGATGTAGATTTTAAGATATTTGACTAGATAAAGCAATGGGCAAGCATTCAGGATATCTGGAGCCTGTCTGGTTCTCTAGAAACCTTAAATAAATCTCAGTCCTTCTGCTGTAGTTCCCCACTGATAATAAAATTCCCAATGATAATAAAATCATACAGAGTATTAAACTAATAACATGCCTGTTCCTCAGAAACATGATCTGCGGGTAACTCCATTAATAACAGTGGTCCATTTGTCTTCAGTAGTGATAAGGGTCATATACTAATATGACTTAGAGACATATAATTGCTAATTATTCAATATTGGCCTGATCCTTGAAAGCTGAACTCTGACAGCTGAATCAGATCCTGTGTAAATGAAAGAAATTATTATTTTTTTTTTTACTTGAATAGTGTATTTGTCTTGTTCATTTTCTCTCTATGTAACTGATTGGACAAAGGGAAAAAGTGTAGAAAGGAGCACCTGGGGAACTACAGATCGGTGAGCCTCACCTCTGTGCCTGGGAAGATCATGGAACAGATCTCCTGGAAGCAATGTCAAGGCACATGCAGGACAAGGAGGTGATCTGAGACAGCCAGCATGGCTTCACCAAGGGCAAACTGTACCTGACCAGTCTGGTGGCCTGCGATGGAGTGTCTGTGTCCGTTGTCAAGGGAAGACTGACTGATGTCATCTACCTGGACATCTGTAAGGTCTTTGACACAGTCCCACACAACATTCTTGTCTCTAAATTGGAGGGAGATTATTTGAACTCTCCTTATTCAGTGGATAAGGAGATAGCTGGATGGGCTCAGCCAGACGATTGCAGTCAATGGCTCCATGTCCAGGTGGAGGCTGGTGATGAGTGGTGTCCCTCAGGGGTCTGTCTTGGGACCGGTGCTATTTAATATCTTTATCAATGACATAGACAGTGGGATCGAGTGCACCCTCAGCAAGTTTGCAGAAGACACCCAGCTGAGTGGTACAGTTTGTTTTTTAGTTGAAAAGTGTCTTCTCTGCCATTGTTAGCTTTCCAGAGGGGTAGTTTCTCTTTGCTGGTTGTGGGAGGTAAGGAAGAGTCTCACAGAACACTGGTCCTTTCAGTGTGTGCTGAAGGTTTTATTTAAGCATTTATTTAATACCTATGGCCTAATGTTTGGACTCCGGGGCTGTTCCAGACAGTTTAATTCCTCACTTTCCAAGCAAACTGTAGTTGTAGAAGTTAATGTTTTTTGTGATTATCATCTTTGCACTAGATTTTTCTCCTGAGGGTATGTGAACATTTTGGAAGATATCTGACCAAAAATACACTTCCGTGTTACTTCATTATTATTCTTCTGCATGTCTCCCATTCTGTGATTTTTTCTATTTTATTTCTTTAGAAGGGATATGCTGTCTCCATTGTAGTGGGTAGTCTTGAAAAATAGATATTTAGCAGGCCTTGATCTGTATTTTACATTTAGCAATAGAAAAGATCACTTATCTGAACAAATATAAGACATAAACAGGCTGAAATAGATTGTTTATGTTTGGAGATTTCTGTATACAGTTTGGGGACAAAATCTGCTGTAAGTTAAGATGGTGTAAACCCTGATTGAATCTGCTGTGGATTGCTCTGCATTCATGAACAAAATTGAAAACATAACACACCTCACTTTTTTTTTCTTTCTGTTGTTTGTTTGTTTTCTTTTGTATTTTAAGGTACTAGAGGATCTCATTACTCTATTTACAAAGGTAACATCTGAATTTACCAAAGATAGCTTTTTAAAAAAAAAAACATATTTTTGTTTATTTATCTCTCAGAAGCTAGGTGGAAAATAAGGTTTCAGTACTTGGTTAGGACACTGTTAGTTTCCTCAATGGATTTTACAGTCTGGGGGATCCCAGAGAGAGCTGTGGGACTGCTGGGCACTGTTGATCAGTAGGGGGTTGAGGCCAAAGCTTGTAATGTATTGACAATAAAGGCAACCAGACCTCAGTCACCATCACAACTGTCTTTTGTTCTCTAGGGTTCCAGTGTGCACACTGAATCGGTGGGATGATCAGTGATTCTGTTTTCTGCTGTCCTGTAGTGCCTGGTTTAGTGCACTTAAAAGAGCCATTTGACTTTCTGACCAGTTCATTGCATTCGGTACTGCCTAATTCCACTCAATTATACATGTACCTTCAAGGGAGGAAACATTGCATATTATTTCTTTCCTGTATACACTTGTAACAGTGTTTACATAAGGGGAAAGGGAGGTGGCTGTATATCGCAGAGATGCTAAAGGATCATTTCTAATCTTTATGGAAGAAACAAATAACAAGGATGATACGGATAGGAAGTGAGGGCTTTATATTTTTTTTCTCTGTATAGGTCTGCCATACTTCCCTCATAAATAATTGAGTGTATTCAGGTCTTTTTACCTTTTTTAAGCAAGTTGATTATCCAAGGGTAAATACTCCTGAGTAGTGGGGGGCTGGCGGGTACCTGTAATCCTCCATTCCCAGAGCACCAGGGTGAAGCATAGCACAAAGCAGCTCAGCTCTGGCCCGAAAAGTCACCTGGTGGCTTTTGTGGTGTGTATTTGGAATGAAATAGGAAAATATTGGTCCTGATGGTTGCTACATAGTGGTGGATACATCAGATATGAGAGATGTGCTGTGCTTTCTATATGTTATGCTATATAATATTATTTTATTTTACTGCTCTGATCCAGTCGGTAATAGTGTTTCTTTTGTTTGGCCATAAATGACACCTTATAAGCTCTATTTGCATTAGTATTCAGTTGAACAATGTAAAAGCAATGGGGAACAGAAGTAAAATTACCCTGCTAACTGCAATAAATAAATGGTAAGATTTTAATGCATAAGAATAAAACAGGGAAATATTGTTAAAGGCCTGTCAGAGTGTAATTTATTAGAAATCCAGGGTGGAATTCTGCAAGAAATTCAAGTTTCATCTGCAGAACTGTTGCCCAGAAGAATTTTCATTAACTTTTACAATCTTAAGGCAAAAAAAAAAAAAAAGTTAAAAAAATAAATCCAAATCAGTTTTGAAGGATACTTTCTAGAGATTACATTTCAAATGAATTTCAAGGTTGAGAAAACAAAACCAAAGACTTGTTTTTGATGTTTTATGTCTTGGTTTTGATGTTTTTTTCCACTGGATGGTAAAAGAATAAATTAATCTCCCTTCCTCTACACTTCTATCTGACCACTGAGGCTAAAACTTACGTCACTTACATGGTTTAGTGATTTGCATGTTGTGAAGATGTTCTGTACAGACGGACAGCAGATTTGATCTCTTATTTGTGATGTACATGTGACTTAATCACTTTGGGTAGTCACTGGAACAGATAATCCCTGTGGAGCTTAAGAAGTGCTACAAAATCAGGGTATGATCTTGCAATCCTTGATTACTTGACTAAGGACCATGAGCTCTACTTTTAATGATTGGTGCTGAAAGGTAATGAAATTTTCAGGTGGACACTTTAGAAAACTTTACTTGGCAGCTTCATCTTCATGCACTCACAGACTTTGCTGGATATTGCCCAGAATGTGTATTTTAATATGGGATTATGAATGTGAAGGCTTTATTTTATTCTAACCTAAATATGTTTGTGATTAAATGTAAGAGTGTGGATCAACTGGTTTTAATTCCTAAATAGCTTAAAGGACAGTGGAGTGCAGCTCCTCCTTTAAAAGCAGAGGAGGTGTCTTCAGTGGTTTGAGTGAATGTCCTCTGCTTTTTTAAGCTTGTTTGCTGAGGAGGTATGGATTCAGGAAAGAGAAAAAGTTGTTACCCTGCTGGCTTCCAGCTGTTTGCTGGGAAGGTTGGAACAGCAGTACCCCTTAATGATTGAAATGTGGGGTTTTTCTCTTTTCTCTCTCTTTTTTTTTTTTTTTTTTTTTTTTCCCTATCTGAGAATCACTTACTAAAGGGCAATGCCTATTTTCTGTTTTGCAAAGTATAGCATAGTTTGTAGTATCTGTGATATTCAGAGGTTCACCAGCCCCAGAAATCTGGCAGCCCTCTGCAATTCCTCCTTTGAAAATCCTATGAACAGCAGGAAGGGGGACAGGGATGGACTAGCTGGTTTCTCTGCCTGCACACACGTTGGTCTATCAGTTCCTCTCAGTTCTTTGGTTACCTACCTGTTTTTTTGTCCTGTTCTTCCCAGTGCTGTGTCCCACCACCTTAGGAAAAAACATATCTCTAGTGCTGTTTTTGAGACCTATATTTATGTTGTAAATATTCTCTTACATTTGCAGAAATGGGGAAATTGGTGGAAGAGCATGCTGAAGCTCTGGAACAGTTTATGGAAAATAGTTCTTACTAGGACTTCAGCTGAGAACAAAGCATAGGCTACAGGCAAGTGGAGTTTCATGGATGTTGAGCCTTGATGAGAAAGTGTCATTTATGGTAGCAGATAGACAGTGACAGTGTTTTTTTTTTTTTTTTTTTTTTTCCTTGCTTTCTTACCTTTTTTTTTTTTTTCTTTCCTGGCAGCTGTAGGTAAACTACAGTTTAATCTTGTTTGTTTTCTTATCTTTTGTGGTAGCAGTATTCAGAACTGTTTGGAGATCCTTCCTAATCTAATTATTGCAGAAATTCAAGTATCTGAACACAAATAAAGCAAGCTATACAGAATTTTTCTTGTCTTAGACTACTTAACAGCTTACATTTGAGGAATGATTTCAGCATCTCAGGTCTAGAATGAAATACTAATAATCAGTTCAGAATAATGCTTTCACTGGTTTTCAGTGAATAGCATCAGCCTGAGAAAATCAAAGCATCTGTGCCCTCTTCCCCATAGGAGCATGTGCAACCACTGTGCAGTAGTTCACATGCTAAAATACATATTGCCCAAACTGGTTGAGCAATTTTTAAAGTTGCCTTCATACATATTTATAGAGTGAATGAATTATTAGAGTGTCTGGCTTCTCTTTACACTTCATTGTTGAAATTTATGCCTATATGATCAGGTATCCATTACACTCTGCCATTTCGCTGCTCAGCCACTTTCCCAGAGGATAATTTATTTATTCTTTTTATCTGCTTGTTTATAAAAACTAGTTTGGAAAGGAATTTTACATAAGAGAAAATGAGGTTTTGGCTGCAGGGAGGAAATACGGAGCATAAGAGAATAGCTAGAAACCCTGCAGGCTAAGAGGATGCTGTGTTTCAATGGTGTTGTTACATCCTTCAGTGGTACATCAATACTATATTATGTCGGAAGCAACCCCTGCAGTTTCTCAGCCAGAGTGTCTTGTGAAGTCTCTGAGTCAGCAGATCATGGGACAAATTTGGGATTTGCAAGGGTCCTTAAAAGAGACTTTCTTCCTTTTTTTTTTTTTTTTTTCTCTTTTTCTTTTCAAGTTACATTAAAAAACAGAGCTTCCTAATAACACTTTCTTGGCCTTTCTATATTTAATTCCTTTTATTCTTGTTCAAGTGCTATTTTCATTTGAGTCTTGTCTGTTTAGGTTTTTATACTATTCTCATCACTATTGTTTCTGAGTGCATTTGAGTAATATATAAAACGACATGACAAACATCTGTCACATGTTGCTCTTTCATCCTCTCCGCAGGGAAGAATCATGCCTGCAGCGCTATATATTTGTAAGATTTTTGTTGCTGGTTTTGTTTTTTTTCAATCTATATACATGTTGCTCTAAGTTTATGTTAGAGAAGGATGGCTCAAAAGAGAACTCTTTGTACTTGGGGTAGAAAGAGGTGAAGGTTTTGATTTATCATCTGAATGCCTCCCACGTAAATATGGAAGAAGGAGGCAGTACTCAGCCACTTGCTCTCTGCTTTCTAAACCTGCTGATATTTTTGTGGGTTTTGCAAGGCATACTAAGAGGTTATTGAGGGAAAGCTAAACCAAAGGAATTACTTTTGCCTTTGGCTCAGAATGTGGTGGAGTCAGCAGTCATCCTGGTTTGTGTTTGTGATCTGCTTCCAGCTCCTGCAAAACCTCATCTCTGGGACAAACCTCGCTCACTGCAGTGCTTCCCCTCACAAGTGACAGGCAGGGGATGTTTACAGATGTGATCAGACATCCTGAGCCCTGTGTCAAAGTACAAGCACTCACTGTGGTGGTGGCACGTTTTACAGGAATATCCAGGCAAGGAAATGGAGCTAATTGTGGTCTTCTGTATACTGTACAGAGTGACGTGTAGTAATATGACAGGCAGGAGATTGAAACAAATATTCTGACAATCAGAATTGTCTGGACATTGCTGTTATACTGATCAATTCATCAGGAGCCTAAGGCTGCAAAGTGCCCTTAACTGCCTGAGAGAGAGCACTAAAAGTGACTTCCCAGGCTCATAAGGAAGCTGGCTGCAAAAACTGCTCATTCGGTTCTGGCCAACTGCTCTTGATTAAGTCTTGGAAGGTCTGAAAATGGTTGCTTGCATCTGGGGTAAAGAAGCTGCTGGAGTGGACAATTTTTTTTTCTCCCCCTTTAAAAACGTACAAAAAATGTATGGTCTGCCTTTGTCAGAAGCAACTTTTTTTTTTTTTTTTTTTTTTTCTGACCTATTACATGACTTTAGAGCTACACTTAAATTACTTTCTCATTTCCTTTGCATGTTTTTCCAGGTATCTGTACAAGATATATTGTAACAAGATTCCTTTTTATGCCCAGAGTTGCAGAAGCACTGATTCTGGAGGTTTGAATTTATCAGCGAAAGTTCAGCTGAATCTGGCCTTTGTCAGATGACATTTTGGGGTGTGTGGGACTATTATCATCATACAACTGACCCCATGTCATATTTACTGTATAATTTTAATACACAGGTTTCATTTTCATAAAGGCCATAAGTTTGTCTTTTTTTTTTTTTTTTTTTTTCCAGTTTGAATTTGTCTTTTAGAAGTATGTTCCAGCTTGATTTAAAGTTGTTAAGGGACAAGAAATTCATGATAGGTGAAGTGTTCCAAAGTTAATTATTGAAACTCTTAAAAAAATAAAAACAGAACACCTTCTTCATTTGGAGTGTGTTTCTAGCTTCAGCTTCAGTTCAGCTGCTGTCAAACTTGGTTAGGCATTCAAAATTAAAGAACTCCCTAGTATCAAAAATCTCCTCATGCATATATTCTGAGAAGATGACTAAATTACTTCTTAACCTCTGTGCAAGCTACACACCTGAACTTTGTTCAGTGCTATTTGTTTTCCAGATCTCCAGATGTTTCCTTAGCTCCTTTTGAACACTTCCTAATTTATCAACATCTGCTTAAAGCATAGACTCCAAAACCGAGCTCAGTACTTGAGTAATGATCTTATCAAGTTGGAATGCAATGCTAATAACACTTTTGAGTGTTGCTTGAATATTCATCTTGTTATCCATGCAGTGATCATCTTCACACCAGATCACAGGAGGAAAACGCCCTCCATTTTTTATCCACCACTTAGGATAATAATTGTATAGCGAATTATTCTAAAGTACAGAGAATGATAGGATTTATGCCCAATTAGTCAGTAAATCTGCATGAGAAATGGAGCTGTGAACTGTTAAACTCCGGACCTCGTCTCATTACTTAGTGCTCCAGAATGTTCATGTATCATGTAAAGTTACTTTTAAAATCATGTTGTAAGTATTGCATGTAAAAGTAACTATTCTGACAAGTGCTGTGGGAAAAAAGGCAGAGGTCAAATATCTGACATTTCTTTACAGTGAAAACAAAATTCTGTATTAACAGGAGTCTGTCCTCATCCAAAAACTTTGAAAACAGAATTATGTCATGGTGAGCAGTGCCCTTTATTAGTAACCCCATCATTAGCCGTGACTTAAAAGTTTAAGGCAAAGGCAATTTTGTGAGCTGCAGTAGGAAAGGAGGACAAAGTGATGTTAGATTAAACAATTAATGAGACAACAATCTAAGGGGGATTCCTAATCAGTTTCCCTGTCACAATTTTGAGACAGAAGGGAAGCAGTTAGCTCCCATAGTCTGCTCAAACTCTACAATTAGAAAAGAAAAAAAAAAAGAAAAAAACAAAAGTCGAAGTCCATACTCTTCCCAAAAGGACAGGGTTGGTCTGGTCACAACCACTCAAGTGAGGGGAATACAGCTGTCAGACCACTTAGGAAATCTGTACTGTCATTCTTTCATTCAGCTGGTCAATGCTGAGACTTTCAGCCTCAGCAGGGTAAGATCAGCTATAGATGGACAAGGCAGGGTGCTTTGAGCTGCCCTTTTCCCTAGAAGAAGGCAACATGTCATGCCTGATTGTCTAGGACAGCTTTGCACAACTTAGAAGCATTTGGCAGGGTTTTTAGGCACCAGCACCTGGGAGATGGTGTGTGATTTGATCTGATACCTCTTCTGGATGACCAGCTGGGTGGTCAACAATGCAAAAAGTGGGTCCAGACTACCTTCCAGTGGCCAAATGCATCAAGATCAGGTAATACAGAAGGGACGTGAGGGAAGACATAAGTTCAGGGGATGAGTAGGTGGATCTGTCATTCACAGGGAGCAAGAATGAGCAGCTGAGAGGCATAAAGATAAGACTGAAGGGATGCAGGGGACAAAATGAGGTCAAATGAGAGGAGTACTGGGAAGAATATACGGAGGGAGACAGGTGGTAGTGGGGAGAGGGAAGATGTGAGGAATAAGCGAGATTTGCCAGGGGCAAAGAAGATACGTGGACAGAGAGGTGTCCTAGAGGGATGGGAAGGGGTCAGGTCACAGGGTGTGCTGGCAGGCGCTGGGAGCGTAAACCTCAGTGTTAAAATCTTGAATAACCTGCTTGTTTGGCTGGTTTGCACGCTGCTGCCGTTGGCTTCATTTGCATGGTTTATATACCAAAAGGATGTGGAAAAGTTATTTAATCTGCAAAACGCAATTTAAGAAGCAGACTACCCTAGGTGCTTAGGGCATGAAGAATGATACGGCATACAGGAATAAAGTGACTTATAAATAAGAGGAGTTTAGCAATGTTATTTCCATTTGTAAAGTTTTTTCTAGAGATCACGTCAGTACTACAAGTAACAACAATTTTAATGTTGTCTTATCATGGTAGTACTCTGCACATTTATTCTACCGAGTGAAGAGTAAACACAAGCAATAAATAACAAGGGCTTCAGATAGTGTTCGTTTCCTCTGACTCTTGAGATAAAATGCAAAATTGCCTCAGCAGAGTCCTGCTAGAGAGTGGGTGTTTGTTTTTATTTCCCTGCTTTCATCTGAAAGTGTAGTTTGGCAGTACTCTGTCTTTTTGTCTTGGGTTTGCTGATCCTTGAAAATGAAGCTTGCAGCCCTAAATTTACCATCTGCATTGTGAGGGCAGAGAGTGAGGAACTTGAGTGTGTGTGGTATGGGGTGGGAGATGCTGCTGGCGTCCTCAGGACACCCTCAAGGTGCTGAAACCTGCCCGGCGACTGCATGTTTGATGCAAGCGTACGGCAAAGAGGCAGAAGGCACTTCTTTACATAGGTGTTTGGGATACAGATGGTATGCTCTGTCTTTTGCAAGACACCTAAAGAAGGGTGCCATTTACATATAGAAGTGTGTGTGTGCGTATGCACCAGCCTGTGTTTGTAGCCCGGTGACTACAGATCCCTCAGCTAGGAAGTGGGAGGCCCAGGCTGTAAATTCTCTTCTCGCTGGTGAGATCTAATAAATACCTCATTTATTGCCTTCTACTTGATGCCCTCACTCTAGATGCCAGGCTAGCTTATACAGTAATAAAGCACCCTGCACAGTACTTTTGAAATTATATCAAGAAGTGAATACAGGCTGGTCAGCTTTTGCATGGTTTTTTTGTTTGTTTGTTTGTTTGTTTGTTCGTTTTTCCTTTAATTTTGCCTTTAAAGAGTGAAGTCTTTGGAACTGAAATTGTCTTCTCTAGCTGCTTATCACGTACAGTGGGGATGTCATCCCAGCTGAGAGCATTTATTTCTGAACTACTTTTTTTTGGGGGGTAGTTTGTTCAACAAAAACCTGAAGTTAAATAAATGAGACCATCCAACCCACTATTATATACATATAAATCAGCAGAAGAAGAGTGCTTTACTAAATTATGCGTGGTAGGTGGTTGCACTTTTGAGATTTTGGGATAGGTCAGAATGTGTTGAACCTAATTTGTCTCGGATTATGTGGATAGAATTAACACTGTTTATGGGAAAGCTATCAGTTCCTGTATTGTTATTTTGCAGTATATCCCCAATAAAATATATGTTATAATATGTTTAAGAAAAAGCTTCTCTAAAAATGTTAGCAATGGTTGCATGATTTAACTCTAATTAGTAAATATTTTTTTCTTTGCACAGTGGAAGTTAAAAAATTCAACAAACATTATTCCTTTGAGAAATGTCAGAATTACAGTTGGCTGCATTTCCCTCGTTCTGTGCCTTCCATGTGAACTGAGGTCATGCCACCATTCACTGTGGTGACTTGCTCCCTGATTTTGAGGTCAGATGAAGAGCGACGCAGAACCTTGCTTACTGGTGACCAAATGCATTAGTAATATTTCACATTCTTCTGTTCTTACATGAAGAGTCATTACTAAATGAAGATAGGATGAATCATAAGTGGGTATTTCATGTGGTCTGGCAGGAATGCTGGGGAGCTGGCTGGAGCGTTGAATTAGTTTTGGTCTGTGAATGATATTTCCTTCTGAATCCAGTAAATAATCAGTCTAGGGCCAGCACCTGACTCCTATTAGCATTCCATACCTGGATTAAGACTTTTAGGGGGCACGCTGAGCATGTTGTACATTTGCTGCTGCTGGGTTTTTATATAAGCAAAGCTCTAGAAATGGCACAAAAGCCACTCTCCATAGGGGACAGCCTCTGGCATGGCTGCTTTGTGAGCTTTTGGGGTAGAGAGGTCACTGCCATATTTCAACACAGTTGCACAGTTTACCAGGCCTGTGTAAATGATAAGCCTATAGCTAGTAATTAACTTCTTACTCCAAAATTGTAAGTACCTTTTAAACAACACATTATTCCCATGCTGCACAAAAAAAAAGATGTATTTGAGTAAATAAATGACATAAATTTTCTTCATTTTCAGCAACTGTGAGCTCTTTTGTAAGTCTGCCCTGTACTGGTTAGTGACAATGTGATGTCAAACTTTGGAATATAGTATCTTTCACTGCAGAAGATAAGCATAGAAGGAATTTTACACTTACAATTTCAGGAAAATTGAGGCTTACAGGAAAAAAAGTAATGTTTTGCACTGAAAACTGAAAACTAGTACATCAGTAATAGACTGGACACTGTGATTTAGGTCCAGTTTCACGCCTGCCTCTTTTTGTGGGTACCATAGCTTTTATATAAACTGAAATAGCTTAAATGCTGTGTTACAGTGTAGACCAAATTTACACCATACTGATTATAGTCTGTCTGCTTAGACAGTAAGCTGCTTAAGATACAGACTTTTTCTTCATAGAGCATCTACCAGTATCAGGTCTTGATCTCAGGGGATTTGGTGCAAGCAATGTGGTATATTCCATAATGATATGTGAATAGCAGCACTACTTAGTAAAACTCATTCCTTCCATGACACCATAAAATACTTTTTGCTGAATGTCTTCTATATATAGAACAGTGAAGTGTTTAAAAATGAGCTCAGAAATTGCCCTGTGTGGGTGTGGAGTGTCTCCATTTATTTTCTTTTCAACTGGAATGTACCTGGTTGGGTTAGTTCTTTTTTTTTCTTTTTTTTTTTTTTTCTTTTTTTTTTCCCTTCTTTTTGTTTTCTACTCCTGTGACTGAATCTTTTTTGTTTCATAGCACATACTCATTTTAGAAAGTTAATATAACCTTTCAAACTTCCAACTTGTAATTCAGTAGTTTATTCTTGACTATATATCAGAAGTTACATAAATGGTAACAGTGGTAGGATGCTAAAAGGAATGGGTAATTATCTACACTGTTTCTAAAATGCTTTTTTTTTTTTTTTTTCTAAATGGCTAATTTATTAACAGCACTTCAAAGCATTCTTTTTGAAAGAAAAAATACATTTTCTCGTCAAGACTGTCTCTAGTCAAGAATGTCTATCAGATTTAAATCTGGACAGGTATATCACTGAATCCAAAAAGTACGCTCCTGATCTGAACACCCAGCATTTTAGTAAAGTCATGGAGCTTAAGGGCATGTATAACAACTGAGACCTGGGCCTTAGTTAAATATATATATATATATCCAAAATTTCTTTCTTACATACACTGAATTTCTGTGAAAGTTAGCGGTTGTTGTTTAGTTTTTAACACAACAATTTACTCAGATGTATATTTAAAATATTTTAATATATTTAAAATAATAAAAATAAGAATGACTGCATGGTTTGTTTAAAATCTATGGATGTTGTTTTAGATGTAAAAGCAACGAGGCAGATTAAAATAATTTATTTATATTTAGGTACCCTTTGTGTTTTCTCCTTCAATGAATGAGTTTTAAATTGCATAATGTGTGTTTAAACAATCACAGCTGCATCATTTAGCACTTACAGGGAGTAAAAACTTCTCTTAGTGTTCTGTCCTACAGAATGTATCTCACCCCTGAGTCTCTGGCCAGTGGCATCTGGTGCTGAGGCAACACATGGGAGATGTGGTAGAATTAAAACTGTGTTCTCACTCTCGTTATCTGTAGTGATTCCTTCAGCTCCTGTCCAAATGAAGAGGAGTTGCTTGGTAAACCAAGCAAAGTGTGTTTGTCTGTTTCTAGATATAGTTCCTAATAGTACTTTTTATTGTTATTTTGGAGTGTTGCAAGCTAACTTTGGAAACAGTTATCACAAGAAAATATCTTTTTAAATACTTCTGAGAATTAATTAGGTCTTTCCACCTGATAGATTAAAAAAACAAACAAACAAACAAACAAAAAAAACTCTTAAAAAAGAACAAAACACATTAAATAAAGAAAGACCTAATGAATAAGTTTGATATATCAAGGGAGAGTTCAGGTTAAAGAAAAAGTCACAGGTGGCCTCCATGCCATTGGGCTGGTGCCTCTGAGAGGGAAGAGGCACAAATGGTGAAAGAGTTGGCATATGCTTTTTGTAGTAACAGAAGTTTGTGATTAGATGAAGTTACACTAACAGCAGGATTTTTTAGCCATGTTGTGGACACGTTAATTCTTCCTCAGGTTTGTTTTGTGTTTTGTTGTTGGTTTGTTTGTTTATTTTCCTAGCATGGAAAGCCAAAATGTGAAGTCTTCCTGTATATTTCAGTTTCTTCTTCTTTTTTCTTCTTGGAAATGAGAACAGCCTGGTACTTGGTAAAAGGAAAGTAAGCCAGTTTGGGAAGAAAAATACTCATTGCCTGCCTCCTTCAGATTCACCTCCCAGAGGGTCCCAAGAGTTCTTAATTTCTCAAAGCTTTATAGGGCTTGACAGCTTTTAGTCCCCTGTAGTGAAAGTCGTTTCAGTACGAAGCCATCCAACGAGGCATTGTGCTTGGGATTCAAGAAACAGGGGTTTCAATTCTATGAAGTCTGTAAAATATGAAGAAAATATTTAGCAATTCAAAGTAATGAAGGAGCAGCCAATTAGTTACTGCGTAAGCTGACTACGTGAATGGTGTCTGGAGAGCATTCCCACTGCTCTCCCTGCACCTGCCTTGCAGTAGTACTTAGGCATATATTTCTTGATTGCTGTAAAAATCCTCTTTTGGGCTCTGCTGAAAGTAGGATTCCAGTTGACCCAGACAGTTGATATATTTGGTATGATGGGTATTTTACTCTTACATAAACATGAATAGTGGAAAAAAAATATGAGAAAATGAATGATACAAACAAACAAACAAAAATGCTAAAAATACACGAACTAAATGTAGCATGTGACCAATAGAATCCAGTTAAGAAAGAGTCCAGCTGTACAAAACAGAAGTGTCCCTTGTGACGAGAAATGAGATGAGCAATGCGTATTGGGTGTGCTACTGATTCAGAGAACAATCATTCTATTTTGGGCCTGTTGTGACCAACTATCATACATTACCTCTTGGGGAAGGCTATTACAGTACTACCCATTATTTCAGCTACACTTAACATTCTCCCAGCATTTGCGTGATAAATCTATTTCTAAAGGCTACAACGAGGCGGTAAATGTTCATTCAGCAACAAAGACAGCTGCAATTAACAATTTTAAAAATGTTGAAATAGAAGCAGAAGTTCACAAAAAACACTTTTGGATTCTGGCATTTCTATACAGGAATTCAAAAAGTATATAAGTGCTGCAGGGATGGGACGTGCCTCTGGTTTGGGTTCGATGGCTCTGTCTGTCCTCTGTAGACAGAAAGCTGTGGACATGCCTTTGAGACCCAAAAGGTCAGATTGTCCAAGTTCTCTGAGCCATTAGAAATCCCAGCTGGAGTGCCATGAGAGATCTCTGAGGACGAGTCAGCACCCTCCAGCATGACAGGCAGGCAGATTGACTGACCAAATTTGCCTGGAAGAGCCTGATTTTTATAAGGCTGTACAGAAAGACTGGTGTCATCAGCCCCCCTGCACCCTTATTGGTCTTGCTGGTCTTCAAGACCTCATTTGGCACACGTAACCCAGTGTCAACTGGTTCCAGAGGACACCTGTGTCTCTTCTTCATAAAGGAACAGCACACATGGCGGTATAACTTTGCCAAAGCCTCACTTATGTGATGAACTCACTGCCTGGGAGTATTCCAGCAGATTGGTCACTAATACTATGTTAAGGCAGAAAAGCTGAATAAAGTTACAGCTGCCCTTGCTCATGGATGGAACTGCTTTTGCTTTGAGTAAAAGGTTTTATCGACTCTCACTGTTTTTTTCCATTCAGTTCATTCTTATATATCAGGCTGTTGTTGGGTGAAGGACAACCGTTAGCTCTCTGGAAGATCTCACTGGAGAGGACAGAAGTGAAACATCTGGTTTAGGCCTTCTCTCACCTCTAGTAAACTTGCAGTACACTGAAAATTTGCTAGTCAAGATCATGCCACCATTGTGAGAGACTGACCTCACTCCAAGTCATTGTCAGATATTTCTTGGCACGGTCCTGATCCTGCAACAGGCACCGCTTCTGCCTGAAAGGCACCAGCATGTACTCTTTGTACTGGGACAGCCAGTCCTCCTCTTCCTCCTTCTGCCAGCAGGCTCCAGCTCAAGACAGACAGGACTCAGCTATTCGTCTTCAGACCATCACCATTTGAGACTTGGCTATGAACCCTCTGACTGAATTGTACACATCTGCCAACTGATGTGGAGGAGGGCATGTTCCAGGCACCCCGCCCAGATCCCGTAGAAAAAGGTTCTTCCTTTCTCCAAGTGGACAGCAAGCAAGATTTGGACATTGGTGAGTCTGTTTGGGGGTCTGTGTTTGGGAGAGGGAGGATGTATTGGGGTACCTCTGGATAATTTTAAAGAGAATACCTCTGAGGCTGTAATCATGTAAAGGAAAGCAAGGACAAGGACAAGCTCAGCTCAGACAGCTGGGTCTTTTGCATGACTGGGACCTAGCACCTTTCAAGTTTCTTTGCTAAGATTAAGAGCAGGCTTTTCAGACTGTCTAGAAAAAAAAAAAATAAAAAAATGTATGCTCAGCTATTGCTTATGCAACAATCTGACCTATCACTGATCAGGACAGTCATGCTAGGGTGACAGCCTTATCCTTTTCTTTCTTCACAGAGCTATTAGGCAAAGTGGATGGATTTTCCTGTGTCCTACTACCTCTCCAACAGAAGACCAGGCTGCAGAGGGCATGCCAACTGTGTACAGATCTCCTGGCTCCTGCAGGCCTGTACGGGTGCCACCAGACCATAGCAAAGCTCACTAAGAAGGAGGAAGAGCTGGAAGTGTAGCTGCAGGAGGACTGTGTACAGCAGAGGTTTGATGCATCCGAGAGCCTCTGAAGTAGAAGAAACTTGTGGTGCATGAGGAGTTCCTGGCACTTCTTTCTCCAGATACGAACGCTCCTCTGACATTTTCCTGGGAAACTCCATAACCTCCTATCACATGGAAACAGACAGTCATCACGCACCACTTCTAAGTGTTAATAGCATCTGATGTGATGGCTGGGTTTGTGAGCTTTTGTGTTCTCAAGCCTAGGAAGTCCACTCAATTGAGTGCATCAATGGGCGATACAGCTTTGCAGGGGGCACCTACAAACCTGTTGATACTGGTAGCGGGATGGTCATGGCCTTTGGTGGGACTGAAAGTCACAGTATTCTCTCTTTTGTTAATGTTTTTATTTTTATTGTCTTTGGCCTTGACATTTGCAGGAGAGGGTGCCCTGTCACAGTCTGGTAATTCTAATTAAGCTTGAATACTTTCTAATGTAATGAGGAATTGGGCAGACTCATGGGCCATTATTAGAAGGCAGAGAAGACTAGCAATCTTCATATCTTGCTTACTGCATTTCAACAGATACATACTGATGCTACACATACACTGTTTAGCAGGTTGCCCTTGAGAATGTGGAATATTTTTGTTCTCTTTCTCTCTGTAATGAGAAGAATAAAGCCCAAGGAGGTCCCTTTGGTTCATATAATTTGCCTGAACTTAGGGCTTCACTCACTAGGAGTGTCCAGTTTCCCAGACTTTGTAGCAGAATTGTGCCTGATCTGATCTGGTCCCAATAAACAAGGGTACCCTGTGTGAAACTTTGTGTGTGTGGGGCAATTCTGCTTGTGGGTTTGGAGTATCTGCTGGATTCAACAAGAACAGCTGTCCTGTATTTAAATGTCTTCTCTTTTAGCTTATTAGTGTCCCACTGTGGTAGGTAATCCATGGAGTTAGATGTTGGTCGGCTTTCAGGTCTGTGCCTTGCCAGCGACTTTTCTATATAAGGGTAATACAGTTGCCTTGCACTTGTCAAACCGGAAAACAAATGTGATAATAAAGTATTTTTTGCACTAGACAGTATGTGCCTGTTCTCTGTACTGCGTGTCCTTTGGGATAACTCTTAGCTTTATATCTTCTTCAGCCATCCTAAGGAGTTTAAATGCCACTTGTCCAAGGGTTGGGAGCCAATTTGGGAATGAATGTTAGTTTCTTATAGAAAGGATCTCTGGGAAGAGACAAATGGGGAATTTGGCGTGGGCTGGGGGGACCTGACTCTGCAGCAAATCTGCTGTACTGAAGAAAGGCAAATGTTAGCAAATGTGTGACTGGTATTTTCTGGGCAAACGTGTGGACTTGGCAGGCATGTGGGACATTTGCTGCTGCTCCTTATGTAAAGTGCTGAGCAATTCCATAGTTCCCCACAACCCTGAGGGTGGAGCTCAAACAAAAATAAGTTATTTTCCTACATTAAAAAAAAATGTTCTCGATGAGGAGACAGAACTTTAGGCATTGGATATTTCTTCTAACAAAGCTATTTGCTGTCCATTTTCATGGCAGTTTGAGTAAAAGCAGTCTGTTGTCTCCAGGTCTTGTTCAGATAGTGATAGTCTGTCTCTGACTATATCAGAAAGACAAATGTGGAGAAACAGGAAGAACTGTTTAAAAGAACAAAAACAGTTTGAAAAGATTGGAAAAAGAAGCGAGACTGAAGTTGCAAAATAAAGCTGATGCATAATGCTAGCATAGGGAGATCTTGGTAGCAGACAGATGACTTTGCAGATCACCCTTGCTTTCAGGTGCTGTGTTAGTGGGGCTATGTCTGGGGCTGCTGCTGGGCAAGGAGTGCAGTACCTCTCTGCTCTCGTGTACTGGGAGTTGCTGTGCTGTGGCAGGAACAAGGTACCAGTGCGCCTCAGGAACTTTGTGCTGGAGCTCTGAACACATGTGAGAAGCACGTGCTTTTCCTTACAGCATCCATACACTACCATGCCGATTTCTGAAGCCTGAGAGTATGACGGGATTATAAATCTTATCATCATGATCATGAATTTCATCCAATGGTGCTGAAGGGGAATATATACATTTGGACCCTTGCTCGCTACTGTGTCTCCTGGCTTCTGCACAACTTCAGTGGGGACTGCAATCAGTACAGCAACAGCCTTGCAGGCCTGCTGGATTTGCCGACAGTGCAAGAGTTTAGAAATTCCTGAAATAAAACCAGTATTTGTCTGCAGTTTTCTGCTGGCCTGGCCCTCCTTGGAGCCTTTAGTTCCCTCTTGCTTCTTCTGAACCTTGCAAGTATTCCTCTGCATACTAATGCAGCAAACGTACTATGAAGGCAGGAGGGCACGGACAGACGGACCTCTTCTTAGTGGATAATGTGGCAGTCTGTGAAACAGGTACTAAGAGAGCTGTGTGGAGGATGCTGAATTGTGGAATATCTAGGCAGAGGTGTCCCACCTTTGATGTGGTCCTGAGATGCAGGGCATAAGATCAGTAATGGGCACAAATGGGCAATTGCAACCTGCAGCTCTCCCCTAAGGGCTTTGGGAGGTAGTACTTAACTGCATGGTGCAGGTTCAGGCAATTAGCCCCTGATTTCTTCTTGGACTCTTTAATACTTCAAGATTAGTAATGGTGGTACAAATTTTAAAGGACTAGGTGGATAGTAGGTTTTGTTGCCTTTTCTGTGGCAAATTCCTTAAGGCAAAGTGATTTAGGCAAGATTGCAGGACCCAGCCCCACCTGTGTTTTGTGTGCTGAACAAAACATTCACCCCTCCTATTGAAGTTGCGCATGGTTCATACATCAAGGGGAAATAAATGAAACCCTGTGCTGCCCTAGGAGTGAGAAGAGAGTAGTGGATTCTGCTTTAGGGATTCAGTATGTAGCTTATAATCATGAGTCTTTGGGTTTTAAGAATAATCATGAGGTGCACGGGGCCAAAATGCAGCTTAGAAGATCTTCAGCTGGGAGAGGAGGGGAGAGGAATTTAACATTCTTAAAATGATCTGTTAGACCTAGCTCTTCCAGTTTCTGCTTGAATGCCTTAAACATTACTTTGTGTTAAATATTTAATACTTGCCTATATATTAAAGATGGGTAGCAGCCAAGTCTCCTCTTTCTCTGAATTAAAGCAGCTCTTGGCCTTTTAGCTGGACTGAACTTGGTACCTTTGCAGTCCAGCAGGCATCCTTAGAGCAAGCTAACAGACTAGATGCCTATAGGGAGTCTATAGATGCCTATAGGGATGCATATGAGTTTGAAATATTGCCAGCAGAAGCACTAACTAATTATGCTGATGTGGCATGGTGGCAACTTTAGATGTATGCAATCTAGAGACCTTAGAAGTTGTTTTAGTTTCTTGGTGTAAGCTAAGATGCCTGTGAGATCTCAGAAGGCTGTGCAACCAAGTAGAGTTTCCGTGGCATGTTCACTTGGATTAATTAAATTGCCTGTCTGTGAAGAGTGGGATGTAGGACTCCTGTGCTTGACAAAGGGAGTTTGAGGACAGACCATTAATAACTGTAGAGACGTTTATGCAGAGTGTTCCTTATTAATATCTTCTTAAATGTAAGTGGCCAAATACTTACTTGTTTTTTTATAGATTATAATAAAAATGTACTTGCATATTGGTAGGGGGCCAACTCTTGAGATCTTTGGGTGATATTGCGGTAGTATCAGACCATTTTTTTTTTCAGAAGAGAAGGAAAAAATTCTGGCCAAGTTAATATAAGATAATTATCACAAAAATGGAAAAAAAAGTCTTGGGCCTAAATATAGGAATGGTGGTATTTTACAGAGCTAATGACTGTTCCTTACATCTATTTTTTCTAATCAAAATCCAGACTCAAAAAAAAAAAAAAAAAAAAGAAGGCACAAAAACCAGTCCCTGACACTAGTAAGTGCAAAGCAAAAGCTAAGCTGTAGGCTAAAACCCCTCTAATCCCATTGTAGTTAGTGATACAATAGTCTGGATCTCCCACATTTCTGTCGGTTTGTAAGTACTTTGTAAGTACCCTTTGGATGATACCTAAGCATTTTTTTTCAGATAATTTACCTGATAATTTGCTGGATAAATACTTTATGTCTGGAAAATTCCATACATGTTATTGTAGCCGCAACCATGAGGTATTAAGGACAAAGGAATTTTTAGTAGTTTGTAAGGTTATAAACTACAATTTAGTTTACAGAAGCATCACCAGACTCCATAAATCTGAATACTTAAAAGTGAAAAAGGTTTCCCCCTGTTTTAAATGCTTGAAGTAAACTCACCCTAGGCACCCTCAAGGCACAGCATGCGATGGGTACTGCCTCAGGTACTCTGTTATATTTATTTTTAAAACACATCCATAAAGAGCAGCATAGAAGATCCTTCATTTGTGCTAAAAATTAAAAGCTGTCCAAAGTCAAGACTCTTAGGAGATTTTACCTAAGGTGCACTCAAAGACGTTCTTCTATCACTTTAACATCTCACTGCGCAATGACCCTGATCCTGTCAGGTGCTGAGTGCCTTCATGTTCCTTTGCTGTCAGCATGAGAGGACTTACACATCTCAAGATCAGGCCTTCAGTCTTTGGTGTTAGCACACTTGTTCTGTCCCTGTGTGTGCAGTGGGATGGATTCTTGTATTAGTGCCAGAAAACGAAAACTGCAGGTGTCCTGGAAATACTCTTGATAGAGGCAGAAGGAGCTTTTGCTTTGCTTATAGGGTACAAAAAGCTTTAGAGCTTCTCTGGTATTTCCTTTTGAGATATCATACTAAGAATTACGTCTTTCTGTGACTTTCTCTGCGTACATTTTCTAGTTTGCAGCTGAGTCACTGGTGCTAGCTATGTCTTGAGAACGGAGATTCCTCCTGGTCCTCTGTGCAGGGCCTCTGCAGGTCTCTGCCTGCTAGCATGGCTGGTCCTGGTCAGCAGAGCCTCTCCTCTCCTCCAGCAGGCAGTTTTTGCAGGTTGCAGGCTATCCATGCTCAGAAAGGGATTAAAGGTCTCGGTCACTGTATTGAGTCAATGTTCTTCGTGCTCGCCCATTCCAGATTTTTGTTGTAATATATCTTCCTTTTTGAAAGGCTGCTTCATAAGTATGGCAATTCCTATTACTAATTTAGTGACTTTAAACAAATACCAGGCAGCTACTGAGGGTTTTCTCCAGGGAGAACATACCAGAACACTGAAGAAGTTAAATGGCATATTTTTTTTTTCCTCATTGGTGTTTTCTTTTCTGAGTATTCCTGTGATTTTATATAATCACAGAGCCTGCACTAAATGTATTTTTGTAAAGTTTTAAGTTTTGTTTTTGAACCCATGACAAATATTCTTACTGGAAACAAGCAGTGCATCTGGACTGTAACTAGTAGTGCTTTCATGTGCCTTGAACTTGAACAAGAATGTTACTTGCATTAGTACATGTGTTTCGTGGCCTTTCGGAATTAAACAGAGAAAATAGCCTTTCGGAAAACCTTAATGCCCTTCCATATGCAGGCCGTGGGTTGTTGTGCACATGAGGTTTGATTTCTTCTCAGCTATGAGACTTCTTAATTCCTGGTATGTGTTCCTTTCATCTTCTTCTTTTTATAAGGAACAGCATGAAGTTTATATAAAGGGCACAGTTCATTAACTCATATTTGTATAAAACTCCCTGCACAGAGATTTTTTTTTTTTTTTATCTGAGCAATGCACGATGTATTTATAAGTCTGGAGCTTCTCTTGTTCAGTGGGAGAAGTTATAAATGTAATTGTTTGGTAATAGGAGAAATGATTGGTATATGAAATTGGTAATATTTGCTGGAAGGTCTGCTTGTGTCCTTAGAATAATAATATAGAAGATCTATAGATAGATATAGTCTAAGAATTACAGAATGTAAAACAGAGTAGTACTATCAGAAATGCTTTTTTTAAAAATTTTATTTTCTTGTGCTGGACATGATTAGCTATACCTTATCTGGTCTATAAATTAAATTACAAAATAATAAACATCACTGTAGTTGTCTGAACTGTAAGGTTAAGGTGAAAACCTCAACTCAGGTTTACTTAATTTTAATTTGATTTATATCACCCCCTTTCTGTGTTAAGAGATTTGATTTCCTTAACCTTAAAGAACTGCCTGGAGTTCAGATACTAGGATCCAAAGTAACATCCAGTGCACCTAAAATCCTTTGAGGCTAAAACCCAGTAACCCAGACAGAAATCCAGCAAATTTACTTTCCACAACTGCACAACACAGTAAGCATCTCCTTTCCTAGCCTGAAAGCTTCCTGGTTTTCTGTTATGAGGAGATAAGCACTTACATTCTGCCTGGACTGTATTTGCAATTGGATTTAGGCAGGGAATCATTTGTACCTCAGCTGGGTCCCCTGAGAAAGCCCAGGCAGTTAGGAATGTAAATGTCTATTTTAGGCTGGATGACTGTCCCTCCTTCCATGCTCTCTAAACAGCATCCAAACCACGCAGCTCCTGTGACTTATAAGGGTAAGGGCTGTACCAAGGGTGATGCCATGGTAGATAGACATTTCTTCTAGAACTTCCCTAAAGAAAATTCTTGGTGGAGTGATATTGGCTGTAAAGGGAATCTCTCTCTCCTCTTGCTGGAAATCTTTCTCTCTCCATGCTGCTATTCGCAGAGGTTTCACCAGACATGAAATGAGAACAGTGTTGCCAGAGTCAGGATGAACATTAAGGCACATGTATTTAACCTTTGGGTTTGAATTGTCCTATTGAGGGGGGGGGACAATGTGAAACAGAATTATTTATGCCTTTTTCCCCATTTTTCAGCAGTATCCCTTAGAATCTGAGCAAAATCAGAGCATGAGCAAACAGTACTGTAGCTCTCAAACCCTGGTTCACCACACCTCTTGCCCGTAAGAGTCATTGTGTTATAAAGCTTAGAAGAGATACTCTATGCCAAACATCTTTTCTTTTTTGACGTTTCCAGTATTGTGATTAATGATTAATCTCTGTGTACAATATACCACAATACCACATAATTCAGCTGAATTTTGCTGAATTTCATCCCCTGCAATATAAGTATTCAATTATTGCTGTGATTGTAAGCATTGAATCAGTTGCTTAAGTGTAAAAAATAAGCTACGGTGCTGCAGCGCTTTGATATGAGGAGTTGTGCTTCATCCGTATGAATGTAGAAAAAATCCCATCTATTAGTTAGGAACATAAAGCCCTTTAATTTATATTCAACATCAGATTTGTTATCAAATACCTCTCTTTCACAAGTCATGGAGAAGAAGGGTTCCGTCAGTCTGCTTGCAAATTTTCTTAATAAAAGTCGGTAACTCCAGCTCAGACTCTGGTGGCACATGTATGTAGTGTTAACTAAAACAGTAGGGATCTGGACCATTATTCCTTTGTTCAGTAGAAAATTTTAAAGATTTGATCCAGCTGAGCAATGTTCTTAAGCTGAGCACCCTTAACTTCCACAAACTTTAATGAAATTGAAACAGTGAATTAACTAGATTGACCTGGCATGTGTTAATCAAGATACCCCATAAGGCACTTAGAGTAAAACTGAGCAATGTTTGAGTGGTTAGACAACACTGTATAAGATGCTGCTTTAACTTTCAGCAGGAAAGTTATATACCTGGGGTAGTGCATGATGACTTTTTGCTTGATAGATGAGTAACTTGCAGAATGATGAAATAAGTGGTAGAAAAGGCTTTGATTTAAATCAGTTTTAGAAAACCCTTTTTTTTTTTTTTGATGAGCAACGTGCATTATTTAGTTAATTGCTACTTTCGTCCTTTTTATAGATACTAATTATGGTAGTTTGAAAAGTGTATTGTAGAGAAATATATATCTTGTTCATCACTGCCATGTGCACTTTAGTATGGGAAGATGGGGACAAGTACTCCTATTTCGGTCAGAAGTTAATGTGATAGTTCTGTAGCTGTTGAAACAAAGTGATTTCCTTCTGAGAAAACCATGATCTGTACCAAGTCAATGAGAGCTGTGTAAGAGCTTTGACTCATGATTATGTAGCAAATAACTGCAGCACTTTAAGGTACTATCAACCCTGTAATAGAGATGTCAAAGGAAATACATATGCGCACGTCTTCAGTCATGCCAGTAAAAAGCTGACGTTGTAGCTCAAACCGGCCTTTATCAATGTAAGGCAGGTACCTGGACAGAAGCAGTGTTATAATTGAGTTGAATCAGCCCAGATGAGGTATGAAGAGAGCTAGGACATCTTTAGATTTTGGGTTTTGAAACTCCATCCCAGAAGAGGTTACAAAGCCCATCTAAATTTAGGAAAAAGACACACTTTTTTAAACAGAATAACACTCCTGTATGTGTTTGACAGTAATATATGTCCTAATGTACAGTCCAAGGAATAGAAAAGTGGGTTTATTTTCTAGATATCATACTGCTTTATAATTTTGTTCATTATTTATGCACATGCTTCATCAGTGAAAATGTGAGTTAGCATTTGCGTCATACAAGCTTTTCACATAGGCATGAACAGACATGGGTAGAAGTCTGTGCAGGCTCTGCCTTGCAGACTATCTCAGACCTGGGACTGCTCCCCTCATATTTCTGAAACTTTCTGGGGATTTTGGGTTTAGGCAGCAGCTCTGGAAGCAATGCCCATGGCTCTGTGTATGCCCAGGACTTCTTTCCAGCCAACCAACCTGCCAGGCAGGTACGCAATGTGTGAGCCAGATGTGCTTGGAGCATAACATCACTAATGACCCCAAGATGCTCCAGAGTTAACACACAAGAGCTGCTCTTCGTGACTGCTCATTCACACCTGTATAGGCATAGTCAGGGACTATAAGTGGTAATACTCAGTTTTTGGATTACCTCCCTGAATTTTCCATTGGTTCCTAAGGAGTTAGAGCTGTACCTGCAATTGGCAAAGCAATTTGTCTCGTCAGATGCTTTGCTGAACCAGACAGCAGAATAATCTCTGACATATTTTTGTTGAGTTATGGTTTTTATGGGCAAAGAGATTATAAATTCTTAATAAAAGACGAATCATGTAAAAATGGAGATTACATTGTAGATAGTATGTCCAAAATTCTGCATGCTCAACAGTGATAAATTATACCATTTAACGTATCAGGAACTCAGTGAAACAGTATTTTCAGAGCATGCCTGGAACTGGAAAATTCCATAAGTTAACAAAAACCTGTAGACACTGAATCTCTCAAAGTATAAAAGAATTTAAAATGAACATATTTTAAAGAAGAATGAGAGGGTATAGTGTTTTATGTATTTAGTCCATGTTTTCCCCATGAAACAAGTATTTCTGTGACTGAACAAGAAAATTATCTGATTATGGTCACTTCCATAATCCGTTTGATTTTTTTCATCATATAATATGTCAAGAGGAGATGCATTGCACCCATTGCTTCTAATGTTGGCAGGACTAGAAAGAGGACTGAATTTCACATGCTGAAGAATGCTACTTTGAGACTAAAATCGAGTCTAATGCCTTTCCACACACTAGAAAAGAGAGCAGAAACTACTGGTGGTGTTTCCCACACACTTTCTGGTTTTGTTGAGATCCTCTAGTGAAAGTCATGCTAGCTATAAAAAAGTGGTGACGTGGACTTAGCTATTTGCATCACAAGCAGCAGAATTTCTTTACAGTTCTTGTCATCTGTGCTAGATGTGCACCAGGTATTAAAAATTAAGCTAATCCTGCAGCTTAGTCTCCTGGGACTTTATATGTCTTTTTGGGAGTTACACAAAGGCGAAGGAAAGAGAAAAAAAAAATAAATTGAAAACAACAAAACCAAAAAAGTAGCCTTGGCTGAGCAATCAGTTCCTCTTGGTGGAAGACAAGAGAAAACTTTTCAGTTTTCATTACCAAGATTGGAAGCAAAATCTTTGCAATAGCAGCTGGCAGTGAAGCCCACTGCTCTCAAGACTGCACTTTATCTTCATCAAAATTCTTGCAGGGAACACAAAGCTCCACAATTCTGCCATGCCCTCAAGACTCTGGAAGTTGAGGCTCCTTGCCTTTCACACTTTTCTCCATAAGACCTCACTCTGACAGGAACTCTTTACTCATTTTCTGGTGTCTGGTCAGTATGATGATCATGAAGCTGACTTCTTGCCTCTGAAACTTTGTCTAAAGATAGAATTTTACTTTCACCCCTATGTCATCATCAGTTCTCAGCATGCCTGAGAACAAACCCATTGCCACAAAACAAGAAGCTCCAAAAATTCCAGTAGTTGCATGACTTTTCTTCTGACCAGATGTTGCTATTTTGTCATCCACTGTTGTCACAGCACTCATTGGCGTAATCACAGTGTCACTGCAGCAGCAGTGCTGAACAAAAGGGTACCATGCAGGCATAAAGTTACTGTGGATCTTCCCAACTGTCATTGATGGCTCATCACTAAAACAGCACCTGTGGTTATCTAGTCTGATTAGCAGAAGTCAGCTGTCTTGTTATGTGCCTAGCCTCAGCTCTCATTCTTCATTCATCAACACTCCTTCCTAGACTCAACAGAGAGACATAGAGAAAATTGTACCAAAAAATTAATCTGGAAAACTCAAAAAGGAGATCGCAGAGCATACAGTGAACAAACATAGTACACTCCATGACCTTGCTCTTTTTATGAAATCCAGCTCTGCCTCTCTCCCACTTGTGAGGTCTAAAAACACAACACAGGTCTGAGATGAGAGGAGATGAGATAGACAGATGAGATAGACTCATTACTAGTATGCAAACAAAGAAAGCTGTCCCAGAGCTTTGCTCTTTTCCCCATTTTCAACTTTCTTTCTAACATAGTAAATACCCAAGGGAATAATGATTAGAGACAGCCCACCTGGGTTAGCATGAGCAGGCATACAGAGTGACATTCTCCTTTAGACCTTAGTTTCAGCAACCCCTTTCTGTAAATGACAGAAGAAACTGAAGAAATAAAGAAAGCAGTTAAGATAGAAAAGATAGTTAAATTGTAGGTAAAATATGATAAAAAAGAATGGAATTAATTTTCTCACCATCTTTTCCCCTATAACTACAGTGCATTAAACTCTGACACACACACACACACAAAAAAAAAAAAAAAAAAAAAAAAAGCTTTCCAAGTACCAGGGCACTCACTTCTTCTTATGAGGTGAATTAGAGAAGCAAGAAAGCAAGTAGCCTGCAGCAATTGTTTTCTGTGTTGTATGGTCAAATAGTTCAACAATAACAGCAATTGAGTTACTGTGCCAGTGCATACACTGCTCCTCCTGTCTTGGGCTTAGGAACTGACAGTGTGGAATTTGCTTTCCAACCTTCACACAACAGGTTTTGTTTCAGGGACTTTTTTTGTCTTGTATTTTTATTTTTATTACTATTTTTAAGCCTGAAAGGCTTCTTTTTAAACATTAAGACTTCATGATCTTGAGGGTCTTTTACAACCTAAAAGATTCTATTATTCTATGAACTTTTAAATCTTATTTATTTAATTATTCAACAGAAAACCACCAACAATATCTAGTCATGTTTCAGTGTTGAGTTTTCAGAGTATGAAGGTACTAGGAAAGGTTTTGCTCATGTATAAATAAATCACCTGTTTTATACAAATATTCTAACAAATTAATTTCAAATTAATGACATTGTTTTAATAAAAGCTTATATATGTATTTCTGTCTTCCCCATCTGTAGTGCAGTTTCTCTCCTATTTTATTTCTTCTATTAGCTATTGCTTGAATCTCATTCACATTTTATAAGAACAGAATGGTTCAACAGCCAGATCAGGCCAGAATTAAGCCAGATCTGGACTCAGGATGAAATACAGTCACCTCATCTCTTGTAGAATCTTTATGCTCCCTGATACTTAGATCGTTGTTCTTCTTACCTTCCTTTAACAGTTGCTGGGTGAGGGAGACTGGCAACCCGTTGCTCCCTTACTTGGTCTGTGGCCATGGATAAGCGTTTACAGAGATTGAGCCCATTCGATATGCGGAAACTTTCTTTTCATCTTCATTGTTCTTCTAAATACACATTTGATATGAGAGCTCACGTTTATCTGAATAAGGGCAAGAAAAGCAAAACAAGACAAACAAACAAAAAAAAGCAACAAACACAACAAGAACAGTCTTTCAATGAGTGGGAGAATTCATAAAAACTGGTGTACCATGCAGTTTTCTCTTGTAATTCAATGACAACACATTTATTACCAAAGTTTTAAATAAAGCTACTTTCTTTTTGGTAGTCCAGATGTTTAGAATGGCTTTCATTCATGTATTTTTTCCTTGTTGCCTGATTATGTAGTTGAGCAGACTTAAAAATGTGGCATTAATTTGGATTATGTTTTGTATCTTGTGACAAAACCTTTCTGAAATACAGTAGCACAGAGAAATTCCACCTCCTTTAAATTTCATTAAAATTAATCAGTAGGCTCAAAAGTCTTGATGGATAGTTGGACAAGAAACATGCTTGCTTAGGCTTCATCTCATCAGTCAGGTGTATCACAGAAAGAAGAGTTCATTCCTCTAATGGTCAGTTGAATCTACTCTAAATTAAGAAAGCATTAAATTTTCAGTTTTTAATGAAAATTTTGAACAGGTTGAGGTTTCCTGGTCATTGCTGTGCTCCTTGAACACAAACACACCAGAAAGTGGAAGCTGATTAAGCCAGCTTTACAGTGGATTGGTAGAAACCACATCGTCCTACTTCACCTCACCACTTAGTGGAACTTGGTAATAGTGAAAGGCTTAGGTCCGTGGGCTTGTGGTTCTCCTGCTTTTGAGACTACAGAAAGGAAAGAGAACTTCTGTGAGCTTCAGTGTCTTTAATAAAAAAAAAAAAATAAAAATTAATAAATATAATAGTAATTAATACTAATAACAATAACAATAACAATAACAATAACAATAAAAATAACAATAACAATAACAATAACAATAACAATAATAATAAAGCAGGGAAGAGCAGGAAGAAATTCTGTTACTAGAACCATGGGTATATTCAAAGCCTGCAACTTTCTATGCTGTGTATCCCAAGTCCAGGGGCTTGCTTGGGGTTTTCCAAGGGAAATGTTGAAGGAATCTTCCAAAGTGCATGTGGATGCTAGTGCCAGAGGAAGAGAGTTTGGTTTGTAAATACCCATGGTATGGGCACCGGTAGGACACCGGTAGCAGCTGAAATCTAACCAATGCAAAAAGATGTGGTATCTCTATGGTTGCTGAACTCAACCTGGCTGGCATACTGTATTAATCTAGGTAAAAAGAAGTACTCTGGGAATTTCCATCAAAGAATCATTAAATCATAGAATCATAGAATATCCTGAATTGAAAGGGATTCACAGGGATCATCAAGTCCACCTCTTGGCTCCACACATGACCACTGAAAAATCAGACTGTGTCTGAGAGCATTGTCCAAAAGCTTCTTTAAGCATTTGGTGCTGTGACCACTGCCCTGGGGAGCCTCTTTCCATGCCTGACCACCTCTCAGTGAAGAACCTTTTCCTAACACACAGCCTGACCCTCCCTTGTCCCAGTTCCATGCCGTTCCCTCGGGTCCTATCACTGTCCCCATAGAGCAGAGCTCAGCGCCTGCCCCTCCGCTCCCCTCGTGAGGGAGCTGCAGGCCGCCATGAGGCCTCCCCTCAGTCTCCCCTACTCTGGGCTGAACACACCAAGGGACCTCAGCCGCTCCTCACACATCCTCCCCTCTAGACCTTTCACCATCTTTGTAGCCTTCTTCTGGATGTTCTCTCATTATAGGATGATTGCATTAACATAACCCATTTCAGCCCAGGGCTCTTCACGAGACTCAGAGAAGCATAGAAATGTAGGCATCACTAGGATAAAGAAAATCTTATGGCTACATGACAACACTATGCATAGTAGTAGGAAGGATGCAGAATTCACTGGAAATTCATACAATTCAAAACAAAATCATATAGATAGGAGGTGTGCTTCAATTTCCTTTTGCCATTTTATCTCCTGCTTTCAGTTTGCTCCCATGCAAGACATCAAATTCCAAAAATACCATCTTCTAGATTTGCCCTCATTTACATGATATTGACTTTTTAAATTTAGCTTTAACAGTGGCTTTTTTCAACAATATAGAATTTACTGTTCTTGATTTTAAGTTACATGAGGTTGTGAGTTGCTAAACTGATGGTATGCGTTTACTCTAAATTAAATCTGGTCCTGTGTTCTTAAAATATTTGAAATTATTATAATAGTTGTTTGACCCTTTGATCTTTCAGTTTAAAAGCTCCATGAAAAGCCTGACTGAAATTCTGACACTTTCCTACTATAATACTGAATAACTGCAGTATTGTTCTGAATTTTAGGTGTTTTTACTGTTCACACTTTGCTAGTCATGCTTGATGTACTTAAGAAATGAAGTGGTAAACTTCTGCCTTGAGTTTTGGGGATTTGTGTAGAGAAATACAAATTTGCTCTTAAATTTTACTGGTAGAGACTATTTGGAATATGTAGAAAATAGAACACATGGTGCAGAACATAATTGCAAACAGCTGTGGGTGACTTCATTCTTTTTTATTTCTGATACTTACCTTACATTATTGGTTTTAACATGACCTGATGTCGTATGTTGTTATATACATGATATGACATATAAAATTAAAACCAGTTCCATTTTACATCTTGAACAACTGATAACAGTTTATGTAGAAAATAAAATTTAAAAGCAACGTAGCATGGCCTGTTTTGTGAGCATGATGTAAATTGTTTATGAATAAAAATCTTTACATTCTGGTTTCTTTCATCTTTTATTTTATGAAACTGAAGAATGAAAATAACTTTCTGTACTAGAAAGGATTTTTAAAGGTTGTTTCAATATGTGAAACATTTTCTAATTTGATAATATATATCTTGAATTGTAATCTAAAAGAGCTTCATTGACCCAAAGAAATTTCAGATTGGATGCTTTATGAAATAGTCTGCATTATAAATTTTACACATCATTTAGAGATATGTGAAGAAATACAGAATCATCAAAATTTATCAATGGAATCTGGCCAACTAGATTGTGTCTGTCTTATCATGCATTGTATTTCTCAGCCTCTTCAGCTTAGTGACTTTTATTCAAAGCAAAGAATTTTCACACTCCTCTTCAATTTAGTATTAAAGTAAGAACAAAATGCTGAAATATTAATGGTAATAAACCTATGCAATTTATTAGTGTGTCTGTGTTTTGAAAAGCTAATGCTTAATATTCAGCCTTGGGTAAAAGCTTTTGGGAATAAGCTTTTCTACTCTTCATATTGGATTTAAATATCTAGCACCTTGCAGCCTCTCTTAATTACATTCATGAACCCATAGAGACTCCAGAAAACCTCCAAAGTTCATGAATTCTGTAGCAACTGTCCAGTATTTGCACAAAACAATATGCCACATAGAAGTATTAATTGATGAGATCTACATCTTTGCAACAGTCTGCATAAAGGGATGAAGAAACTGCCGGAAAGCTAAGCTGGTATCCAAAAAGAAGTCAATAGATTGTTCAGAAGAATTGCATCTTAATAAGGATAACTCAGTGAAAAGCAAAACTCTCTGTTTTATGAACAGTTTTTGAAAAAAAAAAAAACAAAAACAAAAACAACAAACAAACAAACAAACAAAATAAACTAAACACACAAAAACAACAAACTATTTAAAAATTAAAACTCAAAAAAAAAAAAAAAAAAAAACAACAACAAAAAAAACACAATCCAGCAGTTTACAAAATGACTGGGAGAAATGTGAAATGCTAAATTTTACACAAATTTTGCCATAATGTAAAAGGCCAGTCTTAAGATTGGTTTGATTCTGAAAGCTGAACATGAGCTTCAGATCTGGTTTGGTCCTCCTAGAGTGATCACTACTTTGTGTGCTGAGTAGTACAGGCAGTAAATCTGCAAAGAATAATGATGTACAAAAGATAAATAATTAGTTGGGACAAAGCACTTTGAGCTGATATTACCAGAAAGCCTACTGTTGAGAATTCAAATAAAATAATGAAGATCTAGTGTAATATAGCCTTTGTATGATTAAATGTCTGTGGAGAGACAAGAAAGATGAGAAAGGGAGGAAATGGTGACCAAGCAAGACAGAGGAAGAAGAGGTTCTTGTCAGTGAGTATTCAACTTCTTCTTGCAAGACAGAATTGCTATTGCCTCTGTAGATGGGAAAATTATTCAAGATCCAGAGGTGTTTCCCCACATATTGTGCACCACACTTGCTTCTGTCTTATAGTCAGCACTGGGCTGCAGTTTATTTTTCCTGCTCATGCCATTCAAAATACAAGAGCTGAGGCTCCAAATCTGCAAAAGGATTTGCATGAATAACAGTTTTCAAATTGATTATGTTTTTCAGAGGAAGTTCTAGGTAAGGAAAAATAATCTTCAGTTCCATTCTTCCATCTTCTCTCACTTTCCTGTGACATTTATGCGGTCCCTCTATGGAAAAGAACCACAAAGACAACTGCCTTTTCTCTGTTAATTGACACTGTACATTAATAATCCTTTAAAACGGAGGTTGCTCCTTCTTCCTTTTAAGCATGCTCCTGTTATCTGTATAGATTGTGAAATACGCAGATTATTGATAAGCACACAGGTAAATTTCCATCCAATATTCAAACTTTCCATCCAATATTCAAACTTTCATTCAAATATGAATAATCAGAACAGATAAATATTTCCTTACCTGGTTGCAGTGCAAGACAAAGATAGCTGGAATTACCCAAAATGAGGACAAAAAGAAGGAACTTTGCAATTTTGTGTGTCTGCTCAAATTACTAAGATGCAAAAACTCTTTAAAGGAAAATTATTTTTTCTAGTTTAGGGTCAATAAATATGATCAAAAGAGACACTTTTCAAGTGATAAATCTTTAGAACTCAGCATAAACCTCAAAAAATGCAATTTATAATATTGGCTTCAACCATAATTTTCTTTCTTTATGTGCAAATCAGTCTAAGTTAATACATAATTCATATATGTCAGTAAATTTATTTATTTTGATGGCATGGAAAGATATTGTCTAAACAGAAAAGGATGTGAAAGCACAGCTACTCTGCAAGATTATAAGATAGGATTCATTATCTTCAAATGTATTCTGGATGTTGTCAATAGATGATTTAATATAATGCAGCTCCATTGCCAGTGTCACACAAACTGTAAAAGGCATTACCTAGCTAAAAGGCAGAGATGGCCTTATTTAGATCTCTACAGATTATCTAACCTCTGAAATGAAGGGAGAAAAAGCCCACAGACTTTAAAGCCTTTTTGAAGGACACTGTTTAAAACCATTAGTTTAAAGGTGAGAAATTCTTCCTTGGTCATGGGATTTTGTGATGATATATAAAGAGAATATCTTTATAATTTAAATTGGTACCAATTGTTATTATTTTCCCAGCAACGTTTTCAGCCTTTGTCATATAAACTCTTGCCTTCCTTGGTTCATAGTAGACTAATATCTGGGCCAGAAACATCAGCAAATCAAAGACAGATATCTAGATAGAAAAAGGTGATGTTATACATACTAACCAAACACTTAAAAAATAAAAATAAATAAATAAATAAAAACAAAACAAAACAAACAGCCCAAGTCACTGTTCAATGTATGTCACAGTAAAACCAGAGGACATAAAAGATCAGCAATTGAGTCCTCATCCATTCCTAGGGCTGCAACCCCTGTAGTTAAACCCACAAACCTCAGACCTCCCAGCACACACTGGGTGATGTGGTAGAGAGATATTTAGCAAAGCACCTCATGTTAGATAGAAAGGAAATCCTGATTTTTAGAGTGTTGCCAACCTCTCCTCATTACCAAAGTATTATACTGATAGTCCTGTCTACATAAGGTAGAAATTAACCACTTAAGTTGTTTTGTAAAAGTATATGCTGATAGTTCAAGTCAGTTGGCACAAGGCAGCAAACTCTTTGGATGCCAGCTGAGGAAGAGGAAGTTTGTAGAGTGCTGTTATTTACTGAAGCACAAGAAGGGGTTATATATAAAATATATTTATATATCTATATGAATAAATAAATATATGACATTATTATAAATAAATACTATATATTATATATAAATATATATATACAGAGTTTCTAGGGAGAATTATAAATGCAGACAAATGGTCAGGTAAGCCACATCTTATGATAAAACTTGGCGTTATTACATAAATTTTAATGCTCCCCTAAATTGATGTTAACTTCTCAGATTTGTTTCATTGTTCTGTATGAAATATCTTGTATGATGTAAGGAACATTCAACTAACAGATGATAAGATCACAGGCTTTTCATTTGTAAGGTTACGTTTTTTTGTTATGGTCTATGTTATAGCTATGGTTATGTTATAAAAATGGTTATAGTTTTGAGATATTTTAATGCAGAGCTTTCAGAAGTTGCGGTGAGTTTTTTTGTTTGTTTGTTTTTGTTTTTGTTTTTTATGGAATTGTTTGCCCACAAAAGATGCAGTATCCAGAAACAGGTCAATTTCTTGCAAAGTGACAACTCATTGTATCCAGAAGTTGGTGTCTGAGCTGAAAATACAGAAGTCAACGTTATTTAAGGCTGTTTTGATCTCCATGACATTGTTGGCTGTAACTTCTTATCCCAGTAGTATTGTCATTGAGAGTACAGGAATGACCTGCTGGAGAATTTCCAAATAGACTTGTACTTGTGATTCATTATTCATTAAAGACAATCTATACAGCATTTTTAGGGTAGCCTAGTAAGGTGTGCTGCTTCATCCCTTGTTCTCTTTTCTGTTGATTAGAGACAGGGACTGAGTTTTGAGGGATAGAAGGGCAGCTTGTCTAAAAATGAAGGCTAGAATATGACTTAAAAAATGAAAGGACCTGTGTTAGAAAGAAATCTTAGTGGTACACAGAATGAGATTAAGAAAGAGAACACAAGCCAAACAGCTGGAGTCCTGTCCCCAGCACTCAGATGCTCACTTATTCCTGATCACCCCAATTTGACATCCAGGCAATGGCCAGGCAGTAAATCACAGACCCACACTGTACTTGATAACAAAAATCTCACACTGTCATCCACCCACACCAGCATCAAACAAGAATTGGAATTTACTAGACCTATTCCCCCATTCGCCCCTTTTTGAGAATGATTACAATTAGAAACCACAAGCAATGAGGACTGTAGTGAGTAAGGTTGTAACTCTCTTTGGGTTGCAGTAGACAGAGGCCAAGAGGAGATACCAAAATAGCATTTCTCACTGCCCTTGGATGAAGGGCAGAGCCCAAAGGTTATGTTGGCTTCCCCAGGGGAAGAAACCTAGGTGACTGAATTGGCAAGGACAGAGGACATTTCTTTAGGACAAATCTGACAAAACAAGCTGGTTTATTCACAATGATGATGATTATTGTGATGTGAAAGGGTAGTGAAAAAAATATTAGCTAACAGGTTATTAAAGGCAGCTGAAATAATAAAGTGAAAGAGATTGAAATGTATTTTCTACAATTGTTCTGGTGTCTGTGTTTTGTGCTTAATTATTCCCATAATAGACATTTTAGAAGACAGCTAAAGGACATTCCATCTCAAATACTAAGCTTCTCTCAGGCAAACAGATGCAATGGGGGATGGGAGTCAGCACTTTCTTCATTGTCCAAATTTTGAGATATTGAGATACTCAGTTTAATTTTGATGAATCATATACTCCAGTCCAGAGTGAAAAGTGCATAATTTTCATAGAAATATTTAAGTTTTGTGCTATGTAAGTAGTGAATGATGGTGCTGAATGTTGAATTTTAAATAATACAGATCTCTCTTTCTGAAATACATGGCATCTGTGACTTTCAGCAATTTAGTTACGCATGTACATAGTTTTATGTGTGTGGATACTCATTTATTTTAGCTTAAACTTTTAAGCTTTAAAGTTTTAATTTGTTTAATTACATTACTGAACCAAAGTTGAAAAAAAAATCATGAATTGGGTTCTCAGAGATACAATAGTATTAAATTAAAATTTGTAAATCACTTATTATGGCATCAGTCAATATCCATTGTTAATTTGTATTCTATTTACTGACAAGCCCAGGATAAAAGCCTTTGTGCCAGAAGTAGAACATACTTTGCTTTTGCAAAGTATTTGATATTCAATATTCTTGGTTTTTATTATTTATTTAGGCAAAAAAGCTCCCTTGATGTTGTTTCATCTGTAACTTTTAATAAACCACATATAGGAGGGAAATAACTCTCTAGGGTCAGGTCTATAGCTAGTCAGAGCTTATTTAAGTCAGGGGAGTTACAAGAGAGATAGCTTTGGCACATAGTGTTTTAGTTATCCAGAAACATATCTGATGGAAAACAACAACAACAACAAAAACACAGAACAACCCACACTTGAACAATACTGTGCCCTTTGAGGGTCAGTGTAATCCTGTCAGTATTTAAAATGGATTTCAGTACTGGTAATGTGACTGCAGTTGGTTCTGCACCAGCTTCCTGGTTCAGTGAACAAAACTCAGAGTCTATGTCACTTTGAAGATAAAATAGACTCTCTCAGGACGTACTGTCAAAAGTCTGATGAGATAAAGTGCTGAAGCTTTGACTGTTTCTTTAGTTATGCTTTGACTTCAGAGTCCTTTGGGTTATTCTTTATTAATCTAAAGAAATCACACCTTCTGGCTATTTCACACTGTTTGAATTGCTAAACAAGCCTGACTGCTAGATTTCAAGTTCCAAGGGAGTCCTCTAGATCATATGAATGACCTCAGGCAGTATCTCTAATACCTGGAAGTGTTTACCAGATTTGGGTACTAGATGCGTAGTCAGTATTACACAGATTTATTATGGGACTTTCTGCGGATGCGGAAAAGTCACAGTAGCAATACTTTACCTTTTCAGGCTCAATCCTCAGTGCTTGGCTTATTCCTCAGTTCTCCATGCTCTTGATCTTAAATAGCTAGGTACTGAAAGTAATGACTCTTTCAAGTTCGCTATGGTCGTCGGTTTTCTTGGTTATGCAGACAGCATAGTCTGCTTCAGCTTCTCACATGGATACTCAAAAACCTACAGGTATGCCACTTTGAAGAGTCCTTCTTACAAAGAACAAGAAAGCATGACTTTTTTATTAGTTTCTTACTTTATGCCTAGCTCAATGAGGCGTTGATCTCAGCTGGCGTCTCAAAATGCCAACTGAATAATAATAGTAAATGCTAATGGTTTATGGAGTCTGGAGAACGTCTTGGAATTATTAGGGGAGATTTTTATTTACTTTATATCATCCTTTTGACTAAAAGCTGACAGAGCCAAGCATGAGGATGATCTTCTTCCTACTGAGTAGCTGTTGGGCTCTTTCACTTTTATTAGTCACTGATGTGCTTATTGAATGTTGAAGTTACTTAATGCTTTAGGAGGCAATGTGTTTTGTCTAAATCTATTCATTCTGGAAGGCAGAAGTTTCAATTTCCTTCTTTTTATACTACTCAGTGCAGAGTAAAAGCAGACTGGGGAAGAATTCAAGAGACTAGCAGTACCTATTCTCTTGAGATTAATTGTTGTCTCAGGTTAGAGACATTTGGCTCTGATTCCTTTACTTTAATTTTCTGTTTTTGTTTTAATATTTAAATTATACTGACTAATTCTGCTCTGATAATAGCTTCTCTGAAGATAGATGTTATTTGTTCCCCCTTTATTAGCAGTGATTCCTGATGTAAAACACTGTGGAGCATGAGAGATTTGTAACCCAGTAGGTTATTCATTAACTGTTCCAGTAGAAGAACTTGGCAGAACCATTCCAATCTACTGATTATTTTATATTTTGAGTAAAATGAGTTTCATACTTCAGATAAATTCCTACCTGATCTGAGTATTTTTATCCTGTTATAAAAGAATTCCTAGGAACATCTTATTTAAATGCAATATTTATTTATAAGACCTGGAAAGAGCCTTCAATTCCTTCCATACATGTTCTGTAGCTTTGTTTCCATAAAGCCATTTTCCTAGTCTTAGGTCATCCTGGTCCTTGACTGTGCTGTAGTGGACTCTCATCTGCTGCCTTGTCCTTTTGCTGCTTCTTCTGATCTGCAGAATCTCACGCCTCAAATGTTTGTTGTTTTACTAGCACTCTTAGTCCTGTTGGTCCTTATGGCTCAAGTGCTCCTGAGGAAGCATGCTAAGAATGAGAGTAGATTAGTCAGGAGGATGCAGAGAAATGGTGCAATTTTTCAAGATGTTAGTTTGTGCTCTCACAATCTGGCGCAAGTCACTCAAGTCAAACTGCAAACCAAAATGTCACAGCATAGAGCCTGAGATGTGCTAGAGAAGACCTAATTTAGTATGGACAGAATGAGAAGGCATTTGTGACATTATAGACCTTGGTGCATGGAGCCATCATGACACTTACACGTGATTTCAGATAGGATTGACAGGCAGCCTGCACTGAATCACATAGCCCCACAGGTATTCCTGGTGCCTAGGCTGACTTACGGTATACATGTGTACATCTTTGTAAGCACGATAGTAGTATAGAGGTATCATGAGGCTGCCAACAGTGTTCCATAGAAACTATCACAAAATTGTGGGAAAAAGGCTGTTTAAGGGACAGCTCAGTTTTCTATAACAAGAACTAAACATTTTCATTGAAAAAATAAAGTAAAGGAAATGAAACTTTTTATTTTGGAAAAAAAAAAAATCCAATTTGCTGCCTGAATGTCGTTAAATATATTTGTTTTTCTTGCTTCTATCTCCCCTCATTTGTCTCCCATCTCTCCTCATGCCATCTGTACCACTTATGACCCTCACCATTCCCTTATCATATTCTTCCTTCCAGTTTGTTTGCTCCTGTGACTGTACCAAATGCTTATCTCACTTTTTTTTTTTTTATATGCTGTCTCCAGTCACAAAATAAATTTCCCTACCTGTGAAAGATTTACACTATCTCCTTTTTTTTTTAGTTGTTTCTGAATAATCATTTTTTGCTGAAGATCTTCAGACTTACATCTGTGGTAATAAACACTATTTATTCTTTCATTTATTAGATTCTTATTGTCCCCCAGGTAATCCTGCTCTTTACCTTTCTTTTGCATTGTAAATTCCTTTTGTATTGGTTCTCCAAGAATTTATAGTGCATCTGTTACTGTGACTCTGTGCCGGGCTTTCTGTTAATGATATTTGAGCTGATTTGTTTAAATCTATGGCAGTGAACAACTCTATGACCTTCAAACGTGCTTTGAAATTGTGGAGCAAACTTTTAGGCTGATCAACAGCTTTCATGGGAATCATCAGAACGTTATGATACTATGGGTCATGTAAGGGAGGAGGATCCTTGTGGTATTTTTTACATGAAGCCTATCTATGTATTTTTTACATGAAGCCTTGATCAAAAAGAAGTTAATGGGTATTGTTCTGGAGAAGAAAGACTGCTTATGTAGATTCATTTTTATACAAGCATGAAAGGCTGCAAATATTTCCATAATAATAATGACATATAACATTTTATTTATTATGTTGCATCATATACTGTGCTCTCATTTTTTCCCTTCTTCTATTTGCCACATTTTTTCCCAAAGCAATAGAAAATAAAAAATAATAAATGCTAAAGCTCGGATGTTTTTCTTGTCAGACTTGAACCAGAGCCAAGAACGAAGGAAGCAATCTCATTTCTGAATGATGTTCTGTAACCGAGGTGTTGGGAGTGATTATTTCAAATCACACTAAAAGAAACAAACAGAAACCCTCTAAATTTATTTTATACTTGCAGTATTTCATGAAGCATAGGTAACAGTATTTCATGAAGCAGGTAAAAAAGGAACTACCACTGAGGAAGACATGTCTGTGGCTTATTTCATTTATTTCATGGCACTTTGGTACCTTTTTGAGAGCTCCATTTCTTTTCCACTATGGAAGATTTACTACTCAAAGTAGTCCACAAAGATGGCTTTTATATTAAAATCATATATTTTCATTTGTTAATACCAGAATTTTCTACCTTCCATTATTATTATATGCTCTTGATTTTTCAGAATTTGGTGAGAAAAAAAAAAAAACAAATCAACACATTTTAAAAATGATTATGATCATTTGTAAAGGAATGTTGTGGTCCAAATACTCTATTGCCTTTATTTTAATGGAATTATACCACAAGCAGAGAACTTTCCCTGTTTTTACTCGTGCCATTTTGAATGCTGCAGAAATGAATGCAGCAATTAAAGACATCCTACTTAAACAAGTGGTAGCCTTATTAATGCAGACTGGCTCTGTGGTATATATTGTCATGATCAATTACACTAAATTTTTGGACTTACAGACTCTTGCCAGCCCTCCTAACTTCTCCATATTTAATCAGCATTTTGGGAAATACAATTCCATGTCTCAGTCACAATCCAGATATGACAGAATTGAGGGCTGTTAGCGGCTGAGAGAACATCAATTAGAGGGCAGAATGTACAGTCCTAGGACCCTGCTGTTATGTTGCTTTTCAAAGTATTCTTTAATTCAAGCAACAGTTTGGATCCAGAAATACTACAATCATTTTATGGAAAACAGGAACAGGGCCTTGGTCATAATATAGAATGTATTTACCAGTACTCCAGTGCAATATACAGTCTCTTACAGACAAAAAAGTTATTTCACAGTGAGTGTATGCAATACTGAAATTGCAAAAATATGCTTCTGATGCTAACATCTGATAACACCAATTACCATGTTTTATTATTATTCATATTTTACAATTGGAACTTGAAAATTGAGGTCATTAAATAAAACTTACATCTTCATTTCTCTAGGGTTAGAAACAAAAGGAATGATCCATCTGCCTAACCATAAGGGCCTGATGTTATTAGACACATGCTGGGGCATGCACAACATTTGCTCAGGGCTGGCAGAAATTATCTAAGACTTTCACAAGACCTTTTAGGCTGAAAGATGGAGATAGGAGGACTGCCCAGAATGATTACATGAGATATTTGTATTTACATTGGGGTGGGTTTCAGTCTGGAGGTTAAGAAAGCTGAGGGGATATCTACATATGAACCTGTGCATAGCATCCCATTCTAGCACTTGGAGATCTGGTCAGGAAAGCTCAATTCAGATGTCTACATGTAAGTGCACAGTGGAGTTGGAGATGACAGAATATACTGCCTGGTTTCCAGTTGCTATCTAGGAGCATGCAAATATCCCATGGCTCCACTGTAACGCCTGCCAGTCCAGCTGGATATACATAGAAAGTCTTTAATAGCGTTCAGATCTAATGCTTAAGCAACGAAGTTCCATCCAGTGAAGCCACCAGACTACTCAGCTACCAGGAAGAGTCCATCTAGATCTCTACTGACTAATTTGATTACATCATTATTGACTGTAAAAGGATTTTAGAGGCATAGAACTTGATTCAGTTGACCACACATAGGTAGCCGGGGCTATTGAGTTGCCTTGAAATATCTGAGACATCTAGGGTACTTGTGTGGATTTACGCCCAATGCCTTCTAGAGTGTTAGCTGAAGACCAGGTGAACTTACTGTAGCATGTGACACCTACATGTAAAACTTGGTCTTAGTTCATTTTAGGTGTCTTAATTAGTGAGCTGAATTCAATCCTTACTGTGCATCTCATTTAAACAGAACTTTTATCATTTAATTTTTTTTTTTTTCATTTTTCCTTAAAAAATTGAATAACCTTGACTAATGCTAGTTGTGCTGGTAGAAATATCTTCCCTCACAGTAAGTGCAAAGCTAAGAATGTCTATGTCTTCTCTTCTTCATCCAGTATGAGTGTCTTCTGTTCTATGAATGAAAGGGCAAAAAAGTACCAGCCTCTGGCTGTTATCATAGATAAGCAAGCCAGCATAAATTGCCTTGATTGCAAACAACAGCAGACTGAGAAGCTGAATAGCTATAGCTACAACTTATTTTTTCCTCGTATGGTGTGAGGAAAAAATTTACCAAGCATTTCCTCTGCACGTTTTGCTGAAGACTGTTTTTTTTTTTTTTTCCCAGAAGTGGACAGACAGTCCCCATATATTTTGCTAGGAAATACAAGGTTTTCGTTTGACCTTTAGAACTGGTCTGATTCAAATAGTATCTGAGATCACAAGAGTGCTACAAACCTTAACAACTTTAGGATAGGATAGGATAGGATAGGATAGGATAGGATAGGATAGGATAGGATAGGATAGAATAGAATAGAATAGAATAGAATAGAATAGAATAGAATAGAATAGAATAGAATAGAATAGAATAGAATAGAATAGAATAGAATAGAATAGGTTTGTTTTGGAAGGGACCCTTAAAGATCACCTAGTTCCACACCCCCCCACCATGGGTGCGGACAACTTCCACTAGACCAGGTTGCCCAAAGCCCCATCCAGCCTGGTCTACCAGGTACTACCAGGGATGGAGCATCCACAGCTTCTCTGGGCAGCCTGGTCCAGTGCCTCACCACCCTCAGAGTAAATAATTTCTTCCTTATATCTAAACTAAATCTGCCTTCTTTTAGTTTAAAGCCATTCCCCCTTGTCGTATCACTTCACCCCTGACAGAGTCTCTCCCCAGCTTTACTGTAGGTCCTCTTTAGGCACTGGAAGACCACTATAAGGTCTCCCTGGAACTTCCTCTTCTCCAGGCTGAACAACCCCAACTTCCCTGAAGAAGTTTTGATGTTGTATCAAGTGTTTGTATGAAACTATAGATGCCAATATGAGAATGGAATCCTTGTCTTACATGTTTAAATTCTCTTTGTGTGTAGCTTCATAACCACCACTGTGGTTCTTTAGAGGATAATAATACATTTCAGTGACAGTTTCATTTTGTATTTGTACGTTCGAGCTGCCATTGGAAACTTATGTCTACAAGGATTTCTTGACCTCATTACTGTCTCTAAAATACGTATATATATAAAGAATGCTTTGTAATTCTTGTCTAGAAATGTCCATTCACAAAGTCTTCTTTGGATCATTCTTCACAGTTACTCACTGTCACTTTTATTATATTTCTGTATTCATCTTCAACTGTTGCATAGCATCCCTTCTCTCTAACATATCCCTTTTCTCCTGCCTTTCTCCCAAATTCCAAAATGTAGGTGAATGCCCCTTCTCACTTGTTATCTTCACACCTTTACTTCTTTTGTCTTCCACTAAACTTCCCAGAATTTCAGTGAATTTACACTAGTTTATTCCTAGCATTCCAATAGTTTATTTAATATTTATTTAATATTTATAAATAATATATATTTTTATAAAAATTCATAATATAAATATTTATTTAATATTTATAAATACTATTTTATTTATTTAATAAATTAATTTAATATTTAAAAATAGTTCCAATAGTTTATTCCAATAGTTTATTCCTAATTATTTCTTTCCCTACCATCTTCGTAAGGGAAGAAAGCAAAGCAAAGCATTTATCTGGAGGTTGTGCTTTGCCCCATGATCCTTGGAGAGGCAGCCTCTGGCCATACCACCGAGAGGGCTGGCTAAGCTAGGTGTTTAAATTTAACCTAGTCCTTGCTCTTCCTTTGATTTCCTATGTGGCTGGAGAAAAACATTAAGACAATCCATATGGCTGAGTTTTCCAGCTCTGAAATGAACAGAGTAATGAGCTCCCTCAAAAAGGTATTGGAAGTATTAATTAGTTAGTGGAGCTCATGAACAGCTATTGCAGCTCTTACTGATTCCTCATAAATAGTAGAACAGGATTGTCCTCAGTGACTTACTAAGGATTTTGGATACACTTCAGCCAGAGGATTTTCTTAACTGTAAAAATTTAATAATTTGGAGTCCATTTAGACACCTTATATAAAACTCTGCCTTCAGCAGAGCCAGTTGGAGTTCTGCTCTGAGCATCATTGATGCCAGGTTCTCATCAATTCCCCTGTGAGCCAGGTGCAAAGCTAATATCTTTCTGTATCAATCTGTTGAAGAGAACTGCAGAGAGACTGCAGTGGTGTTGATAACTCTGTGTTGGAGAGCGGAAAGTTAGTGAACAATAAGAAATAATGCAAAAATACTTTAAACAATTGAGAAGCACAGAAAGGTGTGAGTGAGGAACTCCTCCTTCATTGACATCTACTGGAGACTTATCCAGCATGAATAAAGATTTGCATTCATTTTGGCAGACGTAATATGTCATGTGATGGTGCTCTTTTGACTCACAGTCAGCTGAAATAAAAATCTATGGCAGCTTTAATTGCTCAACACTACAATTGATAATTTAAATTCTGAGGTTTGTTCTAACAGTTTTAAAGTATGTGCTACTCTATGAGGACTTTGGATTTTAGCTGTGTGCAGTGTAGACTAATTCTCTCATAAAAAAAATAATCAAAATTCTTATGCTTTTAAATATTGGCAACTCTCCAGTAACAGTAATCATGATGTTCATTTATGCAACACCACAAACCTGATTTGAGGTTTTAATCATTTTAATTAAGGGTATTATTTCATCCTAAACTCACAAATAAGGTTATAATCGGGAAGTACAGTGTTGTCTTTGACATTGATATCACTATTGGGTTTGCCTTCGTATACACAATTTATCAAGCAAAAATATTTGCTGTTGATGGAGTTCTCTTTGTCTATGTTGTGTTTAAAGCTATGAAAGTTGCAGTTTGACTCTGAAAGGTGTTCCCAGTGAGCGTGCTGGGTGGCAACAAGGACAGTATCTGTGTCTGCATGGCCAAACCATGTTTAGTTAAGAGATGCTGTTTACCAAGAGGCTGCAGTTTCTACAAGCATTGTTTTCATTTGCTGAGAGATTGGGACTTCATAGTGCCTTTTCAAAGCTCGTTAGGTTTCTTTGCCTGAGTTCCCTCTGCCAGCTTTCACACAGGTACTAAGTCTTTCCTGTTAGCCCTCACTTTAGCTATTGTGCTATAATAAATTGATTGTGTGTGATCGCAGTAAATACCCTACCCTAGGAATGAAATCTTAATCTCCCATTTCAGGTTGGTGGCCTTAAACTCCTTTGTGGTTTCTCCTCTTTTAGTGTGTCCTGCATTTTGCTTCTGCCCCAGTGCATTTTTCATTTGGTTGAGTGGACACCCACTGATCCATCTGTACTGTTATTACACATACTCCTGACTCCACAGTGTCAGACCGGCTGACTGCTTTAGCTTATCTTACTTATTCCTCATCCTTTGACCTGTTTGGCAGACTGTTAGTCCTACTTAGTTTGTTCTCCATTCCAACTCCAGTACCATTCAACACCTGGAACACCTTTTTTGCCTGCCCCCATCAAAGTTCAGACTGTTGACTTTGTCTTTCACTCCCTACTTATTTGGTAGTTGGATATGAATGCATACTTCTTGCTCTATAAGGTCTCCTGCATCACTTATCAGTCCCTGAGTACTGATGTGTTGTCTCGTCTCTGTGTGGGCCTACAGCAGTGTCCATCTTAAGAGGCAGTTTTGGTTCTCCAGCTCATCCACCTTGGTGTTTATGGGATGACCAGTGTCAAAAAGATCAGATTGTGCTTAAAAAGACACAGACAACTTCACTAGGAGATTTAAGGGGAGAAACATTGCCAAAATAAATGCCTTACATCTTAGGAAAAATGTTTAAGGTAGGTCATGAATGATATTTATATTAACAGAGATAAGAGGGTTAGACCCGATGTAGACCATTATGTTGTGTGACCTGCTATACGTCACAAGCCAACTGTATTTTATCTAGCTTTCCCTGTCTGAATCCTAGTTTAAAAAGTAGACTTCCAAATATAGTATGATTTCATATCTCTTTTTATTGCAATCTCTAGCTATACTGATTTCCAGTAATAGACACTGGGAAGGATATAAACCCCCTTAGTATTTATCGTAGTTCATCGCTGTACACCTCTCTGTTTTCTGGAGAACTGAGAGTAAACCAAGGTAAATCTTTCCAGTGCTGCTACACATGCTTCAAAATAAGATACTGTGGAAGATTTTATCCAACTGTTTCATAGCCTGCTGTAGCTGTCTTTCTGTAAATAGATATTGGTAATAACAGGAAGACTTTACTCTGCCCAACACTAGGATTCACTAAATTATTTTAAATTTTCTGTCTTCACAGTGGTGCTGGGTAGCTAGGTAGCTGCCTAGCACTTGAAACCCAACTTAAAACTATCTTGCTGTCGTTCATGACTGCATCATTTGGTATCCTGAGATTTGGAGGGGTCTTTTAACAGAAATTCTTCCTGCATGTTGCATCAATTCCCAGACTGTATAAAATCTTCTGTTATGTCATATCTGATTTCTCTGATATTCAAGCCTGCAATTTTAATACTTTTATTTTCCTGCCCTGTCAAAACACTTTTATCTTGAAATCTTATGATATCCTCAGTACCTGGTGACTACAGCATATTGCAAATAAATTTGCTGTATACTTATTGCTTATTTATGAAACATATGCCCAGTGTTCGTCCAATACTCTGGCACACTTCACAGAAGGCAACGTGCAGCACCTGCTTTAGTTAAAGAAAGTGCTGCTGATTCTATCAGAGACCTATTAAGGATCCCTTTGCTGCACCAAACTCCACTGCTGAAGGGAAGAAAATAAATAAATTGAATAACTTTTATTGACAGCACTGTTTCATTGATGAATGTCTGCCTAGCCACTATATTGTCCTCATTGAAATCCTTCCTCAGGATTTCCCAGTATGTTACCATGCATTCACAGCAGAGCTGCCAGCAAGTATTAGCAGCTTATGAAGCTAATCAAAAACTTCTCCTGCTGCACTCTTTTCACAATTATTTGTGGTTTACATTACTTCTTTCCTGTCACATATTTAATAAGATTGCAAAATCTGTGGGTTTAATCTTTTTCTTCTGAGTCCACAGCCCTTAATGCATATAGGTGCATCCATAATATAAGTAAATATTTTTAAATAAATTTCCATCTTGCTGCAAGAAAGAGATCTATCAGAGGGATGCTAATTTCATCAGGAAATATTTACCTATCCATCTCTTTGGGAGAGCAGGCTCTGTGCAAACGGATTTAGAATTTTTCCTCTACCTTGAGATGACGCACAGATCATCATCTGTCTGACAAATTCCCATGGACCGGTGGAACTGGGACTCACTGTCTCTCCAGTTCTATTTAGGATCTTTTGCTAGTTTTATGGCCTAATTATCTCTTCTGTATTGGTCAAAAATAAAACAATTTGGCCTTTGATTTTCAGCTAGCAGATCTATTTTTTTTATTTTTTTTGGTATGATTTCTCCTCAGTATTGGTGTCTTTACCAATAAATTGGTAGAGAAAGAGGGCATTATTTAGAAAGCAAAATATTTGCATGTAAAAAAAAAAAAAAAAAAAAAAAAGACGTTAACTCCCTGTGGGACACTCATGGTACTATATATGAGGAGCATAGAGCACAATGAAACATAATCTACAAAATGTTTACTATAAACTGACTGAAACTTGTGTTCCATTTTCTACTGGGTTAGCCAACATTTTTGGGAATGTGGTTAGAGATTTTTAAAGTGTCTTTTGCTGTTATTGTGCATTCTCTTTTACATTTTAAGTATTTGTTTAGCTTGTGATTTCTTATCTAAATCCTTTCCTAGCAGTATTTTCCTTACCACAAGACTAAATAGCCAGCTGTTAACCTGATCCCACAACACCCATTGTCTCCATTTGAATTTTCCATAAAGAGCAATCCCAAGATAACTGTTAAATCCACAATAATATTTTTCATTATTGCTTTGAAGTGTGATTGAATTAGATGTAATGGCCAAAGCTGGGGAGGTATCAGGGAAAAAGCTGTTTGAAAAGTCAAAGATTCTAATGTACAAATATGAAGGACAGAGAGTCTGCATTAATCAAACCTGCAAGGAGGAAATCCTAAGAATTAATGAGTAGCCAATTAGAGCAGTTTGTAAGACTAAATGCTGTATTATACCATTGATCCACACCTTAAACACTCATTGATTTTTTTACAAGGTGTTTCGTCTGTGAAAGGATGGTTAAAGATAAAGCTTTTAGTGAAAATTAATTTAAAGAGGATAAATGAAGGTATAACCATGCTAACTCAAAGCATTTAAGAAGTTCTGCTTTTTGGGAACAAGTATGTTACATTGGCATATGCCATGTCCAGAGCTGGGCTCTCCAGTACAAGAAGGACACAGATTTACTACAGCAAGTCCAGGGAAGAAACACTGAATATGGACTTGGAGCATCTCATTTGAGGAGAGTCTGAAAAAGATGGGGCTAATCAGTGTGATAAAGGGAAGAAGGCTCAGACTCTTCTCAGCGGTGCCCAGTGACACCAAAAGAAGAAGAGGCAATGGACACAATCTGAAAAGCAAGAAATTACTTTTAAACATTATAAAGAACACTTCTACTCTGAGGGTGGATTGACATCAGGACAGATGGACCAGACAGGTTATGGAGTCCCCATCCTTTGAGACACACAAAGCCCACCTGAACACAGCCTGAGCAACCTGCTCTGGCTAACTCTGCTCTGAGTACAGAGTTGGATTGGTGGTCTCCAGAAGTGCCCGCCAACCTCATCCATGCTGTGGTCATTCACAATGGGCAGGTTTCTCTCTAACTTCTTCAAGGAAAGATTAATTTTATTGATATTCAGATTTGCATATGCTGCTAGCAAGAAACACTTTTTCCATGGTTCAGATCGGTAGATATTGTGCAAAGAAAAATGTCCTTGTTTTTCCCTAGACTAAGTAGTTCTGAATGACCATACATACTAGCAAAGAATACTGTTCAAAGGGAGGAAAACACCAAGAGTTTATTTAGAAAAGGAGAGTTGTTCTTGAAAGGACATGTAACATTGTTTCAGGTTAAACATCTGCAGAGTGATACCTTCATTATTCTGCCTAGGATCTCAAAGTTTTGAGCAAATATATCCAAACATTTTGAAGAAAGTATTTTTTATAATAATATTTTTAATATTTATTTTACAGTTGAGTAAATAGAGCCACGGAAAATGTAAGCAGATAGTGCATCAAAGCAGTGCCTTACACAGAAATAGAAACCTATCTAGCAGGTCAAATTTCTGACTCTGACATAAGATTCCACTGCATCAATTGCATACTGCATTGTGTTATATGATAGTTTTTGTAATGGAGAAATACTATTATAGTTAAAATTAATACGTTGCAGATTAAGTGACTTTGTAAAGAACAGGTTTGCTCTTGTTCTGTAAAACAACTGTTTTAGAAAGACCTAAGAAGGTGATGCCACATCTACAATTGAAATTCGTTAAGAGCCAAGATCCTGACTCTCACTAGTGCTTTTAAAAAGTGCACATTCTATGTCTAACAACCCACATTTCTTCAGGCTCACAGAAGAGTAACTGGAAAATAGCATGAAGAAAATGTTTGTATAAATATGAAGTTAGGCACAGCTGTTCTAAGAAAGCATGAAGCTAAAATAGTATAGGAAATGGAAGCAAGGAATTCTTTTATGTTTAAAATATAAGCCTACATGAGAAGAGATTAATGAGATTAAAGAGATTAATGAATTCATCTGAATATGAGCTATTTCCTTTTTTGGACCCAGTAGGTTACGGTTTCATGAATATTTGTCAAAGTTAATGTTGTGAAACTGAGCTGTTGCTTTTTCTTGGAGAATAAAACTTGTTGTCTTCCTTTGTATTACACATTCTCTTTTAAAAAATGAAGAGAATGCAATGATTAATACATATTCTCCTAAATCCTCAAAAATTTGATTCAGCTGTGGAACAAGAACATTTTGCTTCTTGTGAAAAAGTAATGAGCTGTATAAATATAGGTATCGAAGCTTAAAGATGTCTGCAAATGATGAACAGCTCATCTCTTTGGAAACTTAATCTTTCTTTAGTTTCTTGACTTTCTGAGAAGAACCATCAGACTTTTCCTTATTTGCTCATACAATGTCACATTCATTATGGTGCTTATGGTGAGGGTGAAAGAAAAATGTCTTGTCCGGTTATGAGGTGACATACTTGGACATAACATAGCTGCTACTGCTGATTTTAAAAATAAATAAATACAAAAAAAAAAAAAACCTGATGGTTTCCCACAGTGAAACAATGAAGCAAAGGCACTATCATGCCTTTATGAAGGGCACTTTGCATATATATAAAAAACAATTATGATGATAAGTTTCTAAGTTCTAATTGCACAGATATATCCTTAATCTTGATTTGTAAGAAGACAGTATAATCATACATTAATTAAACTTGCAATTCTATTTTCATCTGAAATGTGTTTTATTCTCAAACAGATATTATTTTAAATTAACATCCTCCTTTTGGTCAAACTAATAGCAGATTTCCTGGAAAGGATAATTTGCCTTTCCATAAAGAGTTTCCAAACATGAAAGTCTGACCTCATGTACATATTAAGATTGTTCTCAATTTTTCTTGTCATTTATTAAAATCTAACACAAGGCGCTGAAAATACAATTCATTAAAAAAAAAAAGTACAAAACTGAGAACTTGAGAAATGCACATGACTTCAGTCTTTTCATATGATGATCATAACTTGTGACCACTTTAGCTATATTTAATTTGTATGTTGTGAATAATTTTGACCAGAAATGATATTGCAATGGCATTATTCATTAGGCAAAAATAAATGATTTTGTAAAAGGACTTATAACCACATGGTTGAATTAAACAGAGCATTTTAGTAAAGAGGTTCTGTGTAAAGCAGTATGAACCTTAATGTGTACATACTTGTATTCTAGTTGAAATTGGTATGAATTGAATTGGTACACAATAAGCATAGCTCTGAATACTTGATATATACATGCAAGTTGCAGGAATTGCATATCTTAAAATTGTATGTAGAGAGGCAAAAAATGTGAATCTATGCTAGTGTAGTATTTGAAACAATACAATTTGAAACAATACATGGCTTTGTTTGATTTTGTTGATGTGTTAGTTGTTATAAACACAAGAAATAAAATGTTTTAGATAACCATATATGGCAAAAGTGCCCATAACTGTTTCAGACTACGTTCTGTGGGACTGGTGGAGTTACTTCACTGCAGTAACTGAAGGTAGCATTGATCTAAACACAGCAGTTTGCCTGAGCATACTGCTAAATGTTCAAACACTTAAAATTGCAATTGTATGTGCTAATGCCCTGCAACATTCAAACACAAAGAACTGCATTAAATTCAGTGTTAGGACTGCATAGTGATGTCTTCTGGGTAGTCTTGAGCCATTTTTATAGGACATATACTTCAGTTTGGCATAAAATCTTATAATGTGGGATTTTAAACACTGGAAAAAAAATCTGTAGCTGTTTCACTCAAAGGAAATTTTTCATTTGGTTTTCGTGGATTTTTTTTTTCTATAGATTTGTTTCACTTTGAAAAAAATTTAGTTATTAGATTATTATTATATTAATTAAGTATTTATTTACTTTAAAGAGTTAGTGCTTTTTTTTTTTTTTTTTTTTTTTCTGAGGCAGAAAGATTCCAGCCTATGGAGATGTGGTGAATAGTCTCATGTGGTGTATTGATTGTTCTTGGTATACACAAGTTCTTTTTAAGAGGTACTCTCATATCTTGTGAGATCTCAAAATATCTTTTTAATCCTCCTAGACTATCTTCTGAGGTCTCTCTCATCTGTTGAGATATTCAAAAGCCATCTGGACATAGTCCTGGGCAACGTGCTCTAGGCAGCCCTCCTTCAGCAGAGGGTTTGGACCAGATGACCTCCAGACGTCTCTTCCAACCTAAACAATTCTGTGATTCTGTGAGAGACATTTGTTTTTAAGCAAATAATGAGCTAACAGGGAGAATGTCAATTAACCGTGCTCATGAATGTATAGCTTTGTTCTCACATCATTACATTTTTATTTTTATTTTTGGCTATTGAACATTACCAGGCTTCCAGTACATGCTTTTTATTTATTTATTTTTGTGTGTGTATGTGTATGGATCTTTTAACAGTTTCATAATTAAAGTTCAGCACACATGTAATTATTTGTAAGGTAAGAGCCTAATAAATGATGTCTTAAAAGGATGTAGATGAAACTGATAGTACACTAGGCCCTTTGCACAACCCCCTCATATGCCTTTATGTTAGCATGAATCTTCTAAACCCAAATTATTTCCACCCTATTTGAATTCCCCTCTACAGAATGACATTGCTCCTTGGCTGTGGAACTAGCCAGAATCAAAGAATTTTGAGCACATCAGGGAATTCTGAACATGAACTGCTGGCCTCAGCATTTTATCACTGCTAAATTAGGATAATAATATTTTCTGTTTTCTCAGGCTACAGGAACTGACCTCAGAACTGTATTGGACTTGACTCTGCTGAACAGATGTTGTAATGAGATGATAAAAAATCTAATTTGTTCCATAGAGGAAAGGAGCAGAAAACTATTTTATTTACATGAAGGGCATAACTACATTAAAACAATTCAATGAAAACTACATATTTGAGAAAGTTATTACTGAATAAGGTTAGGGCTAGGGCTTATAAAATACTTACCTACAAGCTGGTATGTCCCTGGCTGCTATAGACATAATATCCCACTCAAAATGCTGCACTGAGAACTTCGTGCCTGTGGTGGTTCTGCTCGAGTGGGCAGCCGAGCTCCACCACAACCGCTCTCTCACTCCCCCTCCTCGAAGAGGAATGGGGAGAAAATATGATGAAAAGGGCTCAAAGGTTGAGATAAGGACAAGGAGATCGTACAATAATTATTGTAACGGGCAAAACAAACTTGGCATAGGGAGACAGTAAGATTTATTGCTTATTACTAACAAGCTAGAGAAGTGAGAAGCAAAGGAAAGAAACCAAAAGCACCTTCCCACCCATCCACCCTCTTCCAGCTCCTCCCCCTGAGTGGCGCAAGGGAACGGGGGAATGGGGGTTATGGTCAGTCTACTGTGCTTCTTCTCTGTTGCTCCTTCTCAGTCACTCTCGTCCCCTGTGCTGTGGGGTCCCACCCACGGGATACAGTCCTTGATGAACTGATCCAGCGTGGGCTTCCCACAGGCAGTAGCTCTTCCAGAACTGCTCCAGGTATTGGTCCGTACCACGGGGTCCATCCCTCAGGAGCAAACTGCTCCAACCTGGGTCCCCCACGGGCAGCAGCTCCTGCCAGGTCACCTGCTCCTGCGTGGTCTCTTCTCCACAGGCTACAGGTCCGGCCCGGAATCTGCTCCGGCAGGGGTCTTCCACAGGTGGCAGCCTCCGTCAGTGCAGGTCCACCTGCTCCACCATGGTCTCCTCCACGGGCTGCAGCGTGGAACCCTGCTCCACCGTGGTACTCCATGGGCTGCAGGGGAACATCCTGCTTCACCATGGTCCTCACCACAGGCCGTAGGGGACTTCTGCTCCGGCGCCTGGAGCACCTCTCCCCCTCCTTCTTCACTGACCTTGGCGCCTGCAAGGCCGTTCCTCACTCCTCTCACTCTTCCAGCTGCTGTATAGCATAGCGTTTTTTTCCGTCTTAAATATGCTCTCACAGAGGCGCAAAACAACATCATTTATTGGCTCAGCTCTGGTCAGCAGTGGGGCCCTTACCAAACATGGGGCAGCTTCTAGATCCTTCTCACAGAAGCCACCCCTATGGCCCCCTGATACCCAAACCTTGCCATGTAAACCCACTACAGTGCCTGAGCTCTAGGAAACTGAATGGGGAAAACTGGAAGCTTAATGCAGCAAACTTGAAAACTTAAGGCTGAGTGAGAAATGCTAGAGAGCAGCACAGGAAGGGTATCTGAACATCTGCCCCATGACAGGAGCTAATCTTTGTCCTTTGATCCAGCAGCAGGATGTCTATGGAGAGAGCAAAGTTTGGAGTCCTCTCCCTGTACCAACCTCTTCCAGACTTTCATTCTGTTTTTTCTGGAATAGTTGAACAGAACCTACTGCTGTCATTGCAAAGAAATAAGAGTAATATGATAGTACCTACTGTTTGTAGTGTACCATATACTACAAACACATGCCAGGAGGTAAGAGAGCTGACTTCTGCAGTTCCACGTCTCCCACATGAGAACTTCAACCACCAAGTGTCATGCTGGTGTGGGTGGGCAACCCCTCACACGTATCCTCTGCTTCAGACCAACAAACAGCACTGCAGGAATGGGACTGAACCACCTGGTGCCCAGCAGTGAGCTGTAGACATGGGGAAATTGTCCTGAGAGTAGCCACTGCAGGTCAGGAACTACCTTTTCTAGGTGATTTCCCTAATTAGTCAAATAGACCCTGTTCCTTCATCTTTTATCTTGCTGTACCCCCATGACTCTTCCTTCCCTGCCTGCCAAATAGCTCTGTTTCAACAGCACAAGGATATTTGTCCACCTAGGCTGGCTAGCTTCTGTGAGTGGATTCATGCTATCAATGTTTTATTTATTTATTTTGTAAATTCTAGGCAGAAAAATGTACACTATTTTAGCTTAGCATGTGGCAAAAGCTGAATGTTTGTATTAATAGATTCATGTACTGTTTACTTTTTGTTTGTATTATTCTGTTGATCCTTAAATGCAAAAAAAAAAAAAAAAGAAAATCATTATAAATATTTTAGATGTTTTTTACTTGTAAGTTCTTTTCCCACAGCTGGTGGTCTATTTTGCCAATTTGGGTTAAAAGAACATGATCATTTGGAAATCTAATCCATATTAAAAGCAGAGTTAAAAGAATAAATTACTACACCTGCTAATAACCCCCCTGCCAGTTTTCCTATTTCTTTTTAAGATCTTTTTTTCCCCTATCCTCTCTCACTATGCCGGGGTTTGATCGTTCACTCATTGCTGTGAAAGGCAGCATCACCATCGACTTTGCTACATGTGGGCTTTAAAGCTGCACAGGAGTGAATGCAAGGTTCAGCATCGCATGACAGACTGCCTGGGGCTGCTGTGGGGCCACCCCCCATGCATCTTCATTCATGTACCACCACCGCAGAGGCTGTTCTTGGTAGAGGTTTGGCATTATGTTTAAATCAGCTTGCTCAGTCCCTCTGTGGCAGAGGAAATCTCAGGGCGGCTGATTTGACATGTGTCTTGTGCCCTCGGAGACCCTGGAAAGCAACTGAAGGAACTGACTGTTCCCAAAGGGCCCAGATATGCACAAAGTCAGAGGAGGAACAGAACTACACATAAATAAAGTAATAGCTTTTTGTGTATGTGGTATAGATCCTGGGTGCAGACCCTGAGTGCATCATCTTCCATGAGATAACTAGGATATTTGTGAAGTGAAAGCATTGCCAGCAGATGGAAGTCTGCTATGTTCAGCACTCACAAAGCTCCCCATCAGTCTGTGACTCACCCACCCACCTGAGCCACAATGCCAGCGAGGTCAGCGCTTTGCTGTCTATATCTCAGACTAATTCCCCTCCTCATACGAGCCCATGGCATGCCTGCTCCACCCAGACCTGCAGTACCACTTCAACAACCTCTGGTCAGGTCTCTTCTCAGCTGTGTCTCTTCTAGGAGGCCTGAAGGAAATAAGGCCATGGATGACAAACTAACCTGGCAATTGGGCATAATCTGGGTAGCTAATAAAATCAGCTGGTTGCTTTATCATCAGTATAATGGTTTTCAGTTGATCACGTGTCAAAGTACCATCTCTTTAAACCTCTATTCTCTTCACACATATGTATACATAAACCAGCGGTAACCAGACCTCCACTTAGCATTTTGGTGGTGGGGCAGAGGCTAAAACTTCCTGGCACTTGTTCACAACCCCAAGATACACAGCCACAGTGCACTCATTCAGCTGGTCATCTGGTTCAACATCTTGCAACAACCATTTCCAAATGCTTCACCAAAATGTGTTCCTGTCACTCATTATGCAATCTAGGCAACTACAAGCCTTAAAGGAGAAACTTCTTTTTAACTCCAGACATCGCAGCATCTCACTTTTCCATCAGACATCTTTTTCCTAGGCCAGAAGGATATTTTCATTTGTCACAAGCATACATTTTCCCGTTTCAATAATATAAAGTTCTTAACAAAATGACTTTCATATTTCTTCTGGATTGTCTCAGGCAGGAAATGTTTTGTATCTTCTGACAGTTAATCAGTAAAGCCCTGTTCTTGTGATGCATTAAAAAAAAAATAAAAAAATCTTCAGCCCTAAAGTAATGATTAATTTATGCAATATTTGAATGATTTTCATCAGTTAGTAGATATGATGATTTAATTTTCCTGTATAATGATTTCATCGTAGATATCTCACTTGCCAAAAGAGCTTGACTGATCTGATGTGAATACTGCTTTTTATTACAGTAAATCACTGTACAATTTTGTTACAACATTTTGCTACTTCCTTACTTCAATAGATGATTCAAAATAATTGCACTTTATTTTCATTTTGAAGTTTGGTTGTTTTAAATGAGTCATTGATGAAATTGTTAATTCCCTAAAGTAATTCAGAATCCAGGCTGCTAATTTTAATAGCCATCTGCTTCACTCTGAGCATAAGTGCCCGCTTCCATAGCGAGCAGCTCTGTCTGCCCAACGTAATTTTGTCTTTTCCCGTATGCATTTAACAGATGCGCTTCTGAAGATCTACAGGATCCTGCCTGCCTCGTTTAAACACCCATTCCTCTCCTTTGATTGTACTGTGTTTTTTCAGCACCTTGGGAGATTTCTTCAATCAGATTAGGTGCGGGCCACCTTCAGAGAAAATACAGGAAGACAGTAGCAAATGTTAGAGAAATGCATTTGGCATCCAATCTGCCCAGCCTTTTCAGAAGGGGCTAGGAGTGTGCCAGCAACCACCTTATCCATGTTAATAAGGGTGCTGTTCAGAATGTAGGGAACTATGGACTATGAAGAAACCCATGAAAAGGAACAAGGAAAAGAAAGCTAATTGTCAGTAATCTTAAAATCACTATGCAGGGCCCTGCATTTATGTATGAATTAAAATTCCAGTTTCAGTTCCCTGGTATGTTTTTGTGTATACAGCAATGCATACATCAGTTTGAGTCTTTGAGTCTGAGTCTTGAATCAAACTGATTCAAGAAGCAAAGACTGAAAGTCTAGATTTGCCATTTTTCACCAATGCTGTGTGTCCAGAGTAATAGGTGAAGCCAGACTTCTTCCCATGTGCTTTCTCTTATGGCTTCATGACTTGTGTATAGCTGCTTGTGGTAGCTGCCCTGCTTCAGGATGTGCTCAGGATATCCCAGGAGTGGCTATTCAGGGAATATCTGGCAGCATAAAATGCTGTCACAGGTGACAAATATAGGAATGCCAGTATCATCAAATCATCATGTTCAGGTATACTTAGGTGACTAAATTTAAACACACAAGGAATTTTCAGGTTACCTGGTGGAATATCTAATGAATTCAGATTTTTCTGGAAAACAGAGTAGATCATCATCTAGAACTTCAAGAGGGCTTTATTGGCTTACCTCCCAGTTCTGATTTTCTCTTTAACAGAAATAGATTTTTGCAAGCAGCAGGGGATGTTTTAAGCTGGCCTTCTGAACTTGGCATATAGGAAGGCCAGGGGATAGCTGAAAAGAAGCCTAGGGGGTAATAATACATTGTCAGAGTTTGCAAACTACCTGCTTTCATTAGCACCTTAATATTGGGGGTAAAGTAGACACCCTACCTGATGGTTGGCCTTTCTGGGATCATCAATCTTGGGCAGGAGGCTGGTCAGTACGCCAGCTGCAGTTCACAGGTAGTTTCCTCTCTCAGTCATTATGTACAAAAGTGTAGAAAGCTAATTACTCAAGTCTGAGTTAGTGGAGCTTTAGCACTGTCTGGTTCTTCTGACCTTCTGTCTCTCCAGTGCAGGTTGATGCTAGGAAAGAAAGTAAGGACCTCTTGAAACTTGCTTGAGATGCTGTGAAGAGCATCAATTAATGTAGATCAAGATAGATGGATGAAAATGTGTTTGTGGTTGTCTGTGATAGAGCAGAGGAGGTTGTAGGGTGTTTTGTTGTGGGGACAGTAGTGCTGGAGTTAATTTCTGCATAATGGGATTCTAGGAAGGACTTTTAGGTCTGGAGAGTGTGGAAGCAATTAATTTGTATTTGGGAGGGGTGGGGGAACAGAGAAGATACAAAACTTGTGCTAGGAGGCACAATGTTATGGAAGGGTGTCTAATTTCATGCAAATTGATTTTTTTATTTTCATCATTTTTTATTATTGTAGTCTGCTTGCAAATGAGATTACTGGCACTCAGTGCAGTGGAATTATATATGTGTTGCTCCTGGGGTAGGATCAAATGCTCAAACAGTTAGCCATATATACTTGGTGAAACATATGCAAGAGTTTCTAAGTTTGCCAAGAGTTTCTAAGCATTGTTCTGTTTAGGGAACCATTCATTGGAATGGGTAAGGTAATAAAAGTTGTCTTTGCAGAGTTAAAAATAGAACTACTATTTTGTTTCAGAACTACTGAAACAAAAAATCAGAAACAGCTTGAAGCTTAGCCAAAAAAAGAATATTCTCTTCTATATTATTGTCTTCTGTGGAAGAGAAAAGTTTTTTTCCGTAGTAGTAAGAAGACTACTTGTTTTGGAGATGTATGCAATCTTCATCAAGAATAAATTAATTCTTGTATAGCTTATAGGTCAGTTTTTCCTAATTGGATTATGAACACATGTAAATTTAACTATTTTAAATAAATATTTGCAAGTAAGTTCAACTTCTTGCAAAGTTTTCAATAGTCTACAAAGTCAATCCTGAGGTGTAAATGCTGTAATCACTTTTTTTTTTTTTCCTCTTCTAATATTGAAAGTTTTGATCTGTAGATGTATTAAGTGGAAGTTGAGCCCTGTGTGGAGAAGCAGTACATCAAATCCTCCACTCAATATCTCATTCTGAAAATTATGTTTATAGAGACAAGCCACAGAAGTAAGTGAAGGGTCCAATTGTAGTTGAAGGAACATAACTTTGATTTATACATTAAAAAACTTTAACATAAGTTTTAATCCTTTTTAGGAATGGTACACCTTGGTGGGGGAGCACAGGTCTACATTTTTCTACTTCTGTTTCTCTCATTTCTACTTGCTGCAGACTGCTTCTTAATTATTCACCTGAGATCATAATGCATATCAGCTGGGAACTGTTTAGACTTTCCTTCACCTGATAACTCTCCACGAGTGGCCCTAATTCCACTCATGATTCCGCTGATGCTTCACAGCCCAGGTATTTTTCTCTCTTTGTTAAGTTGCAGTAGCTGTGATAGTTCAAAGTCTGCCACCTTTCCAGTAAGTAAATTTGATCCTTGATCATTTAGACTATGGTCATCTTGGAGGTCCTCTTGGTTTTGGAAAAACATTCAAAGAGGACTGATGTCTGTTCTGGTCTGTGATGGGAAAGTAGCAGAAGGTATAAATTCCTTTTGACACCTCATATAGAGGTGTCACATACTTAGGGGGAAGCGCGATCATGAGTTTCTAATATCTAAACCCTGTGCATAACTCATTTTTTGAGGAAGACATTATACAATTGTTAATAGTTTAAGATTTTTTTTATTTTTAATTTTTTTGTATGTCCACCATACTACATCTATTTATAACTCAGGTCACATTTGAACCACTTGAAGATTTGAAATGTCTGTTTTATATAACTGATCAGGAAAAACCTATGAATTCCTAAATACAGATTTTGATGCTGCCTGTCAGATTGATTTACCCTATACAGACTCCTCTGCATGCATCTCTCCATGATAGAGATACAATTGGAAAGGGATTGATCTCACTGAAGTCAGTGTCAGGGGATTGAGCTCTGAGCATGATTTTGGGATGTAGTTACTTTTTGCTAATAGCTGATGTTAATTTCTATGATTTTTCTTCTTCTTTCTTCAAGGCATTGTATTCTTAACTATATGCATTTTTTGCTTATGGATTGAGAAGACAGTTCTGTTATTGTGTTACGTAGTTGAGATGTGAGGAAACCCATCTCCTTTTCATGTAATGTATGCCAAAACAAAATTGGTGTACTTAAAGAAAGGAGACTTCTTCCTTGTTTTCTCTGTCTTTAAATGCTCTTAACTATCTTTATCTATTTGAGTTGAAGGTTCTTCAGAGAACTAAACATTTTTTACTTTGTATATCTATAGTAAAAGTCTCCTGATTTTTCGGAGGCCTACTACCATTACTATGCAACAAATAAAAATAATAATACTGCTAATAAAATCTTAATTGCATTGGTCCTCCTGCAAAACCTGTTCAATAGAGTATCTGCTCACTCTTAAATCTGTTGTTGTATGACATCTCATAAAGAATGGAGTGTGTTCTTGGGTACATCCTATAAATTATTGCTGTCCTTGTTGAATGTATAATACTCCTTGGTTGAGAAACTTAAAGTATGAAATATTGTTTAAATTCTTCCCACAATACATCAGTATTTGAAGAGTAGCATAAACTCCAATATCCCTGAATAACATTCTCTTGCTTCAATACAGCTTACAAGGAACACAGTATGATTTAAAATAAATAAATAGAAATCTAATGTTTGCAACTTTATTTTTCCATAGTTAGTGATTTTAGTGTTTCTTAAGCCATAATTGCATCTAGTGCTACTGCTTTGCTGCTTCTATATTCTCCAACTTTTGATATGCAATGTTTGGTAAGGTCTTTCAATGGCAAATAAAGTTGCGAATCAAAGATATGTACTACTTAAATATATATGTTGATTATGTTCAATATAAAGCAATACATAATTTGAGTAACTTAAGAATATAAACATGATAAAATTCAACTACCCTTAGAAAAGCCTGTTGGGAGAAAAAAAAAAAAAAAAGTGCTAGGTTTTATTAATTTAATCTATTTAATAAGTGTGTGTATGAAAAGGTAGAACTTGTTAAGTATTAATAAGGCAAGAGTATTTTTGACTGACTCATACACAAATATCCTGTAAATGCATATTAAATAAATATTTTTCTCAAACCTTAAAAGTGAGCTAGTAGCTAACTTAGAGTTCCTTGTGTTGACTTCAGTGTTTTCTTCAAAGCCATTTTATGCTCTTTCAGAAACTTACTGGTGTTGCTTGTATGCACTTAATATTGTCAATTGCAGGTAGTTCTTGTGTTGGAGAACTTGATACAACTTCTGGAATGCCTGTCCAGTACTGCAATCTTGAAGTTTTAACGAGAATAATGTGGATGTTTTTTTTTGTTGTTGTTTGTTTGTTCATTTTTTCCAGAACTAGTTGAAGTGAAGAACGTGACTTGGGGCTGGAATTAAATTGAATGGCAGGATTCCTCAGTACTCCATGAAGGCAGCCTGCAGTAGGTCTTTGAGACTTTGAGTCTCAAAGTTTTGAGTACGTGTTCAGAGTAGGTGTTTTACATACATATGCATAACTGAAGGTACATGTTTATGCTATTATCTGCAAATAGGTATAGATTTACATCTATTTAGTATCTGTGCACCAGAATTGGACTAACACTCAGCACTGAGACTCCACACATTTTTCTGGCACTGCTACCAGCATCCTGGAATCAATGTCCCAGTTACAAGGAGGCCAGTACTGATTATTTTAGCTATTAAGTTAGCTGTGAGCTCTGATAGGTGGCATATACTTACAGTACAGAAAGCACTTATAGGAAGCTATCATTTTCAGTAGATGGCAGGAATGTTCTGGAATTGAGCCATTGCATGCTGTATAATATGGGCTCTGAGGAGACTTCATTTGAAAGCTGGTATGTTTTTACTTAATCAACCAACAGAAAGGTGAAAGAAGGAAGCAAAGCTCAGCTAGTTCCCAGTTTTATTCCATTGAACACATCTCCTTCCCAAGCCGTGTCTGCAGTCCTTGAATCAAGTAAACTTATGACTATACATCCTTCTAAGCAAAAACCGTGGGTTTAAGTCACTCTGAGGAGTTTCTGTTGTATATAACGTGAAGTAGCATATACAGCTGACAGAGAAATTGAATGTTTGTTCACTGAGCATTCAGCTGGGATATTTCTGTTTTGAATAGTTTATAAACCAGAAAGCACCAATTTAAAATTTTCAAGGAAGTGAAAAATTTCCTTATGTCCCAGTGTTTGCGTGTATAACACCGGTGTAGTTGTTGACTCTGAAGTATTGATTTAAAATGAAGCTGTTCTACTCCACAAACATATTTACCCAGGAGACCAAAGCATTGTTAATTCTATGAACTGGAATAATCTCATGAACTTCATTGTATTGCAATTTTTAGGGATAACTGGAACGTTCCTGTGTTTCTGAGAACTTTGGCAACCAGGTCAAACTGACTTTCTATTTATAATTTATTTTCACTTTTATATGGAACATGCTAGTAAAGGATTACATATTTTAATTAAATTTTTCTTATCTCACCGTCATTCATCTTGTTGGTTGGTTTGCTTTTCTGTATTCTCTGAATGTATCGTATATTATTATGATTATGAAAAGGTAAGTAATTGTGTACCTTAGAAGCAATATAACATCTTACTATTCTGTTTTAAGTTGTGCCAAAGATGACAAATTAAACAACAGTTGTGCAGTGCTCATAACCGTACAGCAAATAAAACTTTAAAGATAAATAAAAGGCTTCTGTGGAATACATCAAACTGAATTTATTCCAGTCCCTTAGGAATAACAAAACTTGTTTCTGATCCTTTTAAATAAAGAACTAGAAAAGGGAAATATAAACAATACATTAAATAAGGACTCAATTCATGCTATAGATGCAATTAAATTATTTTGCTCATGAATTAGTTCAAATGAATGCATTAAACTATTTTTCCCACAATGAAAATTTTATAATACATTTTAAGAAAATATATTTAATACATGTATGCAACGGAAAATGGCTGCAAGAGACATTGTGATCTTCGTAGCTTTTTGTTCTGAAGCAATGATCTAATAACTAGGAAATATCTACTGAGTCTTCTGCGCAAACATTGCTACATATCTAACAAATCATTCAACTTTAAAAAAAGGTCTTCTAAATGTATTTATCTTTTCCAGTACCATTAGTCTGGAACACCTCTTATGTTGTTTATAAGGTACCATGTACATTTGCAGCACTAAGAGACTTTTATTAGTAATTAGGTCAATAAAATTCCCATTTAAAATCCCTTTATGATCTATGTAAGTGACAAATTAACCCTCTGAAGAAACCACAAAGACTCATCAGACCAGTAATGCACATTCAAAGGAAATCTCTAAAATTAATCAGTAATATACCCTAATAGATAACATAGAAAGCACGCACAAATTACATTATCAAATAAATCTCAATAGTGTGTCTTTACTCAAAATAATCTAGACATCCACATTTATACTTGCCATGTGCCGTCCCTAGTTTTAAATTGTCAATTGTCTTGGTTGAACTTATTTTCACACATGGAGTTGCACTGTGCCATGTAAAACAGTTCAGTTGTTTTCCATATATATGCTTTAACATAAATGATGCTTAGCTATGTTAGAGAATACTTTTTATTCATAATTGTCTAAAAAAATGTTGTTTTGGAGGGTATTTTGATTTATTTATTTGTTTCTTTATTTTCTGCAGTGGATTTCTTAAGAACCTGTTGTGAAATCAGTTTATTCTCATGCATCACCTAGAACTTTTCTTTGTATCTAAAGAAATATTGTCTTTGTAGCTTGGCCAAGCATTGCCTTCCTCAGTGCTGTCATTGCAGCTCTCAGTGTTAATTCAGTGCTGTATCCTATGTAAGCATCTCTCCTTAATATTTCTCTTGCAAATGTCTCTTGCATCTTATTCCAATTCTCATGCAGTCCTCACCATTGTGGAAAACACTTCCCTTGCCCATGTTCAGGGAGTGAAAAAAGCAAAGAGTATTATTATTTTTTTCTTCTTTAAGCTAGCCATAGTCTTGCCTGTGATATCATGAAGGTCACGACATCATGACAGTGCTCAAATTGTTGTTTTCCATAGTAAAAACTCTGGGCTGTGTTCCTTTGTCAGTAGTTTTGTAGTATAAGTTACAGTACCACTCAGCATTATTATGCTGTGCCCATTTAGAGGCAATGAGATTGTTGCTAGCTATGCTTCTTGTTTGCTGAGCTTAGTTTGTTTTGCTAGTTTTTATTTTCCTTGCTATTCTCCGGTGTAAAGTTTCTAAAATATGCATGCATAATCATGATTTTCCTCCTGAGGCTTTACTGTTCCTTTTAAAGGTCTTAATGCTTGGGTCTGGCAAATATTCCTTCCTTTTCCTAATTTCTGCTTTATCATCTTTGGCAACTGGTATAGAGTGTTATCTGTGCTTGTCTTTATCATATCTCCATACGTAGTGGCATCATGTCTTGATTTGCTTTCCTTGTTGCCTTTGTGTATTTTATAACAAGATCTGTGTTTATTAGAGGGGCCCCAAGAATGTGTCACCTGAATTTCAGTCACTTGTTTTACCTGGAGGGGGAAAAAAGAATAGTAAAACAACATTTGATTATTCTGTGAGAAGACTGATGATCCCACAGCTTTACCTTGGATATAAGTATTTCACAAATCTTTCTTTTTTGTTAAGGTTTTAAGAAATGCGTACATTTCTGAGCATAGAATGGTGTAATCAACTATATTATTTCCACGCACTTTCTGTATGAATTTCAGGCCTCATGGGAATAGTTGTTAATGTTGGTTTGTTTATATCTTTGTCTTTCTATACACTGGATTTTTTTTTCCCTTCTCTTTGAATTTAGCTTTATTCTCCATGCAGGAAGCCAAAATACTCTAAGATAGTAACCAACTTGTCTTTCATTTCATTCTGAAAACAATCCTCAGTTAACTGTAAACACTCAACTGCTACAATGAGGTGACTTACAACAGCTTGCAATTAATACTTTTGTTATAAACAGAATAAAGGATGATTAAAAATAATATTTTTTATGTAAATATGTGACTATTTTCCACTGAAAAGGAGTGGGGAGGCAGCTCTTCAAGGTGAAGAAGATACCTAGTTGGGGCTGTGCAGCTGGATAGTTTGGTTGTGATAGAAGTACCTGGTTGAGCAGGATGTGCTTGGACAATCTGGGAGCAGACCTACGAGCACTGGCTGTGGCTTTACAGTCAGTAAGAAAGTCTGTGGATCTTGAAGACATTGTAGTTTGTGCTGTCACAAAGCTTCATTTGGAAGTGTGGAGTGTCCCACTCTTCTGCCCGTTCCTTCTACTTACTTTGGGTGTACTTTAATAAATGACCCCTTTGTGCTTTGAACCATTGCATGCTTGTGATTCAAACTTAGTAATGTGAGTGCCTGCGCACAAAAGCACACATTTCTTTCCATCACAGCTGCTTTACATATGTGGCTTTATGCAGTGGACACAATTTTTGATTTTTTTATTTGTTAACATGGTATTTAAATGAGGTTCTAACATGGTAAGAGCATATTATTAAGATGTTGCATGCATGCTACAACAGCTTGATTCCAGCTGCTATATTTCATTGTCATGATCAACTAAAATGTTAGGGGATTTTTCTCTTTTTAAGTGTTGCATGCTTTTGGTAATTAAATGGAAAGAGAAAGCACTGCTCATGAAATGGAAAAGGGAGGGTGAAGTTCTTTACGACTGACAATTTCAAATAATTTGTATGTCAGCCTCACAGAGGAGAAAACAACCATGGTCTCTTAGAAGCCCACCTTTCTGTGAGTGTCTGGGGGAAGCATTCTTTATGTCTTTGAAAAGTAAAATAAAATGATTGCTGGACGATTGAGAGTATAGGGTATATCCCTTGCCTTACTGCCTTACTCAACTATACCTCGGGACCTGCTAAGTTTTATTTTAAAGTCGCTTATCCTTGCTTGTAATATTTGCAGAGAGACTGTTGTGTCACAGTTGTCATTCTTAGCCTCTGTCAAGTCAAAACACAGAGCCGACAATCTGCTCTACAACCTGTCAGCTGTCCAGGGTTTTCTCTGCTCATGCTGGCTGAACAGATTTTTTTGAGCCACTGTTTTATTTATTTATTTTTGTTGTTCTTTTTATTTTGCTGTAGTATTCCTCTTGATTTCTGCTGTTGCTTTCACTGGATTTTTTTTTTTTTTTTTTTTTTTTGTAACTCAATGCACAAGTCTGGAGTTTGTGAGTCAGAATTCTTGCTAGTCTAAATGTCTGCAAAGTCTGAGAGGATTTGCAGTCACTCTGCATTTCATGGAGGATTGGGATGTGTGTGTTTTTCGTTTTACAAGTATCATATCAAGTATCTTCATGATGTGAAGAGAATTTTCATGATCAAAAGTGTGATTCTTTGGGGAAAAAAATCAGTTTCATCAAGGCAAATACTGCTAGTGCACTTGGGCAGGATTCTCCTCAAAGCTGGCTCTAGATCAAGTCCTAAATTAAAATTGTAGTAAAGCTAGGACTGATGCTGAGGCTTTGAAAACCTTTATAATCATTATTAATAATTGCTCTAAAGAAAATTAATGGAAAATGATGGAAACATATTAATTGAAATTATCTATCTCTTTCTATACGAGTGTTTGGTTTGCTTTGTTCTTTTGAAATTTATTTTCATAGCTGTTGCATGGACCTGCTGTTTAGTTTCCTGTCCTCTGGCATTAGTCAGTCATGATACAGACTTTCTCAAAGGCTTGTGACAGACTGTGCACCCATTACTGTTAATTTCAAAGAAAACTGGTGAACAAACTCTGATTTTTGTATTTGTTGACTATTGAAAAGGTACTAAAAGCTGTGTGTTTTTCAAGTATACCATTAAGCCTTGAATGCATGAAAACATAGGTTAGTTCAGATTATTTCTTCTGATGTAAATTTGAAGCCTTGCACTCACTATGTGTTTGATATCTGAGGTGCTGGGAAGTCCTGGGATGCTTATGATCTCAGTGTCTTCATGACCTCTGTCCTAAGCTTTATTATTTACCATGAATCTTGCAAGGCTGTACCTTGTTTGTTGGGATCTGATTCGGTGAGGAACAGTCTTCAGTGGAACAGACCTTTTTCTGAAGAAAATAATAAAGTTTTGTAACTTTTTTGTTTTGCAGAAATATTGTGAAACAGTGCTAATAACAGTTTAGATTTAATACCTGGCTGTTTTTTATATAACCTCACTTTGCAATACCTGTTAATCTACGACAATATGCGCTTGGTTTTAAGCAGGAAATATTTTGTTGTCTCACTGTTTTATTTTTAGCAGTAGGAGATTGTATTTATATTGGAATGTAACATTTACAGAAATTAAACTACAAGGATCTCATTCCCTACCCTTTTTCCATCGCCTTTTCCATGTTGTTTCCATGCTATTTACATACAAGTATCTCCACTTTCCATTATGACTGGTCAAGGGAGTCCTGAGCAACTCATTGTCCAAATTCCATCAGTTCTGTATAAATGCAGCCTTGTCCTTGTGTGAGGCCCTTTGTTCAATATAGGCTCTTGGAGATCCTCAGTCAATTGGTTTCCAATGAAGGGGATGTGGAAAATACTGCTCTGTTTTAAAACAGCTGAAGGAATTGGTGATCCTTTTCTCTCCCCTTCTCATGTAGTGATTTAGGGAGTGCTTCTTCAGTACTATTATTGCCGGCAGAAAAGATTCAAATACCTGCTTGACTGCGAAGTAGAGAGTGGGTTAAGAAAGGGGGAGAGGTGAAAAGACACTCCTATATATTTTGTTTGATGGGTTTCATTTGCCATAGATTTGTGCAACAGATTGAAGTAAAATGGAAATAGAAGAAAAAAAGATGGTGGTTATGTTGTTCACCTATGACTGTGAAGTTTTTGAGTCTAGTAGTTCCAGTAACTACTTTCGAATTTAAGTTCAAAAGGAGATTGCAAACTTGACCTTCTCATTTTCACCTGGGCACTATGCAGATGGACACAGATCTGCTGCTTTTCTACCTGGCCCAGCAGTTCCCAAAGCATGCCCACTCTGGAGGAGCACTAGCAACTCCAATTGAGGGAGCTCCTGGTCCAGACTTCTCTGTACTGCACTACTCTATACTGTACTTAAGGAATGCACGTAAATGCATTTGGGATTTGTGCCCCTCCAAATGAGGAAATCATAACATTTGAAGTTAGCTGTGTTACTTGCATGGGTAACACTCTGAGAAACTGCTGGCTAAAATCAGGCCAACTATCTATAATTTAAAATAATGGCCCCTGGACTTCCTTGAAAGAAGGCTTGCATGTCTTGCAGAGCAGATGCTGATGTATAAAAGCCGGGTATAGAAAAGGATGCCTAAAATTTGCTGAACAATATTAAAGTTGTGCCTCTGTCCTCTTCATGTTTGTATTAATTAAATTGCTCCCTGTTCAACCTGTTTTGTCTTTCCTTCATCCACTTCAGCCCCTGAGCATGCTAATACAAGTAGTTAATATAGATCTCATAGATTCTCTCTGTTGATGATTAGTTGAACTCAGAGTGACCAACTTTGGTTTAGATACCTGAATTTTAACTTTCTAGAGTTGAAAAGATGAGTCTTATCTTTTGATGCTAAAAGGAATTGTAAGAACGTAGCCAAATGCTTAAGTGTCTTGCAATAAGCAAATGGACATTTCTTTTTTACTTAGCAATGTTATTAATGATATTTTTACCCTTCTCAAGGTGTGAGCCTTATGTTGTGCTAGTTTAAAAACACTTCAAATTAACTATTAAATTTTGCTTTTCCAGGGGCCACTCGGCCAGAATTACCAACTACTATCTAAGGTACTGTTAGATCCCATAACTCTGAGTATACTCTTTTCTTTTTCTTTCTTTTTTTTTTTTTTTTCTCTTAATCTAGCTTTTTACTATTTCCTGATCTGACTACTCATTATATATCTTACCTTAAGCAGCTTAACTAGATAATAAGTAAGGGATAGCTAGGGAAAAGAAATTGGCTGAACAGTTTCTTTCTGATAGATGACCCAATATAATATAGCTAATAGTGACGAGTGGGTTTCTTGGAAGGGTTTGATCAATAAAATTCCCCTGGATTTATGATCTTATCGTCTTCATCTCCTTACAGATTAACAGTTGCTGTTCTTGTAGGCTTGACTGACATTCGATTTATCAGATGAAACTTTCTGCTTTGCCCAATTGAGACTGTCACTATAATGCAACTGAAACTTTTAAGACACCAAATTGTAAGATAAGAGTCCTTTTGTTATTGGCAATGGGTGTGGTAAAGAAGCTTTTACACGGTGAGGTATCTTGTGGGGTAATTATCAAGTGTTCAGAGAAGCTGAGTTGCAGAAAGGAGCAGGATCTGCTTTATAGCATTGGGACAGACTAATTGTATTTAAAAAGAGAAATTGCTTGCAGCGTGTCCATTTTTTTTTTCTTTTTTTTTTTTTTTTTTTTAGGAGAAAATATAGCTGTTGCTGTAGTCTCTTCCTATGATAGCTCAGAATGAATGTCACTACAGAGGATGAAGTTGCAAACTGATAAGAAGCAAGCAAAGAATGAGGTGCTTCTATAGAAGAGGGAATTTGTCTGCAGCAGCTGCTTTGGGGGTCCCAGTAGCCATCTCTAGTGACACAGGCGGGGTAGGTAGGCAGTCAAGGAAAGCTCCAGGAGAAAACTGCTCTCAGTGAAAGTGTTACGGTGCCATAAAAGCTCCTGGAGACTGCAAAGTAACTGAGGAAGAACCTTGCTGTTAAATGCTTGCCTCACAAAATCACTGAATGGTTGAGGTTGGAGGGAACCTTTCATCTCATACTTCTCTACTCTGCCTCTGTTTCCAGTTGCAACAGAATGTTGCACGTTATTTTATCATTACTTTTACCATTGCCCCCGGAACAACAAATCAATGAAAGAAAATCTGCAAATTGATGTGCCTTCCACCTCTTTTGAGCTGTGCCCAGCCTCTGAAGAATCTCACACACTTGACCTCCTTGTTGCAAAACTTTGCTTGAGCACCAGTTGTCCTAAAAGCTGCGCTTTTAAACACTAGGCTTAATTTTGAAGGTGTAACCTGTCTTCCTTTGGGAAGCAGTAAGGAAAATACATTCTGTCTTTGCAGTGACCTAGTCACTTGTTTTATGCCTGTCTGTCAACTGACCACATGGCACTTCATTCTGAATAAGATACACTCATTTCAACTTAAATACTAACTGGCATTTAATATATACATACATATGTATGTACGTACATATCTAATTTATTTGAGGTCATGCAAATGATTTACTTCAAATCTTAACTTGTGTAGGAGTGCTCTCAGAGGAAATCTAGCATACCAAAGAAAACTGTTAAAAGGAGAAAAGCTCTCCTTGTAGACAGGTGAAGGATAAGGTTTGCCTATTTTGTTATCTAGAAGGATAGATCCATAGGCTAAAATAACCACAGTTAACACCAGGAAATATACCTGCTCATCATGGTGATCTTTTAGTTCATGACTAAAAAATAATAATAACAGTTCACTGTAAATGAAATTAACTGGTTGTTCTGCCAGACAGCTGCTGTTTCTTATTTTTTTCTAGTCCAATATTATGCCTTTATAGAATATAGCCTAATTTCTCATATATGCTAGTCATAAATATATTAACATGCAAACAATCCATGAAGGGTTATTCTGTGAGAGTTAGAGAAGTTTAATATGTATTGATACAAGATAATTGGAATGTAAATATTGTATCATCAAAGCTCAAGAGAACCTTTCTAGTGGCTTACTGACAATTACTCTCACTGGTCTCTTTCCTTAAATGGTATATATTTAACTTAATATTAATCTGCTGAGACCTGCATGTATCCTGATTATCTTCATAAATCCATCGCATCCTTTTCCTAGAAATATTTTGAATTTTTATTGCTTTTACCTGGGAAGTACTGAAGATCAGATAAAATATATTTCATAAATTTGAAATAAACTCTTATTTTCCGAAGGAAAAAAATAAATTGACCTAGAGGAGCCTTTGGAAATAAAGTAATGACTGAAATAACATCTATACTATCAACAGCTAGGAATAAAAAAAGGCAGTAAATGGCTTTTGGGCTGGTCTAATAGTCATAGGAACCTCATATATGAGAGAGTGTGTTTTGAGTCTTGGTTTTCCGTCCTTATAGGTAGGATCAGCTTCAGTGAAAGTGTTATGTTCAGAAAGGATCCTGTTGCTCATGAAGTTACAGGCTTGCTTTGCATCTCTGCAAGCAGTCTCCAAAGTAAAAATAGATTGAAAATAATAGGAAAATGCAACCATTTGGATTAGTTAATGAGTAAACATAAAAATCAGATAATCAGTCAATCTTATTTAATAATGTACCTATTTGACTTTTGGCATATTGTGTCCGTGTTGTTCTAACTTTTTGTGTTAATGTGTTTGACTTTTTTTTTTTTTTTGATCCAGGGATTGTGCTACACCGTACCTTTTATGCTGGAGGGAGGGGTTTCATACAGGGAGGAGTCCCATATGGCAGACATTTATTTTATTAATATTAATACTTTTTCTGTTTTTTCAATTTGTTACTTGATGTCTTGATTCTTTAAAGTGTCCCACCTCTCTTTTAGAGCCTTTTTTTTTTTTTTTTTTTTTTTTTCTAAATGATGACCTCCAGTAGGATTCGTGAATACAGAGACAATTTACAGAAACATTAGCATGGCAGTTGTAGATGGGGTTATCCAGCCAAAGAAGGCACACAGCCTTTGGGGTCACTAATGTTGTTTGAGGGGGAGCTTGGAGGATTTGTGGAAAATCCATTTGTGCTTGCACTGTAGCACTTGTGGCTGCTTTGAAGTCTGAAAGGCTGAAGTTATAACTCAGTGTGACTACATCAGCTGTCTCATCAAGTGTCTGTGACTGTTATTTCTTCCTGTTTAGCTTGTCTTAGGCACTGTATATTTTTGCAAAGTTATTTGATGCCACAGTATCTATACCATACACTGTCTGCACTGTGTCTCAAATTTCCTTTGTGTTCCTCTGAACTAACATTCCTTGTATAATCCACAGCACATATAACTTTAAACACATTTCTTCAATGTCTAGAAAGGCACTTTAAAACATTAAACTATTGTAGTGTATCCTGAACACGTTGTTTTGATGCAATCACTTTCCCTCTAGAACTTTATTTGCTCTACTGTTTTCTTCCAGTCTCCAAATTTTAGCATTCACGATGGAGTAAATGTCTTCTAGCCTTTTGGCCCACCAGAGCATCCTCATAAAATAGGATGAAGCCAAATGCTTACTTTTTGTTTCAGGTGTCATGAGTATTTGTTACTTAATTAGAGCCCCAGTTCTGTGGAACAACATTTACAACAGAAGCTACAGGTTGAATGTAAAAGTAGTAAGACATAAGAATGTAAAAAGGGTAAGTCCCCGTGATGGTGGGAAGAAATTAATAATGTGACAATGAAGTGCACCAAAAGGGTGAAAAATAGAAGACAAAATCCCAAACCATTCTTAAAGCCAGGCATGCAATTTTCAGTGTACCAGATGGTGTGGTGGAGCTGATGAGGTTTGTGTTCATACCACAATGTGGTATGAAGCTAATTATCATTATTACACATAAAATGTATTGCAATCTTGAAAACATTCCCTGGTAAGCATCCTACTCCTCTAGTTTTTCATAGCACTTGCACAGTAATAATTGGTTACTTTTGACAGGGTTAATGTTATGCCACATTTAGGGAAAATATTTTACTGATGGATAACCATCATTGGCCAAGTATATAATACAAGCTTGATTAAAAAATTCTGGAGCTTTAGGAGCACAAAATCTTAAAATGTATTTCTTTTTCTGTATAAACAATGCAACTTTTCAAATAGCACCATCAAAATACTATGTTATATCATTTCTTATAAATATAAAATTAAGATTTTAATAAAAAAAAAAAACACATTGTATTGCACTGAAATAAACCCTTATTAATTTAACGTGACTCTCAATTAAAATTTTTTTTTTTTTTAAATTCTAAAACTTTTTTTTTTTTTTTTGAGCAACTAATACTCCTCTGAAGAATTTTCAGAACTATACCATTCAGTTGATTAACACTGCTGAAGTCTAGAAAGGTGCAATGTGGAAATGTTGAAAGATACCCTGATAACATACTTCATTTTTTCCCTCCTTTTTTTATCATAGACATGAATATCAAGGAAGCGCTTCAAGGTGATGCTTAATACTAAGGTTATGCTAAGGTTTTTGTTCTTTTTGTTCTTTTTTCAGGTTGATGGCTAAGAATCGCAGAAGTTTCTTAATCGTTTTTATTTTTTATTAGTACTTGAAGTTATGTCAGTTTACTCTTTCGATGGAACTGGCAAACTTTCAGTGAACATCTTTGCAACATTAGCTTGATTTGCTGACATTAAAAGACAGTACATTTCCTCTCTGAACATCTAGGTTTTCTGTGTAGTGGAGGGATTTGAAGTTTATAGCATGGATACGCTTTTTTACTGCGCCTGTAAAAATCCACCCACATTTGGCAAAGTTTTAAACATTTGAAAAATTGCATTTCACACATTCTTGGTCAAGTCTTATTAGTTTCTTTAGCTGCTGCATTTCCAAAAGATTACGTATGCATTGGATGTATGCCTCTCTCAGGCAGGATAGGACTTTGAAATTGCTGCTCTGAGTTGGACGGGTCAACCCAGTCCAACTAGGAGAACCGAGATCAATGAATTTGCTTATTCTGTCTTCTGGTTAGCATCCTGTTGATCTGTTAGCATGTCAATATGAATTAAACATTAAGGATTAAACCTCGGAAGAGAAAGGAAGTGGGCAGATGGATGAGAGTGTTTGTTAGGTAAGTTAATATGTAGCAAGACTGGGATGTTGGTGCAGTATCTGCTTGTGCTTGTGTGGATGACCAACTGGGAGCAGGACTGAGATAAGGATCACAGAAGGGAGTTCTAGCTGAAAAAAAGATGCCCCACTCCCCCCAGATAAAACTGTGGATCTATTTTAGATACAGTTTTATTTGAACGTTGTTGCTGAGTGCTTTCGTGGCCTGTAGTGTCCTCTATAAGACACAAATTACTTTCACATGAATTTAGCACTCCTTCCCTGGGCATCCAGCAAGTACAGGTAGTCATCTGTCTTTCTCCTCTCTCTCTAAATATATGGGTTATTCTTGTGATAGTCCCCCTTGCCTCCCAGCACCCCAATAAAATGCTTTGTTCTGTTACCTTTCATCATCATCTTAGTATCTTCTCTCTCCCTGCATGTAAACATTTTGTTTTTCTCTAGTTTAGAAGGATGTTCATATACCTTACTAAGTTTGTGACATTTTCTCTCTTTCTATCTAACCCAGAAAGGAGGAGATAATTTGATGTCCCTTCCCTCCTCCTCTTATTTCAAATATTCTATGCATATAGAAGAAACAAATGAAAAATAAATGGTGTGTCAGCAGAACCTGAACCTGCAGAAATAACTCTGCAGGCTGACCCACTGTTTTGAAGCTGATTGACACAGCCCAGCATGATTGTTTGAAGTCAAAGCATAAGGAAGCAAAGCAAGCATTTAACAAATAGCTCCTTTGTTAGCTTAGGAAAGAAAACCATGTTGTGCCTTCAGGAAGTATGTGTTGCCCATTATGCATCACCATTATTGTCCTTTTGGCTCATGCTCAGCTTAGTAGGTCACCAGCCACAGGTAGCTTCTCTAACTCAAGGCAAAAGTTAACCTCCTTTCATTGCTGTTCTGAACGTAAGATAGATGGCATCTACCCTTTGCACAGGAGTTCAAGGTCTGAAGCAAGAATGCCTAGTTTTTAACTCTATCTTTCTTCCGAATGTCAGTAACTTTTTGGAAGGCAAAATAACCAAAGCATAGCGATTCCTGATTTCTGCACTAAACAATGACTTCTAAAGAAAAATAAGATGACATTGCAGCACTCCAGCAAAAGCTTTGTTGAATTGTGTATTTTCCCCCATTTTGTGATATAATTCATTTGTTTCAAAGGAAAGGGGAAAGAAAGAGCTATAAATTGCTGAACTTGGGTACAGGTTTTGATTTACTTTTCTTGATTTGCTTGTCTTGGCCAGGAAAAAGGTTTCAAACTATATTGCTTTCTATAGTTGCTTGTTATTTTTTCTGATTATATGTTCTTTACTTTTCTTTAGAAAAGTGGTTTCTTATAACTACAGCTGAGTTCTTCTGAGATGAATAGACTGTAAAATCAGTAAATAGCTAACAGAAAGGAGACCCAAGACAAAATGACTAGGCTTTTCCTTGTTCAGTTCTCAGAGTATAGGATGGAAGTCTGACCTCATGTTTAAAAGGAGTAGTTTAGGCCCAATCTGAATTCCACTGAGTGGAAAGTGTCACTATACCTTTAATGCTAAAAGAGTTGGGCCCTTTATTAGTAACTTTAATATACTACTGTCTCAAGTGGTTGCATTCTACTGCATTTTATGTTTGAATATGACTGCTTTGCTGCAAATGATCTGGTTATTGTGATTGCAGCAGCAGCAGGCAATTTCATAGAATCACAGAATCATAGAAGTTGGAAGAGACCCACAAGGATCATCGAGTCCAACTCCTATTCTCTCCAATTTCTTGGACAGATTACTATCATGAGGTATGGTGTGCAGGGTGGAAGGAAAGTTTATTGCCCACTTGAATTTCTTCAAGGATGAAGAGCTAGAAGTACAGAAGTTCAAAGAAGAACTGCATTTCTTAGTCCTAATGCATACTGCCTTGTTCCAGAAAATGTTTTTCCATGAATGATATATTTAAATGCTACAGCACCAAGGAATTGTCTCCAAAACAGGAGACAAGACAATGGCATCAGTGCTGGGCTATGGCAGACTGTCGTGCTGTGTCTCAGCACTGGACTTGGCTTGTTTTGCAGTACATCTGCAAAACAGTACAGCCACAGCTAACAAGTTATCTATAAATGTAGTGGATTTTTTCCCCCCTTTTTGTTCTGCCTCTTTCCTCCCATCCCCCTCAACCCCTCATTCCTTCCAGCAGGAAAGGAGAAAATTGTTAGAGTACGCCATCCTAGCTTTTCTCATGATGTGTTGTTAGAATAAAGTGGGAATAGTTCCCAGTTCTATATCATAGAATCATTTAGGTTGGAAAAGACCTCTAAGATCATCTCGTCCTACCTTTAACCTAGTACTGCCAAGTCTACTACTAAACCATGTTCCACGCAGCGTGTAGCCCTTATCTAAGTCGCTTTTTCCTTTGAGCTCTAGAGCTGAATTGTTGGAGCCAGATTAATTGTATCTGGGCATATTTCACATAATAGATGATGCCTTTCAGGCTTACTTCTCTCTCTCTCTCTCTCATTGCCATGTACCTACCAAGAGAAATACAGTAATGATTAGAAAATCAGAAAAAGACTGGTTGCTTTGTTTTACAAAAAGAAAAAAAAATCTAACATCTACTTAAAGTTTACTTTTTCTGCCATTTATATTTCAGCATATACAGATGCAATATTGTGAAATACTAAAATTATACAAATTATAATGCATTTTTTTCTGATTTCAATGCTGACATAGGAGAAGTGACACAGAACACCACAGATTTCTTAGTGTCGCCTTCTAAACATTTAAGAAAACAGGTAATTTCACAAAGATGTTAGCTTTAAATTTTGTCAATACAGTCTCATAAATGTACTTAAAAATTGCTTTTAAGATGAAAATGTAATAAACTGTCATTTTTTACAGAGTGTGTCATTAACTAACCATGAACAATTTCTAAAACAATAGTTTTGCTGCTGAAGTTTAAATCTCCTCCTAAGGCTAAGTTGGAATATAAATTCTAAAATAGTTCAGAATAAGGACTAGTAAGTCAGAATTTATTTGCTTGGGATCAGAAAAGCTTTTTTATCTGTTGGAGGAAACAACCGTGGTCTGCCGGTGCCCTAGGAAATTGTCCACATGGTGGCAGTTCAGTGTGCCCAGAAGTGAGTGCTGCGAGGGCTTCAAGTCTGAGGTTCCTGTGCATATTTGGTTTTGGGAAACAAATGTGGGCTTGTAGATGAGAAAAGGCCACTCTTCCATCAGCTGCCAGCATAGTTAGCCTGCATTCACTGTGAAAAGTCTTGGTGTCTTTCAGCATACAGGTGGAACAAAAAGAACATCAAGACTGAGAACTTAATTAACCTGCTCCCCCAGAGCTGCAGGTGAAGTATATAAAAGAGAATGAAGGCCTTGTCCTCTTGCTTGTGCAGTGCTCTGGTAGGTGCCCCATCATAGCCACCATTGCTAACAGTTCCCCCTCTGCTCACGAGGAGAATGAACCTCTGCTTTTCAGCTAATTTAGGCTAGTTTTGTAGTTGTATTTCTATTATGGCCTTGCTCTGACATCTTGTGATCCTTAGGTGAACTTGTTTTAGCATTTAAATAACCACTTCTGGCTTGATTTTGGAAGTGGAGGATTGTTGGGAGGGGCTGGTATGTGTAATTTTTTAAATATATATATATATATTTTATTTAAACGCTAGCACTTATGTGAATTTATCATCAAAGCAAAAGTGCTGGGAAGGGATCTCATAATGGGAAAGCTTCCTTTCCCTTCTGCAGCCTCTACAGGGTCACATAATAACTTGTTTAGTTGAATGCTATTTTATGTTGACAAATATAGATGTATATATAAAAAAAAAAAAAGGGAAAACTAGCATAAAAGAGTTTAATTGTCACTATGGATGTGCTTTAATCTAGACAAATAAATTAATGAGCAAGTGATAAAAATGTTTCAACCAATTACTACTGCTGCTACTACTAATAGAGAAATCTACTTTTAATTACTTGAAGCTTGTGTGCTTTCTTAGAGCATAAGAAATGTCTTCTCTGTTGGGAACCTGTGACAGTATCACCATATGACATTACAGCCAGATTTCTTGAAGAATGCAATTTGCATATTGACTTTTCTTCAAAGGAGTTGAACAATCTGTATATAAAATGAATTCCAATTTCTGAGATGAAGGTAGTTTGCAAATAAGGAAATGGAGGTGGGCTGTGTCACAACATGGTAACTGCTTTCCTCTCACAATCTTGAGGCAATGCTTGTGACTTAGTTGCTCTTTGTTGTTGTTGTTGCTGTTTTATTTTTTTTATTTTTTTCCCACTTTTACTATTCCCAACTCAGTTGCTACTTTTCTGCTTTTAGCAAGACCTTATTGCTATAGGAGCTTAGCCGTCTCTGTCCAAGACCAAAACTGGTACCACACGAGGTTCTTGTTTGATACCACAAAGAGCCTGGTGATTAGAAATAGAAGGATAAGACATGCAGATTGCAAAATTGCTAATTTAGCATCAGTCCAAACCAACAGAGGATCTGCCAGGGTGTTAGGCACAAGAGGAGACAGCTGCTGCCTTTTTTGTGTTGAGCATTTAGTGAGCATACATTGGCAAGGTGAAAAAGAGCATTTCCTGGCCCCATCACCAAATGCTTTGTTTCTCTCATTTTCTTAGCAGTTTGCATGGGCTTAAATACTTACACATATATGTATATTTATGAATTAGTCACTTGAGGGTTGTTTAACTCCAAACTCTGTTTACTTCAGAGACGTGTAATTTCTGATTTCATTTGCTTGCTCTAATGGTGTGCATTCATTAAAAATATCCTGCAAGTTCCTTTATAGAGCAATGCTAATGAACTTCCTTATCAACCAACCATTCTAATGCTTCATTTCTGATCAATTTATTATTTCAAGCCAAAATGTATGTTATGTTTGCTTCCAGATAATCATAGACCAGAGACTAGACTGAATTTATTCCTTTGTTTCACTTACATGGGCTTGAATCTAATGTTTCCGAAGAGGAGAGCTAATGTTTGTATGCAGTGACTTTGCTGCAGCATATAATATTAGAGGGACTATAATAGTTTAGTGTTGATGTTTCCATTGACAATAAAATATGAAAACTCTCTGTAGGAATCAACATTAAGTTAGTACAATCACATATCACACTAATCAAAGTAAACAACATTATTATTAGTAGTATTTCCGCTAACAGCAATGAACAGTGTCATTTCAGGAAAAAAAGAAAAGCAGAGATTTGTGCACATACTCACACCACTTCCTACCCCCCCCCCCCCCCCCCCCCCAAAATGTACTAGTGATTTGGTTGTAAGTAAAAGTATAAAAATAGAAGGCATCTAAGAAAGAGGATTTTTCCTCTGATGCTTTCCTTCCAATGCCTGAAGACCTGTTTTCTTCCAGCCCCTGGTAATGCGAAAAGAACATTGTTTTTTTGCTTGTTGGTTTGGCTTTTATAGTAACTGAACCAATACTCATTAGAACAGCCTGATAGTTGTATGACAAAACAAGATGTGTAAGAGTCCAGGAGGAGATAATAAGCCTATATTTCATCATTTTATTAGTTTCAACTGTCCAGGCTGGCACTTGTTGTGGTAATGTATGCCAAACATTCGCGTTTATTTGTATGGCCCAGTAGCAATGCTGCATGGCTTTGTAACAGGTTGGTCGGTTACCTTTAGTGCACCTCCTTTGATAGTCTTTTCTGGCCCAGTTCTGTGTTTTGCTCAGTGGTTTCCTTTCCTACTGCGTACATACAGACATACAAAAAAAAATCAATTTTCTTTCAATTAAAAATAACCCTTTTGCATCACTGAAATATTTCATTTGCAACTCTATTCCATGTAGCATAAAAAATTGTCACTCTTTTAAATATTTTTTTTCCTTGGGGACTAGATTTCAAAACAACGCAAGGGGGAAAAAAAATCTTTCCATTGTATTGTTTCATTTATAGTAGTCTGAACTCAAAAAAAAAAAAAAAAAAAAAAAAAAAAAAAGACATAAACAGAATAAATTCTCCAGCATATTTAATGTTGAGAAAATGTACTTGATAAAGATAGAAATCTCTTGGGACATAATACCCAAAAATTCATGTAAAGTGAGCAATTAGGACTCTTGCTTGGAAGAACTCTTTAAGATCTTCTTCTATCAGAAGTATGATCAGAAGAAGAACTATCCTTAAGAAAAATGGTAAATTAAATAGCTTTATACTAAAAAAAGTATTTTCATCCCTAGTTGTTCAAAAATAGTAATTATTCATTTACAGCTCTTTATTATTATTATAGATTTGGATGATGGTTTTCATTTAAAATAAAATATTTGTGTAAATGAAAAATATAAATTGGTGAACAAGTGCTCTCTAGTGCAGATTAAAGGTCTGGTATCTGTTACAGCTCATGGCTATAAAGGCACCTGTACTAAATTTTGTAGACATTCCTGTAATCCTCTCCCATTATTACATTAGTACTAATATTTTTTTTCCAAATCAAGTGCCTTTTTGCCTTTAGGCTTCTACATAAGAGAGTGATCAATAGCATATTAAATACCGTCAAACACTGGGAATAAAGCACGTCCTTCAGTCTTTCCAGAATCAGAGCCAATAATAATAGCTTTCCAAATAGATACGTAGCATACAAAATTCATGAATGACACTTGCATTGTTTATACTACCCATAGTCATCTGTTCAGGTGCTGATGGTGCGGGCAAATAAACACTAATTAGGATAAAAGGAAGAAGGAAACAAGGAAAAATCTAAGGTTTTGGGATATATATACTTTGGAAATTAGATTTTCTGTCTATCCTTCCATCAAAAGATAAATTATAACTTTTGCTTAGTGATGTGCGCAAGCACCTTGTTGATTTGGGATTTTCTTTTTCTATTTTTCATTTTGCCAATTGAAAAAATTGTGATGGAGGCGGCCTTTATGGGAAATCTGATATAGCTTTTTGAAGAATCTTACAATATTGATCTTCAGTAAATTCGTGTTCTAGAGTTTTTGTTTTAATGTAGACCTTTCTCAGGTTTCAAAATACACATACATAGATAAATGCTATGTAAACTACTGGACAGATGCTTTCTTAAACTCTGTTTAAAACATTGAGGAAAGGGACTCTAGTAATGTATTACTCAATCACTCACCTCTTTTTTGAACTATGGATCTTAAATATGTACATAGGCATCTTTTCATCATTGCACCAGATGGGAGTAGCTTTGTCACTTAACAGAATCCAAATTGACTTGAGCAGATATTTCTCATTTATTTTAATGTGTTTCATTTCATGTCTCCAAGTGTTTTCATTTTTACCCCATTCGTGGGTCAGTTCCAAAATTCACATACTATAACCCTTCCTCTCCCCACCTCTACCAGAATGAGCAATTGTATTTTAGTTCTTATTCTCTCTAAGGAGCTGCTTCTGCCAGACTTGTGTTTGTTTTGTTTGCCTGCCAAACTCCAGCAAATGTCTTATGTGTTAAGGATGATGGGCCAGTCTCCACATGAATTCAGATGGTTCTTGTGTTGCTTTTTTTTAAGTTGTAGATTTTTCAGTCTGTATGGCATAGCAGATGAAATGATCTTCAACTAAAGAGTGAATTTAGTTCTGTATGTCCAGAATGGTAAAAGTTGAAATTATCTTTAAAGCCATCAGGAGAGCTGAGTACAGCATGGCTAAGTCTTTTGCTCATTCACGAAACAAATATCAGCTGTCCAGGAATTTGTTGTTTAAACATGGTATTTACAGCTAGTACACTTCAACAGCTCTTCACTGTGTTTACATAACCCTTTAAGGGCAAAACTGATGTTCACTCATATTCTTCTACGATCAGTTTAATCCTGGAACATGCCATGAAAGTTTGATTTTGGTAGTTCACTGCTGACATTTTTATGAAACTCTTCTGAGATCTAGATATTTATTTTACCACTGTGGATAATTGTCTAGGAAAATAAAATTAATTACATGCAAGGATGAAATGTTTTGGTGTCCCCCACCAAATATTTATCAATTCTGTTCCATTCCACAAACTAATAATGATGTGGATATTCAGTTTGTGATCTGAATATTACAATGTGTGGGGGATATTTTTCACATGACTGTTACCTCAGTCAAAACTGGGTTTGGGAGCACAAGTAGTGTTCTCCTCTGTCCTCCTAGTTGGTGACTGGGATCCAAGAAGGAGATGAAGGGATGAAGTGAACGATTGGCTGTGAGGATGGTGCCATGCTCAAGGTTTTAGATTCTACAGTCTTGGACACGTTTTTGAGAGACTGGGCACACCTGACCAGATGGGGAGAGGATGTTCTGGACAGCATACTGGCTGGGCTTCTTATCAGAGCTTTAAACTGGATTCAGCGGCAGAAGGGGAGGTACTTCTGATTGATGGAAATGAACCTGGGAACATTGTCACTTTAGGAGGCAACAGGGAAATACTTGTGAATGGCCTCCAGAGGTCCCTTCCAACCTAAAGCATTCTGTGATAGCCTCCTAAGCAAGAATCATCAAAGAAGCACAGAATCATTTAGGTTGGAAAAGACCTGTAAGGTTGTCTAATCCAACCTTTAACCTAGCACTGCCAAGGCTACCATTAAACCATGTCACTGAGCTCTACATCTATGCATTCTTTGAACACTTCCAGGGAAGGTGACTTAACCACTTCCATGGGCAGCCTGTTCCAATGCTTCACAAACCTTTCAGTAAAGAAATTTTTCCTAATATCCAACCTAAATCTCCCCTGGTGCAATTTAAGGCCATTTCCTTTTGTTTTATCACTTGGTGTTTGGGAGAAGAGACCTACACCCACCTCGCTATAGCCACCTTTAATGTAGTTGTAGAGCACAATGAGGTCTCACCTGAACCTCCTTTTCTCCAGGCTAAACAACCTCAGCTCCCTCAGCTGCTCCTCATAAAACTTTCTCTCTAGACCCTTCACCAGCTTTGTTGCCCTTCTTTGGACCTTGATGTCCTCCTTGTAGTAATGTGGATGACCAGAAGCTAATATGGAAAACATCTGTGTTTAGACATGATACAAGGCTGAGGTGATATAAAGATAAGACAAATACAAGATAAGGTGCAGTTATAAAATAATTAATGTGGAAGGATTTTACTGGCAGTGTGAGGGAAAAGAGGAAGACGGGGGGAAATGAAATAAATGGGAAAAGTACAATTCCAGGTACAGAAGGCTGCAAGAGGCATGGGCAGAAATAGTAATTGGAGAAAATAAGATAAAATGATGCAGAAAAAACAATTAATTTGCATTTTTCTCTTGAAGCTCTTTGTAAAGCAAAGGACAGCAACAGAGAAAAGGTGACTTGCATGCTGAGGGATTTGATAATGCGGTCAAAACAGGATGAGGCAAGCCAACAGAATTCTTTACAAATCAACTGTCTCTTCCACATTGCTGAATCCCTTTTCATGGGGAACCTTTACTGAATTCAGGGCTGTCTTTACAGTCCCAGTTAAAGTCAGTGACATTATCATTAAAAGCAGTTTAGTTTATAGTTCTTGTAAATTCATGATGTCCCCTATACATGGACCTGTGTTGAACTCAGTAGAGAGAACATTGTTCATCTGATAGTGGAATGTATTAAAAGGGGTTTCCCAACTGCCTTTTTTCATAGTCCCTGGTTAGTCATACCCTTAGAGGTCCTTGTGGGATCTTTGTGTGCCTGGATCAGTTACAAGGATTGGGACATGGTGAATGTTGTGACAGACACTCTCTTAAGACTCTGCTTTCACTATTACTGTTTCAGAAATTGGCTCTGAAGGATAGCAGAACAATTCCAAGAACATGCACTGTTATGCACATTTGGTTTTCCTCATTAAAGCTCTCAATCGGTGGTTGATGGGCCAGCCAACAGGGTCTTAAGGAACTCAAAGCATGGAATATGTTAAAATCTGTGGCAAAAGTTCCTCTGTCAGAAGTGTCTGGGAAGGACCTTGGGGACGTGTCATGTCCACTGTTAAGCCCACTTAACAACTAATATATACTATTTTCCATAATTAAGATATTCTGGGCTAGCTCCTTCTTATACTACTCCCTTTCATCTTACACCTTGCCTACTTTTTCAACAGTAAATTTAAGGAGAAAACCCTTGTTGTTAATCCTAGGCAATAAATAAACTAATAGTATAAACTACTCACCATCCTAGCTTTTTTTCTACCTCTGACATGCAAAGTCTTGATGTTACAACCTAATTTAACTTGCAAAAATGGCAGAGGAAGGAGAAAACAAGAAGACATAAAAACATTTCCTTCCTAACTAGTTTGTAGCCTCATAATTGTGAAGTGAAAGGAGGTGGGTGGCATTTGCAAATTACATGTGGATTTAGTGCTTTTGGATCACCTTCATTTTGAAGCATTTATCTTGATTTGTGTCTGCTCTGGTTCAAGTGAAAACAACTAGGAGAAAAAAAAAACTTTGTGGATGACCTACATGACCTTATAACCTCTGGGTTTGTGAATCTTTTGATCCCAACGTAAACATAATTGCTGCTTTTCTACCTTGAACATTTATAGCCATGAAACGAGACCAGGTAGGTCGTAGTGTTACCATTTTACTCTCAGTCCATAAATGTATAAATCATCCATTAGACAGTAAGCAGTGGAACATTTCACCCACTCTGCATCTCCAGAGAGTGATGATGATGTGCTAATTTAGGGCAAGAAGTATTTGAAACAGCTAGTTAGTGTATGGTAAGTACATGACTGGAAGTTTGTGTGTGATGCACTTCAAAGAATGAATTAAAAGCCCCCTGTTCTTTCCAGAGTTTTATTTTTATTTTTAAATAGAATAAGGAACAGTATAATGCTATAAAAGGGATATGTAGCAATGATAAACAAAGAAGGGCAGTTACAATATAAGGGGACAATGAGATTTTCCCTCTCAACAAATCTTAGGTATCTTGAATTATAGTTTTTTGTCTAAGTATCCTATTTATTGTTTTGGTATTGGTATTAGTATTAGACTCCCTGACAGACCTTTTGAACTCTGTTTTTTGATTTTATTTTCTTTTCTTCATTATTATTATTTTATTTTAAACAGTTTTTATTAATCATTGCCTCTGAGACTTCCTTTCCAAAGACTTAAGTTTTGGACTACAAGAGTCATTTTTGTTTATGTAGGAGTAGAAGTGTGTAGAAACTGCCTTGTGGAGCTGTAATGCTCAATGGTGAGTGTTTCTCAAGTACTTGCACCAGGGACGAAGCCAAAAAGCTGCAGATCTCTGACTTCTCTGGCACAAACTGAGGCCAGCGTTTTAAGGCTATCCAGAGTAACACTACAATAAAAATGGTGGCCTTCTGTTACTACTAGTAGACAATTCAAGTTGAAGAGAGGAAAATACACAAGATAAACAATGAGGGGGAAAGAGAAATCATACATCTGTATACAGTAACTTGAATGGGAGATTCTGTAAGGTCATTGAGGAGAGGGCAAGTGATCATGTTTGAAGCTGCAAGATGTCTTCATTACCATTTCCTTCATGAGGTAGGTAACTGGGAGTTTGCAGGGATTTTACTACCCTCTGTTACCAAACAATAGATAAAAAAAGATAAAGCCATGATTCTTCACTGTGTTCTGATTGCCTGTGGCAGTGTTTGCTCAAGTCTAATGAGTTGTTTGAAGAAATTTTAGAGTACGTGCAACGTCAGACCAAGAGGTTGAATAGCATCTATCCCTTCCTAAGACACACTGGAGTGTAATGGAAATCCATGGATTTGAAGCACACTTAAAACAGATGAGGAGCAAGATTAGTTTAAAGAGTACCCTTGAGTGGGACTAGGATTTCTGCGAACTACCAGAGAAACAGAAATAAGTCATCTGCAATTCATTTTGGCCGCATGATGCACAAGAGATATGCTACAAATGGTATTATTTAGTAAACATGGTAGTTAGGTGCAAAGATGATAATAAAGACTATTTTTAAGTGCATCCTCTGAGCATACTACACAAAATTTATGACAGGATAGTACTCCTTAGTGACTATAGGAGACTGTAAAATATTCTTGCACAGTTTTGATCTCAAATAAAAAATATTTTAGTAGTGAGAAAAGGGAAAGTGTGCTTCATATGTCCTCCTTTGCTATTTTATTCTAAGATAGACTTTGCCAGGATGAAGAGATTAAAACTTGGCCATAAAATAAATTTTGATCCCACCAGCAAATAAATCATTACATGGAGAGAATGCATTTTTTTAATATATATATATATATATATATATATATATTTATTTATTTATTTTTTTATTTTTTTATTTTTTTTTTTCAAGAAAAGAAAAAAAAATCCAATTCACTTCCAAACTTGTAAACAGATGACACCATATCCACACAGACAGGTTTCAGGACACAGGGAAAGCAATCAGAAGTCACTGAACTGCATGTTTGAGGTAGACTTTTGCAGATGTGTCATGTAGAGAAAACCTTCTTTTGACATGCATATGTGGCCACACATATATGCATATATACATATAGATACAATTCGTAGCTTAAAGGTGTCCCACTTGATGTTGCAATTATGGGGAACATTCAGAGATATTAAATGCATAAGAGAAGAGAAGAAATGGGAAAGCCAACAAACAAAACCAACTCTATAATAATGACTACTTTCTGGAGTAGTCATGGAGTTGATAGATTTGATTTTCAAACTCTAATTCTTGAAAATGTAGTTTTGTTGGTTAGTGTGTGTCTTCCTTTTCCAAAAGGGAAAGCAATTTCTTTGTTGTTGTTGTTGCTGTTGTTTTTCCCCCGTCAGCTGGCTTACTGCCTTATACATGTATGTCATGGTAGAGGATATGAGAATCACCGTGACTTCTCTCCACTGATGGTGGGTGTGATTTCCCCCTAATAACCATGGGGAAACATTATATTTCTAAGAAACTGTCCTTTCATTGCATCCTCATCTGTAAAGGCTGGATTTATTGTTTGGCCTATTTCTCTACTATTCTATAACTGGGTTGGAATTGTTGTCACTGAAGGTTTAAAAAACCTGTGTGTCAGACAAGCAGAAAGAAGAGGAGAGTGGCAAAAGCTTTTTAATACTTCATCAAAAATTTATTTATTTGCTCTTAATAAATTCTAGTTAGGGAAACCAACTCCTGGTTGATATAAGAAGGGGGGGGGGGGGGGGGAAAAAGACTTATCCAAAATTTCACTCTGCACTTGTGAGCTGAGCTGCTCCTTGTCTGGGGTTCGTGTTGACTTTGCAGGGAGGTTTTTCCCCCAATCTACATTATTTGAGCACATCGGGGTGATGGTCGGTTTGTTCGGGTCTGTCCCAGTTGAGCCACTTCGTCCTTCTGTCATCCTCTCTCTTTGCTGGCATGGCCCCAGAAGTACTGGGTGTTGACTGAGGTCTCCATCTGATGTTTCCAGGTGACTCTGTTGGGCAAAGAGAGCTTTTGTTCTTCTGCTTCCCCTGCTTGTCTGATTGCTATCGCTGTCCCTAATGTGCTGACAGCATGTACAGCTGCTCCCAGTAAAACACAAACACAAAATGTATGTACATACATAAAGGACTGAACACCCTGGTATTGTATTCAAGTTCATAATTCCGCACAACCGAGGCACCAGCACAGCCTTGTGTGTCAAAGCCCTGTGGAGGGGGGACGAGTGTGCTGCAGGAGCTGAAGCATTAACGTTCAGCAGGTTCTTTTCTTCCTCCCAGAGGTGTTTCTGATTAACTTAAAGCTGTAACTCTGCTGCTGAGCTGTTCTTTTTTGATGAGTTAAGACCTACCAATATATAACCCTAAGTTATTTTGAAGAACTTGGCACATAAATGTAGAATTAATTTATTCTAATAACATTTTTTTTACAGAAAATTATAAAACAATATTCTAAACAAGGTATTACTTTGTACTAGCCATACATAACAAGAAGTGATGAAGAAAGAAACAATTTTGTGGGGATAAACAGTTGTGATATTAGTTAATACTTTCTATTTGGCTAAGTATAAATTAAGTATAAATAAAGAAGGTTGTGTTTTTTGTGTGTGTGTGTGTTTTTTTTGTTTGTTTTTTTTAACCTACTACCATTTATGTTAATGCTCTCATAAGTTAGCAAAATAGTTCATTATCTGACTGCCTAGTGCTTCAGGAAATTTCTGTCTTTCTAAGTGTTTACTTTCATTTAAATGTTGATTGTGGGTGATGTGCATTTTCTTATAATAAGTTTTAAAAGGTTCAAACTGCTTTCCAAAACTAAAATATGCACGTGAGTTTTGTAATCAAGTGGAAGTGTCAGTCTCAGAGCATCGCTCTGTTCTCTACAATTCTAATCTTGCCTCTTCCAGGGACATTGGCTTGGCTGATGTTGCTTTCTGTAGATATAAACTAAGGCAGGCTGGAGGAGCAGAGCTGCTTCCAGAAAGAATGTGGATTTTTTTTTTTTATTTTGTGTGTGTGTGTGTTTAAGTGTTTTGTAATGAAATATTCATGCTTAATTTTATTAGAATTGTCATTAGGTCACATGCTTCTGGAGGGGTAGACTGCCAGGCATGACCGAGCTGTTGGATCTTCCTCAGTGTTGGTCCATTTTTCTTGTACAGATTTAATTGATTCCAGATTCCCTTTGTGCACTGCATGCAAATGTATTGTTAGGTTATAATCCTGAAGTCCAAATCAGATGTGGCTCCCACTGACTTGATGGGAAATCATTCCCAGCTAAGAGTTTTGGGACCTAACCAGCTGAATTTGTGGTGCTTTAGGGAAGCAGCAGCAGTATTATCTGCTTTCATATCAGAACTACTTATAAAGCATTAACATTTTCAATCTCTCTGTTAAGCAATATCAGCTCTTCAAGTTTTGGCTCCAGTTTTACTTCCTTCATACTTGTACAAAAATCCCTATGGATGGGGGAGGAGTAAGGCTCTGTGCAAACTGCCTTTGAGCCTTTTTCAGTTTTGCTCCACATTTCCCAAATCCTTCACATAGACACCCCTTATTTTCTTTTATCATTTTCTTTTGAATTGTCTCATCCCCAGGAAGCCAGGCTGGAGCCAGGGAAGTGCATCTGGCTTGCAAAACAATTTACACAGAAGAAGGCTGTCATGAGCACCGGTCCTAAAAGCACAGTGCATGGGAGTCAGCATGCTATGGGCTGATTATGCGGAGGAAGATTTGTCCGCTGGAGGTAGTGGACTTAAGGTAGTCAAAATGTATAATACTTTTGAATGCAAGGATAAGCTTAGTCACAGCTGAGATACCTCATGTCTTGATCTGGAAATTAAGAAGTGGCTTATATGCAAGCAGAAAATTCATATTCTGGCTTATTCCTTTCCAGAAGCCTGCAGAAATGCTAGAGATGAGCGAAAGACTATTGAATTCAATGAGAAGTGCTGAGAATGATTGAATCAATTCTTTCACTGATGTCAAATACAGATATGGCTTCTCACTGGTTAGGTTTGCCAGAAATCTGGCAAAAATATGACAATACATTTAGGGTGCTTCAGGACTGCATTAACTATACAGGAACACTAAAGCCTATTTAAAATGCTTATGTAAATCTTTTTAAGTGCTCATAGTTTCTTGCTTAAGTAAGAGCACAAGCTTGTCATTTAGATGATCACTCAAAGAAATTTCATTTAAATGCTGTACACAGCAAGGGCCTGAAATGGATTACTGAGTCTGAGTAGCTTTGACTGAGGTACGTTCTTATCGCCTGGCAAGTGAAGGTGTTGCAGTGGATAAAGTAATTTCAGATTTTTTTTTCTTTAACTATGGTAATAAATGGGATGCATAATGGATTTTGTTATTGTAATTTGTGTGCTTTAAGATTTAGTAATTTCCATGAAGAATTAATTCAGTGTCAGGACTAATGATACATTTAGTATGCGTTACAAGAGGATGAGAAGAACTACTGCTGCTGCTGGTGCTGCCTCAGTTTCAGACAGTTCCTCTAGGTGATTTGTGTAAAGCAGACAAAGCTCTGGCCTGCCTGTATGAATTCAGTAGTGGTTGAGAGCAGGAAAGAGTTAAGTGGTGTCAGAAGGTAACAGCAAAACCTTTGCCTGAAGGGCCAGGTCTAGAAGGAGATCTCAGATCTTAGCGGAGGAAGCTGGAGGCAAAAATGTCTTTTCTAGCTCCAGGGTAACTTGCTGCTGCAAATCTTGAAACCTGATGTTTGCATAAGAGCCCAGCTTACTGCCCAAACTTACAACCATGTGTCATACTAAACTGATACAAGTATCTAGGTCCCCTGAGGTAAAAGGGATGTTAAAGGATAAATGGGTGATGAGATCCACCCAGCCCAATTAAATGAAAGATTTTGACTGTGGAATGGAAGCTTGACCCTATCTAAGCAATTCTAGTGATTGGCTGTTAATTGCACTTGGCTTAGACCTAAGAATTTAAGCAAATTTCTGTGAAATTAAATTTTAAGAAGTCTCCAAATTCCTGTGTAATTTTTGCACAGCTGTTGCCTGATTTGCCCCTTTTTGGAGGAGAGGACTGGAAAGGAGAGTAAAGAAGAAAGATTTTAATGTTATCAAGTTTTATGGTATGGGAAATAAAGGGTGCAACTATGTTAGGAAGAAAAAAATAAGCTTGAAATCAGTGAGATGAGAGGGAAACAAAGCAAGGACTGTTGGGAAGAGACCAAGACCACAAGCTCCACAGATATTCCACATCAGCAAATGTACTTTTTGTTCTTGGGTGACATTCCTGATGATGCCCTGAATTATATATTGGGAATAGAAAAGAAGGATTTTTCACATAAATGCAGATGACAGCAGCGTGTTAAAAATGAATTTGTAAATAAAGTGATGTTCACTTCTGCAGAGAGATATGGTGATAAGTATCTGTGACAGTACCAGGTGACCAAAGAGAAATAGTTGAAATGTGTAAATAATTGCAGGATTTCACTTCTTAGGCTCATATTTTTGATGTAGACAGCAGTAAGAAGATACTGATGTGCTCTCAAACATAACTGAGAGAGGTTGTGATCCTTTAGGGCCCTTGTGCGTACACCTAACTTTAAACACATATTGTGATTTCTTAACAGGATTTTTCACATACTTAAACTTGTTAACACACTGTAATGTTAGAAATGAGATGCTCTATTTCCACTCATGCTTATGGTTAGGTAAAGAGCACCAGGAAGAAACCAGCAATGTGTGTACCATCCCAAAAATCAGTTCAAGGACTAACGTTTAGTAAAGAGCGGTATCTCAGTTAGGAGACATAGTCTATGCTATGTAGTTCTGTGAGTGAGTGCATGCGCATATGTATATGTAACTTGGCAAAGAATAGGAAAAACTATATTTTAATATATATTAGATAGACCAGAGCTTTTTAGCTTGAACTGTTATGTATAACTGTAAAAAGAGAGTTAATGAGAACTTTTGCTAGTTTCTTCATTTTAGATGACTGTTGTTTTAACATTAAAAAATAAAATTAATAAAATTTGATTTTAAATTTTTCTTAATTGTAGATTTTGGCATAGTAGTTACCTTCTAAGAATAATAGTGTGATTTAAAATACATTAACTAACAAAACATGTAGAAAAAATATTTTTAAAAGTTGATTGGATTCTGAACTTTCTTTTTTTCCTTTCTTGGAGGGGGGAATGGTTAGGGGGCAAAAAGCAAATTTAGTAACTTTTGAATTGTTCGGTGAAAGTAAGGCAGAAGCTTCTGCCAAAGTCATTTAGAAATGAGAATTACAGTTCTATTATCATTACATTTACTTAAGAATAGCATCAAATTGATATTTTTGTACTTAAAATAATGACAGGACTGTCTGGGAACTTAAAAGTTCTTCTAGTTTCTCTCTTATGTCAATGCAGGATCAACTATACCTACATGCTTCCTGATAGATGCTTATCTGACTCTTTCTTAAAGATTTTCAGTAATGGAAATTCCATAGCCCCTGTAGCCATTCCGGTGCCTTCCTTATAACAGACGTGTTTTTTCCTTCTCTCTAGCCTGAATCTGCATTACTGCAGTTCAAGGTCATTTTGTAGATGAGGAGAAGAAATTATTTTACTTGTAGCAGCAATTTCTCTGTATCTTAAAGACTTACTATGATCCACCAATGTCTTGTGTTGATCAAACTCTTCATTCTTCCCTTGAACATTTAACCTAGGATTATAACCTAGGATTTAAAATACATTTAACCTAGGATTGTACTAAAATTGAGGATTTTACTAAATTGTACTAAAATTGTACTAAAATTTAACCTAGGATTGTACTAAAATAGAGAAATTTTAGTGTAATGAATATGTCTACACTTATAATGGAATTGGAGTATTGTACCTCTTAATTATAGGTCTTTTTTCAGCAGATACTTGTGATGCCACCAATGCTTGTCATGCTAGAATGGGAAGAACATAAAGTGCATAGAGTATTAAGAGATTTCAATCATAGGAAGGTAATGGACATATGATACTGATGTGTTCTTATACTGCATAAATACAATACTGTAGTGCTGTACTAGCAAGCTACTATCAGATTTTTGTTGCAAATTCTGTGTGGTTTAATACTGGGATAAAGTAAAGATTCTAAGTTTCCTTTTTTTATTAATTTGGGCAATTATGTTATTAAACCAGTGGAAGAGATATAAATTATGTTTTGTTTACCTGCAGAATTGTAAGAAACATCTTTGGTGGTTGAAGGCGTGTCAAATTTAAGATTTAAGATTTCAGCAAGCAGATTATAATTCATTTTACAGTGCTTATGTGTTAGACAGACCTCTTCAGCTTTTGCTGATTTTATTTTTACTTAATTTATTTTTAAAATGCTGGAATTCTAAAAGCCTGAAAAATTCATCTTCTCTTTAATTCAGAGGAAGTTGCAGTTTGAAGTCAGATATCCTGAATTATACTGAATGTATGGAATTTGCATTCGTGCCTGGCTTTTTTTATTATTTTGTTTTCTTTTGATTTTCATCTGGGAGTAAAAGCAGAATGATCACAAAATTTATACTGTTGAAATGAGGGACCACAAATAGAGTATAAGATAGAAGCAGAAAGATTTCCAACGATGCATGAGGGGTTGTAAAAATGGAGACTTTTATTAGTTTGAAAGTCCAATTATATCAAAAACAAAAACAAGACAACAACAACAAAAGAATCCAGCCTGTTCCAAATGGAAAACATAATAACAGCAACATATTTGCTATCTGCCAAATGCAGGGTTAGGTGTAGCCATGAGCATGCCATGAAGTGTGTGTGTGGTCTGTTCCTATTTTCCAGCTACTCTGCAGATCACTGGCAACCAAAGCCACCCCCCTGCTCAGTTAACACCTGAAACACTAATCGATTACAGACTTTACATCAATACCTCTGATTATTCTTCAGATTCACTGCAAGTCACTCAGTGTTTAAAACATTCTCTTTCTGGATGCAAGATGGATTTCTGCTAATTTAGTTCTAAGACCAGTACAGCTACAAGCAACTTCAGTGTATTCTCCCGACTGTAAGGTCAGTGTGTTAGAGCAGGCAGAAACACAAGTTCAATCATTTGTTGCACGTGGTTCCCATGCTGTCTTCATTCTCACTGTTTTAAAATAAAGCGTTACAAGATATTTATGTATGAATTTATTTATTTATTGGTACAACTTCTACTTACTTTCCCCAGAAGGCATAGGCCAGTAGTAAACAGAAAACACTTGCAGTAACTTCTGGTCTTTGCAAGCTTTGAAAATCTCTTGAGCTTCACCACTGGTGCTTCAATTTATCTGTCATACTTCATTTTATGGTATGCTAGTAGCACTGACTATTCATAAATATATTTTTCTCTTCTCTTTGGGAGTGTCACATTCTTCACATGGAGACCAGAACTTGGTCATTCTTCCACCAATATAAACTTGTGGTCATCAGTTTGGGGTGGGAATGGGGATGGACATTAATTCCGTGTGTATATCGGAAGTTGTGGAGAAGGGAAAGTCATTGATCTGAGTTCTGTAAGTGCTTGCTGAACATATTCCTGAGATGCAGGAAGGCAATTGATCTCTGAACTCAATAGGTCAGCAACTCATGCGGAGTGTAGGTCATGAGTGATGGTCTTTCTTTTTAGATTAGTGATGCTTTAAGCTATGCACAGGATTGTTTTATCATAGTTATGAAATAATTACTCACAGATCAGGTTCTTTTAACTGTTTGTCTGTGGACATTATCTTGGGGTCACTTGCAATTTTTTCTGTAATAATATATGAATGTAGTAATTGCAATTTTGACCCCAGTAAAATGAAAGAATTTGCTAAAGCAATCATGCATTTGCTAAATTAATCATACCTTTCTTGTCAGCAGTATGGAATTAAAGGTGGGATTCCTGTGACTGAATGTAGTCAACTAGAATACATCCTAGAGTGTTTGCATATCCTCACACAATATGAAAGGAACTTGTAGTGATCAGGTAAATATACAATCATCCACTCACGGTGGAAATTTTGTTGTTGTTTGAGAAGTAAAGCAATTTATCTTATATCTGACAACTAGAACTGAATTCTTGGTGTAATTGTTTTTTTTTTTGTGTTATGTGCATATATATATTTAAAAATCTAATGCAACTGTGTTCATATAATAAGTTTAGGACTAAATAGCATACACACACCATACACAAAATTATGAACCTGTAGGTGAACATAAGGGGAATATAAAGCACAGGCCTAAGCACCAGCAGAGGTGCTGCCATAGATGAGTAGGTTCTGTACTGTAAATGTATATTCTGAGCTGAAACAGCTGTGAAACTTTTAAAATTAAGCTATGTAGTAAAAATCTATTCCTTGAAAACAAGAATGTTACTAACAGAAATCGTAGCTGTAAACTCACGGATTTTTAATACTTTACTTAAATTGCATGTTGCAGCTATCGAATTAATACTATTTCAGTAAAGTAATTAAAGCAGAAAATAACTATTTTGGCATTATATCAAACTCTAGTTTTCGGAAGTATCCCAAATACTTGACAATACTTAAATGAAGCACATGCTGATAATGTAAGTAACTTCCATAAGCAGATTTTTGTCATGGTGATTTATTAAAGAAACACATAGAACATGGTCAGGAAAATATAACCATGGTTATTAAAAAAAATAAAATAAAAAATCCAAATCCTGTATTATCATGAATATAGGAATTGCTGGTGCCATCTACTGGAGGGAGAGTAGAGAGAACAAAGATGCAAGCCTAGCAGTGCCAATGAGCACTAGGAAATTATTCAGCTTGTTTTCTTCCTTAATATAAAACTGAAGAAAATTGTGATGGGAAGATCAGATTATTTTATCATGCTTCTGAGTGCTTACCAGTGAAAAAGTCTGAAAGGATTGAGACAATATCTGGAACTTGTTAGGCTCTTATGATGCCTCAAACTCTGTTTGTTAGAAAGGAAAGCAGGACTGGATGTGTGTAATTCGGCTATTTTAAGATTGGAGTTTGTCTCAATAGCTTTATCCTGTTTTTCTTTAGCTTTTAAGTCTTAACCCAATCAGCTCTTCAGCTTGAATAAACAAGCATTATTCATTTAATGTTAGGATTGAAATCCCCAGACTAACACATGGTTAAAGAATGCTCTTTTTTTCACTTTGCAGGAAGATTTTTTTTTCTTTGGCTTCTAAGAAAGCGGATAAATGTTAGAATAGCTTGAACCAAGTCAACAACAATAACACAGATCAAACAGGATGACAGCAATAGAAATCATCATTCAAGTTTTTAAGAAAAAAATCAAAATAAAGAACAAAATCTCTCACCATAAGAAAGCACTGCTGCAGTTTAGGAAATTGAACTGCTTGGGTTGTTCAAGTGAGCTTGAAGCAAGTACAAAATGTTTCTGTCGGCGTGCATACAGCTCTCCCACTGAAGATCTCTTTCTCATTCATTTCTGGTTCTGGGGCTCTTTTTTTAAAAAAATAAATTATTATTTTTATTATTTCTTTTTCACTTTTAAGGCTGTACCTTGGTTTCACCGTTTCACTGAAATCAATAGCAAAAGTCTTGATTACTTCAGCCAAGGTAGGATTTCACCCACAGGTTACCCTGAAATATGAAACTTGCTCCCAGGCCCATCTCCTAGGCAGAACTGTGCTCCAGAACATAAGCTTTCATTCCCTTAAGGACTGTAAGTTTGTAACCTCTTAGGTGATTTTTCTTAATATGACCAGGACTTAGTTTAAAGTTCAGGGTTGAGGAGGTGACCACTCTGTCAGCAGCCAGACTGAAATAAAAATTCAAAGGTCTATTTTGTTTCTTTACCCTTCTGGGAGCTTGCCTATGAAACGTAATGGGAATTTAAACATCACTAGTAAAATAAATGTATCGTACAGGAATGCAGTAATGCATCATCAGGTTTATTTTATGAGGACTTTAAAGACTTTTCTTGATTTAGGGAAAAAAAATAATAATCTTGGGCTCTTATCATTCATGCATGTTTTAAATTCAGGACATTTATGAGATGCCAAGTGTCCTTCAGTGTATAGAGCAGTTCTAAGATATTCGATATAAGACCAAAGCTTCCCATATAAAATGAGTCATACCAGCTTCAGGTTATCTTGCTAAGGTAAGGAGCGCTACTCTCCTCTTCCTCTTCCTTTTCCTTTTCCTTTTCCTGCTGCCTGTTGGAATGGGGAAGGGAATGGCTGTCCTAAACTCCCTGGTCAGCTGTTACCAACTCCTTGCCCATGCTTTGGAGGAGGCAGCGAAGCCCCCTGCAGTGCTGCAGCCACCAGGTCACAGACAGGCTTCCTCACATTGTCTCCTAGGGGAGTGAATCTGGAGCGTCCCAGCATCATGATGCTGGCAGTGACACAGGTGCTGGGCTTGCCTGCGAGCAGAAGCCTAGCATAGACACTGGCACACTTGCAACAAAACCTTCACAATCTAAATCCCCTCCTTCTGCCTGATCTGAAATAGCAGACAGATGGGCTCGCCCCCTTGTGTATTCGCTGTGACAACACTAGACATATCAGTGGACAGGATGGAGGGGATTTAGGCAGAAAGGCTCCTGCATATCAGGAGAGGAAAACATTGGGGAAAGGAAAACAGCTGCAGAGAGAGAAATCTGAAATTGCTTGAAAAACTTTTTCTCCAAAGGGGGAAAAAACAAAAACAAAACAACAAAAAAATGAAATTTAGGGTTCCTGTGTTTCACTATGGATGATTTTTATTACCGTGCTTCATTTATTGCAGAAACTGGAAGGTATCAAGTGAATCAAGCATGAAGGTAGGAAGAGGAAGTAGTGTCTTTTGTTTAAAGCCGTTCAAGTGTTATTCTGAAGGACTGGACTATAACAATGTCTGTGCCAGCTTTACTATGTTAATCAACTTGCTTAAATCTGACTTTTCACAGAAAGGAAAAGATGGCATCTCAGTAGCAGGCATGCTGAGCACTCAGAACTTACACACCTTCAGTTCTTTGGACATACAAAGCCCAAGCAATGTGAAAATTCCAGATTGTTTTCCTTGCTAAGTAGGCTCCAAAATCACTAAATATGTGCTATTTTAAGCTCTTTCTGTCTTACAATTCTCTATCTCAAAAGTGAGGATAACAGCATTCCCTTCCTATAAGTTTCATCGTGAAGATAAACTAGTATTTATGATGTTAGATCAAGGAACACAAGAACAATTCCGTAGAAAAATTAATCATCTTTTCTACAGAACATGTCTGAATGAAGTGCACTAAACTAAAGCATATAGTCATGCACACCGAACACTGAGGAGAAAGCCAATAATTTTTAAGTATCCTTCATTGAATGAGTGTTGCTATCCATCTTTTGCATTAAAATGGGCAAAGGTCTTGCAGAAGAGTTCATATATGACCATACAGTTAAGAACAACGTCATGGTGCATACACACAGAAGGGTATCCATTAATTATAGCATTCCGTGAGTTTTTTAGTACGTGTATTAAGATAAATAGCTGAAATTGCTGTCAACTATTGTTTTAACCATATTCTGCCTCTTGCTTTTATAGCCTTATATACATTTAGCTTGTATGTATTCCATGTTGCAGCTCCATTCTGCACATTGATGTCTGTTATACTAATGATGCTAGAGTATACATCAACGTATATAGACTGTGAAATTGTGCCTTAAAGACTTGAGGTAAACTTAGAAAAAAGAAAAAAAAATCTTATTCTAAATATGTTTTCCTTATCCAGGTAATTGATGATCAGAGATTGTTTGAGCCTGTGCCAGCAGTACAAATCACTGCATAGATGGCTTTCAGCTGTGAAATTGGTCAGCCCATCCAAGGTCTATGCTGTTTAAAGTATTATTAAATACATTTTCGCATGTGTGTAAAATCTGAATAACAGCATTGTGTAATCCTCCTGTTACTTTTCAAGGCTTTTCACAGACTGATTAACTTCCATTTAGGACTTAGATAATGCAGATAAAACTAATGGATTTATCCTTCTATTGTGTATGCTTTTATTTTTTAGTATACATTGCAACAAAAGCTTTTCTGTGCTGTACTTTTTTATTGTTGTTATTAGAATGCTGTTAGCATTAGCTATTGTTCAAGTATTTTAGTATTTGATTTATTCACCAACACTGTTGTAATGTTGTAGTGGTGTAAAGGCACAGCACAACTCTGTGTGAATGTGGAAGAAAGCTTCTAGGGAAGGACTTCTGCTTTGGTTGCTTTTTTTTTTTTTTTTTTTTTTTTTTTTTTTCTAGTTCACGCTTTAGGATTAGTTTATCTGTTGTCTGTTGCTGACAGAATTTTGCAAAGTACTTGTATATAAATCTGAACACTAGTGATTTGTGCTAGTATCTTCCATTCAAAGTGGATGGCTCCCAGCCTTGATAGAAGTGAAAAGCAATTTCTAACATATAACTCAATGATTTTATAGCATCTCTAAACCTGGATGGTGCAGGAGAAAGAGAAGTCTTTATGAAGGTTAAAACTTTGGCACAAATCCAGATCAAGTGCAGAGCAGAACAGTGAGATGCTGTTAAATTAGCAGTACAATTGAAGATGCAACTCATCAGCTGCTAATCTAATAGCACTGCTTTGACTCTCAGTGAAGTTCAAGTTTACTCTTTTTATCTTTTTTTTTTTTTCTTTATATTTTGAAGGTTTTAGTTGTTTAGGATTTAACCACTCTATGTTGGTAAGGAAGAGCCTCAAACAAAGTCCTGTGCTTTGTTTTCATAATGAAGTATAAGGTAGAATTGGAAACTTCGTCATTTTTACCCTAATTTCATTGACAGTATTTTGCCAACAGGTAAACTAACCAAGGAAATTGCAGTAATGCAAATGAGTTTGCATTTTTTTTTTTTACTACATTTAAAATATAACTTAATTATATTGTAACACTGGTAGAAAATCTATTCCAGATCCAGCCCATGCAAGTGGCAATATTGTAAATTTACTTACCTTCTCTTCCCATTCTCAGAAAGTTTTTTAGCAGTCCCAGTAACTGTTCCTGGCTACAATATCTCTATAGCAGGCATTTGTCTGAAGTGTGAGAAGCACCTGGAGACGGACAGGTTTAAGTTATTATAGTAAATATGCATTTTTTTTTTTAATTAAAAAAAAAAAAAGGAATTAAGCTAGCTGTAGGCAAAGTCAAAGAATGTGTCTTTTAAATGTACCTCTCTCAGATTATTTCTATTCTAGTCTTATTTGGGTGAAATAATTTAAAAATCAAATTGCCTAGGTTTGGTGTTTCATTTTAGAATATACAGTGTTTATTTTTAAGGCTCTGTGAATGAGTTTTATATTCCATCAGGGGATAAAACTCAATAACATTTCTGGATGCTTGATTGTTAGAGTCTTGAGTAGTATAGTTGCTTGTTTCTTGTTAAACAATTTTTCTTGCTCAGTCAGTAGAAATTATTTGTGCTTGGTAGGGTGGGGGAAGAGATCAATCTAAGCTTTACGGTCTTGTGGTGTTTTTAGTTTAGAGCAAAGTGATTTTAGATTTACATTGTACCCAAAGCCTTCCTGGGTGAGCTGCTCACTGTGGTGACCACTTTCCTCTGACTTGGCTCCTAGTGTATTTTCTAACAGGTGACACTGCCACAAGAAGATTTGTCATGTTTGGTGATAATTAACATCACTGGGAGAGGCTTAGCACAAAGCTTAAGATCAAAACGTTTCCTTGAGCTGATTTCTTTTTTCCTTTCTTAGGGTGGTGATGCCTGCAAATATGGGCTGTGGCAACCCTGGAGTTGAATGGGGGGTAGATTTTTGTGCTTTTCTAGATAATTAGAGGCCTTTAGTCTCCAGCAACTTTCATCAGCATTGATTTTCATTGGAAAAAAATTTGAAGGGAGTGGGAAAGCAGAAGAGACTGCATTACACTTGAGCTGAAATCGCAAACATATCAGAACAAAATGTGTTTGGTAGACCTGGTGTTTTATGTTTGTTTTCCTTCAAAGACCAGTCCACTGCTAGGTGGTTTTAGCAACTTCCAGTAGCAGAGTTTTAGTGATGAAACAGCAATGGTCTTGCCAGCACAGGGATATTTCTTGGGCAGCGTTTGAGGGCTCCTGCATAGTGCTCAGGTTTGTTTCTCCTCCTTCAGAACTGCCAACCTGCATTTTTAAAATAGAAGATGTAAATGAAGAAAGTAGATGAAAGATATCTCCTTTGGAGACCTCATTTAATATATATATATATATATATATATATATATATATATATATATATATATATATAACTTTGAATGCAGAAGATGAAATTGAGTGTGTTAATCTTTTCTTAGACTGAAGGTTTTCTCCCACTTCTCTGTCTGAATAGCAGGGGAGCTGTTACCACTGTCACCATCTGTGCTGCGGGTAAGAGGAGGAGGTGACACTGCGAGTAATTGTGTAGGTCTGGAAAATATTTTATTCAAATTTAATTAAAATACCTTTAGGAGTAAAGAACTGATTAACACTTGTTATTCTTTGATATTAACTACCTTCTTCATTTTAAAACTTTCTTTTTGAGTATCTTTTCCTGGAGTGTTGGTCTGGGCATCTTCTGCATTGCTGGTGAGTAATCTTTGTAGTCCATGTTGCAAGAAACTTTTAATATTTTTTTTTTTTTTTTTTAAAGTATGGATTAAGAATAATCAGTTACTGGAACTTTTTTTTTTTTTTTTTTTTTTTTTTTTTTTTTTTTTGAGGAATTATACTACTATATTTGGGACTACATATCAGACAAGACGCGTGTTCAATTAATTACTTGTGAGCTGCAGGTGGGTGTCAGGATCATACCCAGTGAGGGGAGTGGGGCTCAGACCCAGACAAGGGCATTGGGCACCTCTCTGGGGATGGGGGTGGGACACTGGCAGCAGTGGGGCTGTGAATAGCATCCTGTGGCCTTGCTGGGCAGGCAACGATGGCCCCATGGACTGGAGTAGGGTCGTGGGCAGGGTGGGGGAGTCCTGGAAGTGGGCAGGGGCATCAGGGCCTGTGAGTACACTCAGGCACTGGCATTTCTAAAGGGACATTTTCATTATTTCCGTGTTATATTTTCATATATTCCGTGTTAACGGAAATGTAACACGATAGGCAATGGTAATGCCCAATTGCTAGAAACGAGGCATTAAGTATGATTGGAAGTCCATTTATTTAGAAGTAAAGCAGAACACTTTATGATGAATGGAAGACAGTGAATTGGTTTGTTTTTACTTGCAGAAAACATTTAAAATATACAGGAAAAAGAAAACCACAAGCCATCAGCTGTCCTAACACTTAAACACCATGCATCACAAAGCTTTAGATAAGTTTTAGAAATGGAGAGCTACTCTATACTGTACTCTGTACAGTATCATTTTATCCATTATGGAAATTATTGACAGTAAACATGCCTGCTGGCTTATGACTAAGCTCAGTGTTGTGGCTGCAGGCTCTTTTATCTGAAGCAATTATAGACTCTCATAACATAGTACAGTAACGTTTCAGAGAAGAGCAGGCTTTAGAAGATATCTAGATGAGCCATCTCATGTAGATATAGGACTGGAGTCTCTTTGGTAGCTCTGGCAACAACTGCATTGTATTTAACTGGAGGGGCTTTTGCTGATTGAGTAGCAGAGCGCACAGCTGGCTTCCTGCCGTGCTGAATTTAGGGCCTTTCCCAGGTTCCAGCACGGAGGCTCATGGGGCAGAGGTGCGCAGCAAGCTCCAAAGCATCACAGTCTCACAGATCAGGCCCTTAACTCAGAGAAGGAACCCTTAGTGGAAGAATAAGTCTTGAGATCTCATCTCAGTAGGAATTCAGGCAGCAGCTTGGATTTGATAGATGTGATCTTGCTGTCTCAGAAGAGTTAAGTGTAAGCCTATTTCCCTTCAATTTATCTTGCAACTGGAAGAATTTGTTATGGTGCCTTTTCAGGTATGAATGTTTACTTGCAAAAGGTTTAATTGCAACCTTTTAATAATTTCTGCTTGCTCCTTATACTGCATATGTCTTAATAGTATCATTTGAAGCTATATGTAAGCCCTAGTTATTTTTTCTTTAATATTGTTTTGCTTAAGTAAAATAAAATCTTGTCCAATGTTTATTACACAGAACATGATATCAGACACCCTACACTCCCTCCTGAGGATCAGGAAAACAAACTGTAGTAGTGTCTGAAATCCTGGCTTGGCTGCCATCATTGTACTGCAAGGTAAAAATTGGCTGGGGGAATTTGATCTGTGCGATCAAGTTCTGCGCTCTGAGGAGCAAAGGGATCCCAGGGCACTTAATGGAAGTCTGCTCTGTGTCTCTCAGGTTGTCTAACAAAAGAACCCCATTCATAAATTACATTATTGTGCGAAATGTAAAACCAAAGTAGTGAAAGTAAATTGAATGGATAAAGAAAAGAAGTAATCTAATAATTCCAATATAATAATATCAACTGCAGATTTTAAAAGATGTCAAAGCTGTCTTTGCCAGTTATAAGTGTATTCCAGATATACTTTGTCACTAACTTGAGTTACAAAGAGGGTAACTTTGTTATTGTTACTCTCTTATTGAAATCCTTCTTATCACCAGAGGGGTCTTCAAGCTCATCACCTCTGCATCTTCATTCAGTGCTCTCCAGATTATTCTAGGTGTCACTCTATGATGTGTCCTTTTTCATCTGCTTAGTCCTTTATCCCATCTCACTCCACTGCACTCTGTTGTGGCCCTAACCTGTCTATGCTATACTAAAAGCTGGCTGTTGATTCATTTCATTCTTTGTTGCCTCTTGCTGGCACACTGCACTGATGGGTATGACTTCCTTTTGAGGCCCGCTGGGAGTGGAGTTTAGGAATTGCATTCTTTGGCTAAAATATAATTGCAAAATGGTCAGTGATCTAAGACTTCACTGTGTGCTGTCCTTTTGCATTGTTAGCTCTGATACAGGGCTGTCCTACTGGCTGTGAATTCCTTTGGTCTTGCATCTCCCAGTACTTCATGAGCTCTAGCCCCATTTCTCCCTCACAGGGAAAATCATCAGTCAAGGCTGAGTTTGTTTTGTGAAATTGTTTGAGCTCTGTGTTCTTTGCCTCCAAATGAAGACAGTGTCAGCGGCCTGTGTACATGAATGGGCAGCCCTACGCAGGACCCAACCTGCCCCTTCAGCTCATGGGCCCAGGGAGACAACATCACCAGTGGCTGCCAGCTTACCTGCCCTCCCGGAGCAGCGGTGCTCTTGCAGCTCTCTGACAGCTGGACTCCCAAATAACTTCCTCTTGTTTTGATGCAAATGCCCCAAATGGCCTTGGCTTGCTCCTAGAGCTCTCAGAACTCACTCTGTTTGTCCTAGGAGATTTTATACCTCAACAGGAACCATATCAGATTATAAAACCTTGAAGAGAGTAGATAGTGGGTTGGACAGAAGGTCACTTCCATCTGCCTTCTCTGCCTAGTCCACTCCTTCTTCAAGGCCTTCTGGCCCCAACAGAATCCTTCAAGACAGGGATGTTTTGCTGCAGAGACCTCAGTATTATTGCTTAGAGCAGACCTATCAAAAGCTACCTATCATGGCCAGTGTGGGACCTATGAGCAGTGGTAGTTTTTTGTTTTGTTTTGTTTTCCAGAGGAATGTGTATCATGAGCAGGATGACTGACTCATACCTCCAGCCTTTGGTACAGATAGAAGGGTGAGCATTTCCAGTGTGGCAGTAGAAGGATCTCAGTTTGTGCACACAATTCTTTTCTGTTTGTTCATAACTGTAGCTTGTCAGTGTTCATTGTTGTAACACAAAGCAATTCTTGGGAAAGAGATAAGTTACTTGTTACAAGTTTTGGTAAATTAATTTGTTATTATCTTGTTATTCTAATGTTCTTTTAATGAGTTGGCACATAATGTTACATCATTCCCCTTACCTTTTTTTTTTTTTTTTTTTTGGAACTGGAAATGTGATATTCATGAGATACCTTTAAAAACTTAACATGTAGAAATAATTATGGTAGATAGTAATGTGCTGTTCCTGTCTTTCATCTTACAAAGTTTAAACACTGAGGAGCACACTGACAAAACATTGATTGTGCTCCAGAAAGCACTACTTGAATGCTCTGTGCATTGACTACTGCATCCACATCTTATTTGTCACAGACTTAATTATACTTTTTTAAGTGGCTGTTCATGGAGCTTGTTTGCTGAGAGATAGCACTCTTTCACAGGATATTTTAGGTTTATAAAGGTTGAAAGGGATATGAGCTGTGGGTCAAGAATTCCCTCATCTGCAAACTGTTTTGAAGTTTAGAGTCTGCTAGACAAAAATAGTATTACACTTTTTTTTCATGCCTTATTTCTATATTCTGTCTTGGACCCTGCTGGAGACAGGATCTTGGGTTAGATGGATCTTTGTAAGAGCACCTATACTGAGCCAAAGCACTTTTATATTATGCTCTTCAGTATTCAGGGTAGGGGTATATGAGAGGTAAAATGATGTTCCCAATTCTGAGTAAGTTAAAGTTTTGTGTAAAATCATCTCACAGTGAAGCAAGCATTCTTTTCTATGATACTTGAATTCATTAAAGGTTAATAGTGTAGGATTTGTGGAAGCTTAGAGAGAATTCAAGTAGTATAAAAGTAGGACACATTTTGGCCTCAGAAGCAATTGAGAAGTAACTGTGGCAGTTGAACCACGGAGGTTCCTTTAGCTGCAGCTTGATGCATACAGTGCATGCTTTGCTTAATATTTGTATAAAATCTGTAATCTTAAGTAATGTGCTGTTCTTTGGTGCACTAAGATTTACGATTTCTTTAAAAGAAACAATTCAGTGTCCTTCATGGTTAGATTGATGTAATGTAAGCAGGGCCAGTAGAAAGGAAGATATATCAGAACCATCAATCGCTGCCATTAGGAAAATGTTAATAAAGACTCTCTTCATGCTTGATAAACACTCAATGGATCAGCTCCAAAAGCTTTTCACTTAACATTTTTGACTAATAATTTAGATTACTCATCCAAGCCCGGCTCTTGCTTTTTGGTGATTTTTTTTTTCCCCCTAACTTAATGATGGTGTTACTGATTTCAGATGGATTGGGGGATGGTGGGAGGAACAGAGGAAAAAGCAAAGGTGTGTCTACAATAAGTCATTCTTATTTCTGTGTCTGAGTAGCTTTTCATAGCCTGCAGGGTTGCTTTGGCCAGGAGAGAAACTAGACAATACTGGAGCTGATGGTCCAGATTCCTCTGCTTCCTTTCCCTAAAGGGATCATTGCCAGGTGGACAGCAAAGAGATACCTGTGTCCTTACAGCTGCCTTTGTTATCATTTATTTGGTTGAGAAACTCAACTTTCTCACTGAAGCTTGAGCATGCAGTCCCTGAGTTCAGTGCTGCCTTCCTGCTTTACAACATGCTTCTTGGAAGGTCTGTCTTGATGTCCCTGCCTCAAAGGCAGCACTGATCAGAGGGTTTGGGTGTCGATTTTGAACTGTTTCCTGACCTACAGGTGCAACAAAGCAAATACAGAAGAAAAAAGTTCAATTTTTTGGAAAGCTGGAACATCAGGAAATGTCTGAGTTAGGTTTTGCTCATCTTTCCCCAGGAGGATTATTGGGGCAGATTCCCCAAAGTATATAAAAGGACGTATTGTCTCTTGGCACTTAATTTTCTTACTTGTGCAGTTCAGTAGTGATGGATAATCTTTTGGCCTTTATCTTCCCTACTGCGCTCCCAGTGAATTATGGAAAATAAAACAGAAAGAACAGGGCACACATCTAAGCTGATTCCTCAAGAAGTGTGTACTCAAAAAAATATATATTTTTTTCTTCTTCAGGGAGGAAAGCCACCTACCTATCTGAATTGGAAGAATAAGTGAGAACATTTATATATGAATAGTTATTCCTCCAGGTGCAATTTCAAGTACTGTGAATGTATACTTAAGAGGGCTACAGCTATAGCTTCCCCAGACAAGCTATAGCCACTTTTATTTGCTTGGGAAGCTGGAAGTAAGAGGGGAAAAAAAAAAAAAAAAATTCTTGCCATTTATGAAAAACTAAAACAGCATTTGACCACTTCCACAAAGTACCAGCACCACTGTGAAATTCTGTACCTTTATGTCTGCACCAGTAGCACAGCTGATGCTGCAGAAGGCTACATTTTTTTTATTCCTGCTCCTCTCTTCCCATGGCTAGAGAGAGAAGCCCTGATACAAGAAAAGCAAATGGCCTCTTGGCTTACAACATATTTTCTACTCTGCTGCATTTCCCACATGCATACAGTCTTCTCCATCTTTTGTGAGGGTACAAAATTTGTCAATCCTAATTAAGGCTAGTGTCTGTACTGATAATACACATGACTGTCTGAAGAGGTTTCTTTTGTATTTTTTAAGTTGGAGGTGTCAGCTTGTTTTTGTTGTTTCTGTTGTTATTTCTAACCCAAGTGGAGTATGTTAACCCTTCACAGACTGTAAACGAAGGATGCAACTTCAGGTTCTGTATCTATGCATTAAGGGGAAAAAAAAAAAAAAAAAAAAAAAAGAAAGAAAGAAGAAAAAAAAAATAAAAACCAAACTGTCGGCACCTGAATAACACCAAAGAATATGAAAGTCTGAAATGTCTTGCAACATTGTACCCTTGTGATCTAACACAGGTGCTTAGTTTATGATTTCTGCTCTTTAGAAACAACCAAAACCAAAACAAAAACATAAAACTAACAAAATAAATAAATAAATAAAACAAATAACAGAAACACTTTTTGCAGGAGTGAGATACGGTTGTGTATCTCATGTTATCATAATCTTCCACCTCCCTTCTTCCATTGCAGAGGCATATCTTTAAAAAAATATTACAAACACTGAAATCAGATGCTCTGTCAGACCCTTGACTCTTACACCAGAGCAGGAAATTTTGCAGAAATCTCAAAGGCTAACCAGAATCAACTGTAGTGTTGGTGTCGTGTAAGCATTTTCATTTTTATTTTCTATCAGAATCTATAGAAAGAGATATATGCTGAATAGCAAGTCTGAAGCAGTTCCTAAAGCACACCAAGAGAGAGTATCACTTTGCAAGTGGTTTCTGGAATAGCACCAGACCTCAGAGCAAACCGCATGGCTCCTTACCCACCATTCCTGGAGCTGGTCCTTGCAATTTTCCAGGAGCTTTCAGTCTGGGAACAGAAAGCTAACTACAGCTTCAGACAAAAGGAGGGAAAATGGCATCATCTAGATGGGGAAAACTTGTGGAGGTGTGCTTGAATCTTGCTAGCAAAGATGCCAGCAGAGCAGAAGCCATGTAATATCTATCATAACAATATAAGATTATAACATTGGAGGATATTGTAGTGCCTTTTGAATAAAACCACGAAAAGCAAACCAGAGTTCCACCTATAAATATCTGTAGAGGAGGTGCTGTTGTTAAATCACCACTCACTTTCCACATCTCCAGCAGCACACAGATGATTTTCTTAATTTAGGGCATCAGCTTTTCCTTGCCCAATACAAATAATTTTCATTTGATCTGAAAAGCATTTCCAACTAGACAAAGTTTTTTTCTTCTCTCATAAAAATATTAAAATTAGTGTTTAAGAAAAGAAGATGGAAATGTGTTCTGCTGATCATCATTCTCTCTACCCAGAGACAGAAAAAAATAATTATATACTCTTTTATGCAATATCATGATTTTTGATAAAAGCAGACCTAAGTATAATAACTGCTAAACTAGGAAGCCTTGGTGGATGATATAGCCTATTTTAGTAGAAGCGGATCTTGGAAAGATGTTAGCTGAAGATAGTCATTAAAGATGTGTGTGTCAGAAACAAAACTATAGCTCCTAGGGAAAACCATCTGTGAATCATAATTTCATTTACAAAGATGTTTCAGTGAATTGGTCTTCACATTAATTCTCTCCAGTAGTTCCTCCATACTACATTGTATTACCCTACTGGCAGAAGTCAAGATCCTAAATCTCATCTGTTTTTAAGGGATTCACCTCTTTAGTTGACAAATGATCCTTAGATAGGATCCAGTATCAGGAACAGTGAAATGAAGTAATTCAGGAACTGAGTATCTAACAGACAAGTTGCAATATGCACTGAATCTCAAAAGAAAAAAGCCACCGTCATCTATCACAAATACCTGTTTTGTTCCTGTTGTGGTAGCCATTGTGTCTGTTAGGGATTGCACAAAGAAATCAGAAGGCATCCAAGCTGCAGCTGAAAAAGATCATCAGCTTTCATGGACTAGGTAGCACTTCCATGGAGAGAACTCACACCAAGGCTTACAGGACCAATAGCATAGAAAGAAACCTGGCCCCTGAACATCCTTATTCACTGTAAGCCAACTTGATGTCCCCCTCTTTTTTTTTTTAATTTATTTTTTTTAATTATTTTTTAAGATGCTGCCAGTTATAAAACATGTTGTGGTCTCTTCAGGTTGCCAGACTCATCTCAACAGGTGATAAATGCCATCTCACAGATTGGAAAGGTTGCTGCTATATATCTTCACATAGTTCTTCAGAGCTATAAAATACGGGAAGGAAGAAGCAGCAGTAATATTCATGCCTTTTTTGCTGAGAAGGCTCTGGCTCTCCATACTGATTGGTATGAAAGCAGGATTTTCAACATACTTCTTTCTTCATTGGGGAGATTTAAGTTATCAAATCTGGCTCTCAGTTCATAGTGACTCAACATAGATACCTCAGTGAAACAGAAGTTGCTTTCATGCACTTTATAGTGAAGCTAACAAACATGGCTTATTCCCTAGTTGGAGTGAAAGCAGTAGCGTGAATATATTGCGCAGTATCTTTGTACTTGTATGCCTTGTTTCTGTTGCTCTATATTTTTTCTTATGCATTACATTCTTATGCATTTTTTCTTGCATTCATTAAAATTGTTACTTTAAATAGGCCTACGTTTAAGCTATTTAGAGAAGATAATCTGCTTGAAAGGTTAGTACAACCCATTGGAAACCCTTCTGGCAGTGTTGCCCCCTTGGATTTATAGCTGATGCATACTTTCTGGTTGGTCCTAAAGTACAGCATTGATTATTGTAATCATTTGTTGAGTTGGAAGCCTTCTTGGATGAGACCCAGAATGATGCTTGTACTTTAGAAAAGTCCTAACAGCCACAGCCATGAATTTCCTCAGTAAGTTTTATAAATATTTATTTTTCTTTTCAAGCACAAACATTAAGATCATCAGTGCTCTTGCAAAATAAAAGCGGGGAAATAACATCCTGTAAGGAGATCTGCTTGTTAGAATGGCATGGTGTTCAGAAAACATTAACGTGTGCCTTTGCCAAATTATTTATAACGGTCACCTAGTGCCAAATTTGAGCAGGGGTCTTCTTCAATGGCCAGAGGTAAATAAGAACACATAATTCTTAATTTTGAACTGTCCGTATGTAAAGAATAATTATGCTTCACATACTGGAGATGATAATGCCTTGAAAATCCACTTGTGATGATTATCCTTATATCATTATAGTAAAAAATAAGAAAACCATACTTTCTTGCAATTAACTTTTTTATCTTTTTACCTTTGATCTATCAAGATATGTTTGTTTGGTCAACCTTGAGAATATTTCCTGGTTTATAAATGTAAACTATTTTTCTCAGAAGATGCCACTGTAATGAAGTGGAGAGTTGGTTGTGCCTGTAATCTGTAATAAGAGACACTAAGGAAAAAACACCAACTAGGGATAATTCCTCTGTAATTTAGGAAAGCAGAATGAAGTTCTGGTTATAAAAGATGTATCAGTGAATTAAATTCCAGAGATGCTTAATACTAGTAGAAAAATGTGATAGTTGTTGTGATGGAAAGCTGTCATGCATTTTAAGGGATCTATGCACATTATTAAAGGACATTGAAAAAAAAAAAAAAGTAAAATATATGTAGTTTATGGTTGTGGTAGGGTAGCAGTCTTAGCTTGTTATATTGTGAAGCTGCAATTGCTGACAAAGATTTCTAAGCATAAAGTGTGTAGTACTGTGGATTTGCCAATATTATTTGCATGAGAAAAAACATGTTTTTCCCCCAGGGCTTCAGAGGTTTTCTGAAAATTCGGCACTTTTTGTGCTAAAATGTTAATGAGCATTAGTAGCTCATTTCCATTCATCTTCCCTGGGGAAATGAGAGTTTTGCAGTCACTCACTCTCTGAATGTGGGTAGCGAGATGCAGATGATAACTTCAAAATCAGTTGTCCAACTGATTTTGCTGTCCAAAACTGCCAGGTTTTGCAGAAAGATATGTTTCCAGTAATTGTGATACTTCAGGGTTTGGGAAAAGGGGGAGTCCAATGCAAAGGTTTGGTTTGAACAATAATATTAGACGCTGGAGAAGGAGCTGATGTAAATATCCTGTGCTGGACTGGTTACATTTACCAATGCTTTTCTTGTTCTGGCTTCTGTAAATAAAATGCTAGTGAATTCAGAACAGAACACTAAACAAACCCCTTCAGCTTCTTCAGTTTTGTTTCTGTGTCTCATCTGGTTCCAGAAAAGCTCATACTTGCACAGGGAGCCACTAATAGAGCTGCAATGGACATAATGAAAGGTGTTTGCTGTTTTTTATGGAACAGATCTTTCTTTCCAGAGTTACTCCTACTATCTGTAGAATTCTCTAGCAGAAATATAAAATCTTATTTTAAAAAACATTTCTTTGATTTATAGCTCAAATGATAAATGCAAGCCAAAAAGACACTTTTTACCTTTAAATTGTCTTTCAAAGACAATTAATACTTAAAAAGGTGTATTCACAGCATATTGAGATTCTTGATCCAGAGTGTGGATTCATAGGCTTAATCAGTTTCATTCTGTAGATTCATTTATAGGCTCATTCCACCCATACATACAAGTCCCCACAGACCAGACTGCCCCATACTCCATGTTCCTTTTTTCCCTTTCAACAAGAAAGAAATTCATAGCTACACCCCCCCCAGCAAGAACATTTCTGGACTTCCCAGCTCTGACAGCCTATGAATTCTGTCTCTTGAGCTGACCTTCATCATAAGAATGAAGATGATCTGTCTGCCAGTATTTGTCTTAGTTCAAATGTCTTTTGTAGTAGTTTATAAATGCATGAGCCATTTATTATTCTTTCAGCTACTACCATATTCACATACATACCTCCCTTAATTGCAATGGATGCAGAAATATCTCTAATAGAATGAGCACCGCATTTTTCAGTGTCACTGCATTCTCATCCATCAAGAACTTTATCCATGAGCTAATTGTATTAACCTTGAGTGATTTTCCTAGTTCAGCAAAACACAAAAGAAAAAAAGCCTTCACCAATTCTGTCTCTGTTCTTTAAATATAGGAACAGCTCAAATATATAGGTAAATAAGCACAAGCGAAGCATTCATATATTGCTACCTAGATTTAGTTATTTAGTTTATTGGATTTTGATACTGATTTCTATTTCGTTAGACTGTGGTTTACAGTGGGGGGGGAAGTAAAAAAAAAAAAAAAAAAAAAAAAAAAGTATATTCTTCTGGGACTACTGTTGACCTCAACCTGCAATATATTTACAGAATCCATCATTAAACTCTTGCTAACAATGTTAAAGATGTTAAACAAGGGAACTTTTGAGGCATACATTTCCCTGATAATATACAAGGCTGGAAGTCCATATAGAATCATAAGATCATAGAATCATGCAATCATTAAGGTTGGAAAAAGAAAGCAGTACAGTCTCCACCAGCTTCTGTTTCCCATTGAGTGTGTTTCTCAGAACAGAATCAATTACACTTCCAGCTCCAGCATTATCTGTCTACTTCAAATCTGCAAGAAATTTAGGAAAAAAGGTCACAAAACCTGCTGAGCATGAGATGAGTCATTGACTCTTCCTTGCATAAAAGATAGAAATGCATAATCTAGGGCACAGATTTGGAGGAAAGGATCAAAATTTCATACATATTTTTGGATGTGGTGGTAACATCTTTCTTATGATCCCAGAAGTATGTTGCCTTATGACCCAGGTCAACTTAGTCTGCTTTTGAAATGAAACAATCATTTGAAAGTATTCAATTCTTTTGCTGAACACTTTGCATGTATTTTTAAAGAGTTTCCTTTTTTCTTTTTTTTTTTTCCTTTTCTTTTTTTTTCTTTTTTTTTTAAAGGAAATAATCAAGTCATTAACAGGACTTTTAGAACATTCTAAGCTATATTTGAAAGTTTTAGTTATTAATTTTATGCATTTGTGATATGTTTATGCCTGCAAAAATATGAACATATTAAGTCCATATCTTCACTGAACATAAGCAATAGAGCTTTTTTTCCACTGTTCCCATAAAAACAAACTAATTCAGCTTTGGCCTGCAAATCCATCAAGAACAGTACCAGAAGTGATTATCACACAGTATTATAGCTTACAGAAAGTAGTAAATACAAAAATCTTTACTCATGTGCATAGACATAGTAACACTTGCGTCACAACTCAGGACCATTTAACACCTGTGTTTTAACAGGAAAATCTTTCGGTATCTCTGTCATGCTATCAATGCTGCTGCTCATTAGACACAATTTGCAGACAACAGTAAAAATTCAGGTCTGTTGTAAGTGCCCAGATTTTGTACAATATACTTTATATATTATGTAATAGTAGTTTCCTATATTTATAGAGACACTATAAACACTTCTAGTGTTTTACTTTGCAATTTCCCCCTTACATATATTCTACCTTTGGCTTGGCTGGAGAAGATAGGTTTTACTCAAAATGTTTTTGATTTATTATTTACAGCTAGTGTGAATAAAGTAATACCTGGTATTTGCCATTTAAATAAGGCATTGAACCAAATAAATAATTGAATTAAAAAAGGAGAGTTATCTAGGCATCCATATTTTTTCAGTAATTTGTCTTCACAGTGACACTGTATATGTATTTCTTTTCTGCATGACAGTTGGTTAATCTGTTCCAACAGCTGCTTAATTTTACAAGCTAAGATATAGGGCTGAGAATCTATTAGGAAGTATTTCTTGTGAGGCACTTGCCTCAGGATAGTTTCTTATTTAAATGAAGAGCCCCCTAAAGCACAGCATCTACATTTATGTACCTAGGTGTGTTTGAAATATTAGGCCTGTCTCTGCTACTAATCTGAGAAAGGCATAGAAATGAGATTGAAAATTAGCATGTGTCAAAGTGATAATATAAGATTCTTGTTTTTCCTTTTTTCTCCTTTAAGTATATATATATATACACTTAAATATATATTTATACTTATACTTTATAACTTATATATATATATATAAGAGGAATTTTCGAGTCTTTATTCTTTCCTGCATTTATTATATCTTTTCTCCTTTTAGGATAATCTTACTTTAGTGTATGAATTAAAAGTATGTCAAGTATTTGTAATATGCTATGATTTTGAAAGTTTGCCCTGCTTATGCTATTCTGTCTGAAAATAATCCTGGTTGAACAATCCCAGTTGAGCACTTGAAAGGAAGGGAGCCAGCAACCTCCCCTCTCATCATCTTTATCCTGAGTAGAGAAGTGAAATGAAGAGGTTAAAATAATGTTCAACTGTGTAAATGTCACACGAGCAAAGGGCGCAACAGCTGACAGATAGCACCGTGACACACTTGGTCCAGCTCCCAGCTGCATCTTGCATCCAACCAGAGCACCCCCAGCTTTGTAGCTTTGTGCAGGTACAAACTCAAGACATTTGGATAGGAAGAGTTGATGCATGTGCCAGGGAGGGATGAAATTATTTTGTGTTCTGCAGATTTTGTTCTAACCTCCCTCGGTTGCAAGCATTTTTAGTATCTTTTTAGTGTCCAAAATGAGCTAGAAATGTGTTCATCCCATTCTAGGGGAGAAAAAAACCCAACCAAACAAAAAAACCTTCCAAATAAACGGGCTATTTATATATATATAAAATAATATATATATATATTATTTTTTTTTCGTGTCATCTCTGCTAAATTATCAAGTAGCTGTGAAGCCTGCAAGACAACCAAAGCTCTGGTGGGCTAAGAGACAATGGTAGAGTGGGGTTGAAAAATGTGCGACACCTCCAAATGCTTCCCTTATGACTAATGAGCAAATCGTTTAGAGAAAGAAACTACTTGTGAAACATGATTTTTTCTATCAAAATATTTCCAATCAAGATAAAAATAAAACGTGGGGGAAAGATGAAAATGGGTGAAGGGAAATGTCTTCTGTTCATAACTTACCTACTAGGACTAAAATGTCCTTTCTTTAAAAATATCCTTGGTAGATCACCTCTAAGCCTATTTTTAGCCTATTTTTATTCATTTTTATTTTATGACAGATGACAGTTAAAAACCTATCTTATTTCCTAGTGCAACATTTTATTCCCTTTAAATTTGCTTTCTGGAATCTTAAAATGACACTGCTATTCCTAGTTCTGTCCTGGTGACATTTAAATAAAATTGAACAAAAACTGTGTATTATCTGAACAGAATCTACAAGGAAGGGCAGCCATAAGGAGAAGAGTGTTTGTATAAAGTTGTTTGAGCTATGATATTGCTTTGCATAGCAAAATGCAAATATTGCATTTAAAGAAGCCACAAAGACAGTAGAAAATGAAGAGAGCAGATGGGGGAAAGAAACAGCAAAGAAACTGAAAGACGGATTGTGCTGGGGCAAATGTGCCAAAAAGGATGAAAATATACAAAATGGAACAGCATGTGCAAAATAGGACAAGAAAAGAGAAAAGTGAATTAGAGATTAAAAGAACAATGAGAAAAAAAAAAAAAAGGAGTAAAACAGCAACAGGAAGATGAATATAACAGCATAAGATTTGAAAGAAAATGAAAATGAGCTTTAAGATGCTAAATAGGGAACTAAAACAATAAGAAAATAAAATCTGGAGTTAGGATTAACTGGTGTCTGACAGGTGACTTTTAAGAAATGTTGAACCTTATATGTTTGCTTTCTCGAAGTGTTAATCTGGTGGCACTAATGTCACTTAAACTTGCAAAAAAATGTTGCTTTCATGGAGTGCACCTCAAAATGCAACTTCCTGGACAAAAACAGAAATTTTCAGGTTTAAGAAATAAAGGCTAAAAGCAATTAGTGGAAATGCTCTTCAAAGTACTTACTGGAAAAAAAATCCTGTTGAAATGTTTTTTCTAGGATTATGTCCACTTGACTTTTTGAAATAGCCCCAGACTGGTCGTGTTCCCACAGCTTCCCTCAAGCAATTATTTCACAGTTTAAGAAAAGTGCACATCCATATGCTAATATTAAGCAACTCTTTCAGAGCTGCTCTTTGTCCCTTAGACAACCTTTTCCAAGTCTCTTCAGGAATTTTTTGTTCAGCTGAATTGTGTATGTTTGTAAAACAATCTTTTCAGCTATTTCTTTCACTTCCCAGGTCACCTTGCAGTGCTCTCTCTCTCTTTCTTTCTTTTTTTTTTTTTCTTTTTTTTTTTTCTGGCCTGCCTGAAGTTTTTTTTTTTTTTTTTTTTTTTTTTTTTTTTTTTTTTTTCCACTACACTGCAAAGTTGGAAGGCTTGAATTCTATGTAGATGCTGTGGTGTGTTACTGCAGCACAACCAGTCACCATGTGTCTTTATCTGCATGCTCTCTACCTTCTGATCTTCAATGGGAACTCGTAATCAAGCATAGTAATCAATCATACGTGTGATCTAAGGCAATTGTTTTTCTTTGTTTGCTTGCTTTTCTTTCTTGTTTTTTCATTCTCTGGCACGATGGAGACATTCTCCCCCCTCCAGAAATGCATGCTCAGACACTCCTCTTTTTTCAGCAGTGTTGCCGAAATGGAGGACTCAGCCCCCAGTTTTATCTGTGTGGGCTTCCAGTGCTGGCAGCCAGATGACCAAGATGGTGAGCCTTCATAGTGAGCCCAGTGCTGCTCCGGTGCCTCCTCTGCTAGCTGGATGTGAGCAACAACCATGTTGCAGTCTGCCAGTGCATGTCCTAAATGCTGACACAAGGTGTATGCAGACGCAGCGGTGTCGGCAAGCCCTGGTGCTGGCAGTGCCTCATGCCATGGCAGATGAAGGCCACAGTGCCCTGATCCCCCAGGGCCTTGCAGCTCTTCAGCCCCATGCTTCCAGGCCGGAGCATCTGGTCACAAAGGCATAGGCCAGATGAAGAGCCTAATTAGGTAAATGAGTCAGGTTTTTTATTTATCTTTAACTGCAGCCCATATTGTTGAAGGGGTGAGGTCCCCTCCATGCCCAAAACTAGATGCAATTTGTGATGCTGAACTGCCATTACCTAATGACAGTAGTGTCCAGCATGTGTATCCTAGTCAGATATTGAAGTCTTCATCCAAGGAAGAGAAGCTGGCAGGTAGTTGAAGTAATCTACCACAAGTAAACAGGGATTGCTGGAAAGCAAACTTAATTTGTTGATCTCTATCAAATATTCTACTGAGAGCAGTGGATTAACTAAACCTTAGTGTAGCTTTATAATCACTTTTGTTCAGTGGGATCTCTTTATCTTGTCAAGTCCTGCACTGGACAAAAATCTCTCATAGTGGTTTTGGGTTTGGTGTGTATTTTCTTGAAAATCTCTCCTAATTCCAGTTCCAGTTTTTCAAGTACAGTTGCAGAAACACTCCTGCTCTTTTCAATGCGAGTTCAGCTTCAACTTTGCTGTAGTCTAAAAAGAGCCTAAATTACCACATCTATTGAATGAGGAATGCAAGTAGGTCGTTCCTACCTAAATAACCTAATTCTGGCTGTACTAAGCCCAGACTTAAGATCCATTCCTGTCCTCGACATTGGCTGCTGCAGGTGTTGAAGAAGATGTCTGAGGACAGAACAATCAGGTAGTGATAATTCTCCAGAACACCTTGACAGGTTTCAGCACATCACAACTCATAAATTTCATAAATTACAGGAGATGGCATGAAATTCAATAGCTGTCAATGGATTTTTTTTCCATAAATTTGTCTAGTCATTTTGTAAACGTAGGTGAAGATTGAGAGAGTCCTGTGGGAAGGAATAACATAGCTGAACCGCAAGATGTGTGCAGAAATATCTTGTGGTCAAATCTGTTATGCAATAGCATCTTTTGATACCCCTTGATCCTTGTATAGGAGGACAGTGAACATGTTCCATAACATTCCAGATTTCTTAAGTTTCTTTCCTGTCCAATTCTAGTTTTCTCTTTTCCAGCTTCAGGTGTCCTGCTGTATATAGTCTTATGTCATCTTTGTCCTCTTCTCTAGTTTTTCCTATTTTGATTTATTTGAGTTTGAGTTACTCTACCTAGTAGACTCTGTATTCATTCCCCCAATACTTTTTAACATTTGATGTGTTTTGTTGTTGTTTTTTTTTTTTTTTTTTTTTTTTTTTTTTCCTGTTTTCTAACTTCAAGACTTCATTCCTCAGTGGTGTTAACTATTTCAGAACCAACTATAGCATGCAATTTTTTATTCTCATGTATATCACTTCACATTCATTTATACTTTTTGATCTGCTTTACCACGCAGTGTTTTGAAGTTCTACATTTCAAATTGGCCTTTGTTTATACTCTAAAGGGTAGTTCATATTCTCCACAACCATTGCTACTTCACTGTTCATTCCCTCATTAAAGCCTCATGCAAATGTTGCTCAAGACTGTAGCTAAAACTTGACAGCTGTACAGGTAGAAGCTTTACCTTTCCCTATCAGTGACAGGCTGTTCCACCTGCCCTCCAATGAGAATTTATCTGGCTAAATGAGGCACAACAAAGACAAGAGGAGATACTGCAAAGGTAATTAGCTGGAGAAGTATTAAGATCAGAAAGTACAAAAGGGGTAGATAATGCAAACATTTGCTCTCCTTTTTCTGCTTTCAGACTCTAGAAACAGTTAATCAAACACACCTGTGTTGATACAATCCCTAAATATTTGATAATTTGACATACATCTACCAGGTGTGAAATTATTGTTCACGTCATACAGGGTTTGTTGTCTCTATTAATGAAATAGCACAAATGTGCTTTTCAAAGAAATTTTACATGGAACTCTGCTGTTTACAGTGCACTCACTAAATAAACATTGTGTACTGGGAGGAATGGTTTCAAAAAAGAAACTGTCCATTTCCTTGGAAGCAGAATTTTTCACATGGCCATTTCCCATTCACAAAGAGAAACTGAATATTTTTAGCCCAGATAAGCACATAGCAAACACAAATGACAAAAATTCATATAATATGAATTTCAGTAGAGAAGTTTTTTACATCTCTGCAAGAATAAATTATAGAATATCTAATAACAATCACAATAACTTCTAGATGCATTATAAAAAAAATCATGTTAAATAAAAAATACTGTCTATTGGAAAGTTAAGTTAAGACTCTGATATAGTGATATTAGATATGCTAATATTTCTGCTAGTTAGGTAACTGGCAGCAAGCAAAATACTTGCCTTCAAGTGTTTGATTTGAAGTGATATAGGAAAAGCCATGCGAGCCAACTGTAAACTGAATTTTATCCAGGCTTTAGCATTGTCCAGTTTTGCAGGAGGTGATGCTTCTGAACAGAACAGAGTTTCTACTGAGGGTTTCTGTGTATTGTGGGATGTGGATACAGATGGCATTTAGAGACTCAGCAACCAGTTTCTGTGTTCCTGGACCTTTGGAATGAGGCACTAGATTTAGGCAAGTATGTAGACATTCAGAAATATTAACCAGCCAACAACAGGGCTTTCTAAACATTTGTTCATCTTTCTCAACTGAAATAAAGACACAGGCATTTCTGTAAATCCCGAATGGACCTTCAGTTGATTCAGGTAGGGTATGATATTTTTGGAAGAGATGTGTTGTATTAGTCTTGCTGGTTGCAACATCCAGTGTATTTCCTCGTAATGTAGCTAGTTTTGATATCAAAGCATTTGGAGTGTTGGGGAGAACTGTTTGGCTAATTAAAAATATTCAGAAGTAGTGGTGCTCGCTTCCCTAAAGGACTGGTAGGAAGATTATTTCTACTAAAGTAAAATAATCGTTTAAATCAATATTTACTTTAACAGTTAACATAGGAATTAATTGTCCGACATTTAATTGTTCACTTTCAGGGTCAGATGAAGTCCTGCTGCTTTCAAAAATATTCAGTAATATGTAATCTGCTTTAGTGGTAATTGTGTAGTTTGTGCTTATTTTTACAGTTTTGAATAACCTAAGATATATTTGGCCAAAAAACAAAGTGGTTTATAAATCATCCAAATTACCTATCTCCCTATCCCAAAGGAAGCCAAACACTATGATAACTTCATATATGCAAAGTTTAATGACTTATCTGACAAGTGAAGAACAGCCCATCATCAAGTATAGCAACTGTACTTTATGTATAATTTAAAATATTGTTATAATGGGAAAACAATATAGAAAATATTACAGCTGCACTGACAGCTGCACTTACTATTTTCTGTAAGTTTCTTTTTTGTTGTTGTTTATAATTTGTTTTCCTTTTATTCTCCTAAGATACGCAAAGACAGTTTAATCTGTAAAAGAATTGCTGGTAAGTTTAGGTAAAATAAAACTACCCAGGTCTCATTTTGGTGAAGACTTCCCATACATATATGTCACAAAACCTCAGGATCTAGCGGGTCAGGATCTCTTCTTGGTTAAATTATTCCAATAATCTTTTTCTGTCAAATTCAGGTTTTTCTGTTTAACATTGTTGCTCTCTTCTGTTAGAATCTGGACAGTCCTAATTCCTAAACTGCTCCAGTTACATTTTTGCCATTAGCAATAGTCTTAGGAATAAGAAAATGCAAAATACTGTGACAAGATTGATTACACAGTTTAATAACCTAAGAAAACTTTAGCAGTGATTTTGAAATAAAATTTTACTAATCCTGTGTGCTTGAACAGATGTAACAGTATTTGAACTCCTTAACCAGAGCACTAGTTTAGCTTCCACAGTGCAGAATTTAATAGCATTTGCTTGATGTTATTGTAGATTTTCCAGTATTTACTCATTCTTCAAAATGGCGTGTATCTATCTTATTCAGAGATGTCTTTTAAAATAATATGATATCTTCAGTTTTTAAGGGCCCAAATCCTGCCCAGGTTACAGCTACACCTTTTAAAACCAGAAGAATACAAATACCCAGTTTTTCTACATAAAACATAATCACCAGCCCATTTGCTAGGAGTTGCTTGGCAGTGACCAAGCGTATTAACAGAATGTGCTCTTAAAACATAGGCTTTGCTCTGGGTGATGTGCAGCAAATGTACCCAATTCTACAGGTAGCTTTTAGCTCCCAGCAGCCAATTCCCAACTGTGCTGCTTCATGTGTCGACCATAAAATGAGTGTTGTCTTTCTGAAGCTTGAGTAAGCAGATTTGGATATTACAAAGGCTCCACTGAGTGTTTTAATTTGCATAGATTAGTCTTTCTCCTTTTTATTACATTGACTAATCAGGAGAATTTCTTAACCCAGAGGTTTATAACCTTGTATGATCATATTTAGGTACACAAATAAAACATTCTCTCATTTGCCTGATTGTTGCATGAAAACAGTGCTCTTAGCTAAAACAAGCTAAAACAATTTAACAATCCCTCTCTGCCTATTTTGTCTTCCATTTTCTCTCAAAGAACCCACTTGTCTAAATTCCCACTTCCTTTTGCCACTTCGTTATTTCAGTGAAATTTTTGATGGAGTGGACAATACAGGCAAATTTAAGGACGTTGCATCTAAAATAATCTGGCATGTTAGGTTTGTAAGATTTTCATAAAACTTAGTGGATAAACTTCCAACAGTGACTATTAACGTCCAAAGACGAAGAAATGCCACTTGAAATTGCACGATTTTTTAATCTTGTTTGGTGAATGGCATTTTTGTCCAAATGGGGTTTTGTGGTGATAGAAATCATCTGTGAGTTGAACCTGAGCTCAGCAAATAATTAAGATGTTGCAAAAGCATAAACCGGCATTGACTGCATGCTCCCAGTGCTATCATACCAAATTCACATAGTTTTCTCGTAAGTCATCTAGCCATCATTCCAAGCAGAGAGAAGAGCGAGCTGTCTTCATAAATGGATGAATGTGCACTCTGATTTATTCTGTTGATTCTGCAAAACCAGCTGCTTGAACTAAACCAGGGACAATGAACTCCAGGCCAGGTGTCCATCAGAGAGCAAAGGAAAAGGAATAACTTCAGACAGCTGAAAGGACGGGTAGAATTGTCATTGTACTTACCCCATCACAGAACTGCCTGACAGTCAACGTGAAATTTTTTTTTTTTTCTTTTTCCCCTCTCACATATGTTTTGAACACCACCTTTTATTAAATAAATAAACAAAAAGCTAGTTTCTGATTTTCATGAGGGCTTGCTACAGTTGTTTCTCTGCTTTATCAACAGTCCTTATCTACCTGTTCCTAATGCATTTGACACATTCATGCCTTCTGAATTAAACTGTAGGATTATAGTACCCTGATTTGTTTCAAATCATCATGTATTTGGAATAACTGGAGTACACCATGGAACAGTTAACAGCCAAATGATTGCATCCTTTTTTTTATCCTTTTTTTTTTTTTTTTTTTTTTTTTCTTTTTTGGAGGGTTGGGGGAGTGAGGGGAATGAGGAGTGGGGGAAGGTTGATTTGGAGCAAAATGTGCATTTTACCAGACTACCTTTTTTCACTTTGTGCATGTATTACCAATCACAGTGGATTTTCAGTTCTAAGTAGGGCATCTTGGAACTGCTGAAGAACAAATGCATGCATACATATTCTAGATGAGTGTGAAAGTGTCTTGCTGCACCATGCAAGGACACTCTTTAATGGCATTGTTAAGAATATTTTTCTGAAAATGTTTCCTAATAGCTATAGAGATCTGTTCTCTACCCTTAACTTCACTTACATTCAAATTCTTCTTGCTAGGGCTTGCATGGTATAGTGTCTGGTATTATTATTAATACTTATTCAAAATCTGTCATTATGAAAAGGTAAATGTATAATTTCGTATTCATAGCATATAACAAAAAAACAGCCTGTTTTTCTGATCTTTCTTTCTTTCTTTTTTTGGTATTGTACAAATCATCTGAGTTTGTCTGGAAAATTAATTCTGTACCACTTCTTGTCAAAATAGTAAGTTCAAATTTTAGCTTGGTATATATGAATTGTACTTTTCATTAATTTATTTTACTTCCTTTTTAGGGAAGCGATGTAGTGGTTTGTGCCTGGATTTGTTTTCTTTTAATTTTTTTAGCTTCCTTAGAGCATTGTCGGTTGTAGAGAACTGTGTAATGGTTAGGACACAATAGCACTTTCCTTTTATTTTTCACTATATTTAAGTGGTAGAGATGAGTACAGCAGTGCAGGGTGGGCACTTAACGCTGCATACAAATTCAGACCAATATTACTAAGACAGTAATCTTTTAGAAGTTTGTTGAAAATTAGTCAACTGACCATCATTTTTTTTTTTTTTTTTGGGTGTATCATCATTACGGTGAGTAGTCATTACCAAGAGAGCTTGCCTAGACTTGGAAGCTTCTTCACATATGAATTCTTGCAAGTCAGCTCCTTTAAATCACATGAACAAGAGCTGCAGAATCAAGCTCACAGTTTTCCATTTCCTTTTTTTTTGTTGTATATTATAATCTGTATTATTACACCGTGAGAGGCAAATCAGAAAATCTAAGCCAACACCTCTTGGGAATATCTTGAGCTGCTTATTTCAATTGTTTTGCATAAACCTGGTTTGCTAATTCTTATTCAGCATAAAGTACAGTTTAAATTGCCATAAGAAAATTTAGAGAGGACTATGGGAGGTATTTAACAGTCGTTGAATAGTGAATGTCTTCATCATTTACTGGATTTAAATGGAAGTAGTTTGAAATTTCATTGTACTCCAGTCATTTAACCACTAGCAAAAACATGATAGCCATGGCTGCCAAAGACATAGCTATGCTCATTTTATAAAATATGCCATCAAGCACTCTCTGTGATAGCTTTCTTTACGTTCACATTGAAAATTAATTTACAGTTGTCAAAAGAAATGATACAATCATCCAAACAAATGGCACAACTAGTAAATTAAGAGTTTTACTATGTTTTTTCAGTTAGTGATTTGAAAAAGTCATTTACTTATGATTCACTCGTGCAATTATGGGATGGCCTGTCAAACCACCTGCCTTAGAAAATGGCTCATTAAAATGTGGAGTTATGTCAAATGTATCTCAGTGAAATACATTCCCAAATGTTTTCATTTCAGTCTGTCAGTTTCCAGTGTGCAAGAGAGATGTTTGCTACCTTCTGCTAGAAGCAATGTCTGATGGGTCTGGTTTTGGCAGGAGTACTTTTAATAATTTCAGACTGAACTTTCAGACCCTTCGCACTTTTGTCTGGCTTCACACAGACTGTCGTGAGTGAAGTCTTACAGATGGTTTTTGGGGTTCACTTTTTTTTTTAATCATAAACTTTAATCATGACTGTGAATAATTAAGAGCAGGATGTCAGACTAATTTTCCACTTAAAAGGTATGCCCAGTAATCATGCTGATCTCAGATGATAAAGAAGATTAATTACTGTACTCCTCTCAGGCTTCTGTTGGGTACTGCTAGAAGGAACGGCAAAAATATGCAGTAATTAATTGCTCTATATATATTCCATTGCTAGCTCTCTTCCTCCTTTTAATACTTTGGAGTGCTATTATCTTTTCTGAAGTCTTTATGAACTCTTGTGAGTATTTAAGCACTTTTGAAAAATTACTTAACAAATATAATCTGTGTCACTTAAATCCATTATAGTCTTGTCTCCCCCCAGATTGTCTGCAACTAATAAATGACACACGAAAGAGAAGGAAAAAAAAAAAAAGGCAAAGGCTATCAAGGCTATCAGTCTCTTTCCTCCACAGAGGATGTGGTATTTTATATGTGGCTGTGGTTGGGTAACATTTTACTTGGAAATTTACATCCATAAGTAAATGTTAATATTGAAAACATCTGTAGTGCTTTAGTCTGTCATATTTTGGATAGTAAAACAGTTGCAAAACATACTCATAATTTTACACATCTAATTTTATTTGACTAGTTTTTTCCTGTTTCACATTAAAAACAAAAACAGAAAAAAAAAAAAAACACCACCACCACCACCACCATACAACACTCTTTTAACAACAACACCATACAACACCAACACCATTCTAACACCTACAAATTATCAGCACATTTGAAAACAATATTTAATATTTTTAAGTACATCTCTCAAGAAGGAATGTAACAGTTTCAGTTGAACCACATAGAAATGGTGTAGGAAATGGAGAAGATGCTAAGAAATGGTGCAGAGAGGCAGAAAATAGCTGATATTTCAAGGCTGTCTCATGCAGAAGTGCCCAGGTGAACGACGAATGGCCACCGCTACTCTGGCGGTGTTCATGGAGCTGTAGAGCTGCATGGAGATGTGCTCCTTGTACTGTAGTCTCTCCTTGCTTACATGACAGAAGCCCTGCCCAGCAACAATAGTGGCAGCTAATACAGAAAGTGCACTGACCTGACTGTGGTTCTTGGGATTTGTGTTAGGTAATTCTCCCTTGTCCTTGGGGCATTGCCCATGCATTTTGCAATTCTTGGTATTGATGTGCCACAGTTTTACCTTCATTTTGTTAATAATGCAGTGGACTCCTTTGGATTTCATTCAAATATTTTTATTCATGAAAGTATAGAGTACTATTATTTATTAATTATTATAGTGTGGCAGATAAGCCATAACCAAAATTACGGCCCCATTATGCTAGGCAGTGATTCAGCACAAAAACAGAATGTTGTTCTGCCAAATAGTTTTATAGTTCTTGCTTTTCTGTTTTATAGAGGGGAGTTAAAGGCACAGCGTGAAGATATATCTTTTCCAATGTCACATGGGAAGACTGTGGCAGAATCTGGAATTTAAGACCTTATTAATCCTAGTCAGCTGCCTTAACCAGACCAGCATTTTCCTTCCTTGCAGTAGTTAATAATATTTACTTAAAGTGTAGCTAAGCTTTCTCCCTCAGTTGGTAAGAAACTATTAAACTGTAGTTTAATAATGCCGTAAATCTAAAACAATTAACATATTCACTGGAGCAAAGACTTTGTGGTTTGAATATTTAGGGGATGGAAATACTATTTATTTTTGGTTTAAACCAAAAATAAGTGTGCATGTTATGTGCAAATATTGTATTTGTTTGGATTTTTGCTCTTCCCCTAAAGGAATGAACCAATTACTTCTCTGAAACAGAGCATAACATACTGGAAGAGTTATATATATTAAGGAAAAAAATATCCAAAGTTAAAATTTGTATTTACAGTAAAAAAAAAAAAAAAAAAAAAAAAGCCCTCTGTGAATTAAAGAAATCTGAAATTAAAGTATAATATGTCAGGAAGAAAATTACAATAGAAATTTTCTGTGCTATAAATGATGCTGAAGCAGGGGCTATATAGACCTTTTAATTCTGTTAGGTTTCATGCACTTCTGAGATTATGGGATTTCCTAAATCCAGGTGTGGACATACCCTCCTGTAGGTTTCTGAAAAACAATTCTGGGGCAGTGCAGGGTGAGAAGAAGAAATCTAAGCAAAATATTTATGATGATGATTATGTAGAGGAGCAGGAATCATAGAATGGTTTGTGTTGAGTTCCAGCCCCCTTAGATGAGGTTTCCCAGGGCCTTGTCCAACCTAGCTTTGAACACCTCCAGGGATGGGGCATCCATAACCTCTCTGGGGAACCTTTTTCAGTGCCTCACCTGTTATTCTTTGCATCCCTTGCCAAGCTCAGTTCCAGCTGTGCCTTGGCTTTCCTGATCCCATCCCCGCACATCTGGACAACATCTCTGTACTCTTCCCAGGCCACATGGCCCTGCTTCCACTGTCTGTGCATTTCTTTCCTGTGCCACAGTTAGACCTACAGGTCCTAGTTCAACCATCTCATTTTTCTGCCCTCCCTGCCTGCTTTCTTACACAGAGGGATGGAGAGTTGTGCTTTGTGGAAAACATCCTTAAGGAGTTGGCAGCTCTGTTCAGCTCCTTTGTTTCTAAAGACAGTGTTTGAGGGGATCTCATCCACTAGGTCTTTAAACAGCTTGAAGTTTGCTCTTTGGAAGTTCAGGGTCCTGACTTTTCTCTTTGTCAGGCCTGTATTCCTTGAGATCACAAAGTCAACCAAGGTGTGGTCACTGCAGCCCAGATTGCCTCCAATCTTGACCTCCTTAAAGAGTTCATCTACAATGGTGATGCATAGAGTTCTCTCAGCCTGTCCTCAAAGGAGAGGTGCTTCAACCCCTTGAACATCCATCCTCTGAACAGGCCCTTCTCCAGACTTGTTCTAATACATCCATGTCCTTCTTGTGCTGGGAGCCCCAGAGCTGAACGCAGGGCTTCAGGTGGGCTCTCTCGAGAGCAGAGCAGAGGGTCATCTCTCTCGCCCTGCTGGCTGCGCTTCTTTTGATGCAGCCCAGAATCCAGTTGGCTTTCTGGTCTGCAAGCACACATTGCCAGCTCATGCTGAAGTCATCAACCAACAACCCCAGGTCCTTCTCCTCAGAGCTGCTCTCAATCCAGTCTCTGTTCAGCCTGTGTTTGACTTGGGATTGCCCCAGTCCAGGTGCAGGACATTGCACTTGATGTGTTAAACTTCATGAGGTTCACATAGGCCCACCTTTCAAGTCTGTCCAGGTCCCTCTGGAAGCCTTTCAAGGTAGCTCTGGTACCTCACTGATGAGTTTTTGAATTAGTTGAGTGTGTCAGGGGGCCTGGTGGGCCAGGGGGGTTGGATGGTCAAGGGAGAATTAAGGGATAACTGTAGGGAAGTGGCTGACCTCCATGCAAGAAACAAGAAGGTTTTATAACTACAACTAGCACCTTGTGATGATGGAATGAGGCAGAAGCTGGGCTTAAGAAGTCATCTAAATGCTAGTGGAAGTGAAAATTTATCACAGGACAAGACAAATTTGTATAGTCTGAGAAAGTCTGTTATGAAGCTGTGTCTTTGTAAGACTGCTTTCTAGTTCGATCTTTTAATAAAATGCTTTCTGATTGTGTAGTATGGTTTTTCATTCTCTTTTCTGTATAACTCCTGTTTGTAGACTCTATTGACAGAAATATATATATATATATAATTAAGGTAATTAAGTTATATTATTGAAAAATACAACAGAGGAAGACGTCTAAATTAATCTTTCTTAATTTTGTCAGAAGGCATGAGTTCTTGGCAATCTGGAAAGCTAAGTCACTCTTTGGACAGTCTGGATAACTGTTCATTTATCAGAAGATGAGCATTTTTTTTCTTTTGGAAATTTCTGTTTTTCAGTGAAAGCATTGAAATGGAAGGAGACCTGTACAGATTGCAGATTTCTTCCATGAAACTTGCCAAAATAAACATTTAAAGCACTTTTGAAGTAGGTCACAACATGCCTGATAAATATATTTTCTGGCAGAATTAAATCAGTTTATTTGTAATTAGTCAATTAATATAATAATTGATTACAATGACTCTTTGGAATGAGACATCAAGACATATGGATATATATAAGCTTTACATTATTTGACAATGGCTTCTAGTAAAAATATTATTTTAGTGGAAGACCTTTAGCCTCAAATGCATATACTATGATGTTTATGATTTATTTTTTTTTTACTGTGAAACATAAAGCTTTGGTGTTGAATTTAAGAAATGAGTTCAGTGCAAGCTTTAAGGACAATTATAGAAAGGTAACAACAAACAAAACCAGGTTCTCTGTCTAACTTCCCTACAGGTTTTTTTTTCATGTTATAAAGTTTGCCTCTCCCTTAAATATTATTTCTAAAAATCTTGAAACCAAATTCACCTTTTTTTTTAGCTCCTCAATACCAATAAATTTCTTTGACTATAGTATGAGGGAGAAAATGCAGAGAATGAGAACCAGAGTTTATACAATAAAATTTATAACCAAACAATTATTTAGAATGCTTCATTTTTTTTCTTTCCTTTTTTTTTTTTTCCAGTGAAGTAAGATCTAGATGTTTATAGTTCACTACAAAATACAGTTTTTGATAACATTATATTAAAACAAAGGAGGTCCAAGTCTACCTCATCTATACTAGTATAAAATCAAACTTTAAGCTTTTAGTTGCTTTGTTTGTACCTTACCAGCTATAAAATGTCTTCAAATAACATTTCTTTACATTTTCTTTTAATATATATTTTTAAAACTAAGTTTACAAAGATCTATGCCTGGACAAGCTGTTCACATGTAGGTTTTACATTTTCATGTGGAAAAAATGTTCTACTGAAGCAATGCAATGTCACTGAAAGTGCATTTATTTGAAGAAATATAAAACATAGGTCTGGACTCTTACAAAAAAAAAATATCCTGTACTTCAGTTTTCCAAATGAGGTTTGACTTCTGGTTTGGTCAGTAGATATACCTTCATGATGCAAAGTCACCTGGGAAGCTTAACGCAAATCTTTTAATCAAAATCCAGTAAATATTAGGTCACCTTTTATAAAAATAACACTACAGATTAGTTCAATGATTATATACTTCTGTATTCAATTTCATCTGTGTAGCTGTCTGAAACATGCACTGGAATTATTTACATCAATAACCAGTTTGTACAAGTAATAAAGTTTTTGAGAGGAGACTGTGCCTCATAAGTAAGAAGCCAGGACTTCAATATTGTTTTCTTATTTATAAGACAATTGGATAAATAAAACACTTGGGGGGAAAAAAAATAATCCAGTTTTTAAATTGACATTTCACTATCAATGATTTTATAAATTCTACAGCAGTGATGGATTTTGATGTCTTCTACTCTGCTGGCTACCAGGATATGTTATAAGTTCTTCTTCCCTATCACCACCACTACCAGCAAATGAAGTTATTCTCCGAATCTAAAAAAAAATGAGGTGTAATAAATAAAATAAAAGTGCTGGAGATAGAGAATGACTAACCAGTTCAAATTGAATGTTGTAATTGAATTTTGTTATTTTTAGCACTTATTTGAATTAATATAGCATAGGTCAAATGGTTATGGTACTCACTGCTGTAAGCACAGAGAAACAGGAGTTCTATTAATCAGCAAAGGATGCTTGTTTATGAAAATGGTGAATGATTTTATGTACAGCCAAATCCTTTTGCAGATACACAATTTTAAAATGAAAAGTTTTGTTCCATTGTACCCAAACTTGCAGTCTTTGCTTAACTAAAACTACTAGTGAAAACCATCTCTGAAGTCAGCGCAAGTTTTTACCTGGGTGTGGGCTGCAGGTTTCAGTCCATAATTATTAATATATTCCAAAATGACTGTCATTATAGCTCCATTATAGAAAGACTGTACACCATGGCTCTGATTCTAGATTAAATTAGGCATGAGGTCAATGAAGTTGCAGGTATTTAAAATATCCTACTGTTTCTGAGCTGGGAAGAATCAACCTGGAAATGATCCTTCTTGTTACTCAGTCGTGGCAGTACATTTTATGTAAAATGGAAGGAAAGCATTAATGATCAAGGCCGAATGTCACTTTGATCTTGATTCATTGTCCACTGTCAGGTCTGTAATTTACCTTTAGGCCACAAGCTGCAGAACTGTATTATTAGTGAATTAAATCCTTGGAGATGAGAGGAATGTGCACACAGCATGAAGATAATCTTTCCAACTATGTCTCTGCACTCTGAAAGTTAAAGAGAGAAATGTTTGAATTTCAAAGCCGCCTAGAGGATGTGGATGGAAAATTAATGGAAGAAATTCCATTAATTCCCTTGGCCACTTTGGAAACATCAGCCATTGTTTCTGTGAAAGCTGTTTTTCATCAGGAGATCAGTGGGTGTGATGCAAGTAATGACATCAGCTGAAAACTGCAGAATTTCATTATTCTGAAGTTATATATAAGCTGATATATGAAAGAATAGATAAACTTGTTATTTTGAAAAGGAAACATCCATGTAAAAACCTCTTATAATGCCTCTTGGATCCTGCTTTTTAAATAAACATGCCCTGTTTTATTTCCTGAACATTAATAAGTACAGGGACCATGTATTTAATAAAATACAAAGCAATGCATTCATTTTGCCTCATTCTGTAGTCTTATCCAATCTCAAGTTAAAATATGTTCTGACTCATACAGTCAAATATCTGACTACTTCATTAATAAAATGATCAAATCTTGTTCTGTGACAGCAGGTGGCAAATTAGTTTTAAACAATCCTGTTTTCTGAAAAAAAGTAATTAATTCTGTGCCTTTTTAAAAGGTTTTGTTTTAGGCTGTTGACATTCATGCTGCCTTCGTTACTTTTCAAACTTAATACTCAGTTAGTTGTAATTCATGACTGCTGGACTGCATGTTGCCACTTGTTTGGACAACTAGAACATAATATTTCTCAAGTAGATAGTCATTAAAAGGGATTTATCTATCCAATTTTTTTTTTCCATATAGGACATAATAGACATTAGAGTTGAATTAAAGGAAAATGCTTGTCATTTATATGTTTTTCATTCTGTTATTCCTCAAAATTATTTAATAATAATAAAATCTCTGAACTTGTATTAATCAGACTTCAGGTATGTATCCAGACCTTATCTGTAGAAGTAACATGCCTGATGAAAATTCAGATAAAGAATATAGCTGTGCTAAATTTTAATTAAAAATTCTCATTTATCAAAACTATGGATAAATACATATATTTACTTAAAAAAATCAATATTTTTATTTTTATTTATATAAATTTATATTTCTCTGATCAAAGAACATTGCTTGCTAAAGTGAAGATAAAAGTCTGCAGGGCCAGAGTTACTTCCGATTTATTCCAGTCTAAGCCATCTTGAAATGAAATTCTTGAGTATGTTACTAGGAATTTAATCATTGTATGACCAACATTCAAGGAATAGCATATTACAAGAGTTTAGCAAAGTACAATGAGCAAAATTACAAAGCTTTACTATGTGTATTGTAATTTAGAAAATGCTGATTGCTTCTAAGTACAAAAATACTTTTCATTAGGAAGAAATACTCACATTTTTGCCTGGAAAATTTACACCAAATATCATTTAAGAATTTTTAATGTCTGTAGGTAAGTGTAGTTGACACTGTTGGTGTTACGAAGAATTTTATGTTATGTGCTGCTGACCTCTATTGGCTTATTTCCACTTTATACTGATATTTTGACACTGCTCTTTTCTTCCTCTGGAAATTATGCATGTATGTTTGTTTTAATTTAGGCAGTTTTGTAGCAGGATGACAGACTGGAGCATATATGTAACTTGTCATGCACAAGTACACCCATTAAGTGACTTTCCAGTCTTGGGTAGGTCAATGGAAAAACCATTAACTTGAGGTAATGATTTGGTAGGAGCTTCCCATGTGTATGAATTTACAAATAAGTGTAAATGGCTTGTGGGGCCTTGGATATACTAAACTATAAAAATTAAAATAAATGCTGTAGTTGCAATCTTCCCCTGCCTCTGTTAGTCAAAATCTACTTTTGTTTAAAAAAGAATAATGTGGCAAATCATCAGCCTGTAACGCAGCCTAATTGGTTTTGAAACTGCAACATAAAATTTAAATTAGAAAAGATATTTAACTGTGCAAAATATTCTATTGATTCCCTCTTAGAAGTCAATGCCATAAAGTTATGTTCAGACTGTTTGCTATAATCAATTTTATGTCCATTCTTAATATCTTACACCATTTTCCTGGTGTTTGTACAGAGGTACATAATTTTATTTGCATTTGTAATAACACTGGTGTTGTGGAGCAATTCTTAGCCTAAAGTCACCTGCACTGGCAAATTCAGATGTTATTGAGTCACGGTTCTAGGTCATGCTGACCCCAACCCAAGATTTTTAGTAAGAATACTCTGCTAATGCCATTTGGTCTTCAGAAGAGAAGAATGTAATGTAGACTTATTTTCCAAGATTGCATTCTCAGAGACAGAGCCTATGGTTAGCTCTGAAAATATTATTACTATACCCTATGCTATGGGTAAAGTGATGCTCAATGTGCACTTTTTACATAAAGCCATTGTTTGGGGTTATTTTTGAGAAATAGTTGCTTTAAAAATGACTGTTTAAAAGCATCATTAGGATTTTGCTGGTTAAGGTACTGCACTGGAATTTCATATCTTAATGACTAAATTGGCCTGAGAGAAGAGTTCAAGGAAATAAATGTCTAAGAAGTAGGCTTTACATCATGGCAGCCTGCTTAGAGATTATAGGAGCAGCCTGCAAGGTCATAATGATTCTCCGTTTGAACCTTCTTAAATCATGTGCACCAATATGAGTAAATACAAGAAGCAGGTTTTGACGGATACTTTAGGCTCAAAATTTGGAGTCAGGTCCAAAATACTTCATGATTTCCTTTAATTTTCTCCAGAGAAACATATAAAAACTGAGAGGCTGAATAGTAAGGTTTAGAGAATGCTTGGGGAGCTCTATATCCCCCCGGTTAAGTTATATAACAAATGAACAAAAAACAAACACATTTTTCTTCTGTCTTTTCTCTTTCAGAGAATGACCAGAAATGTTCTAACCCTTTGGTTTTCCTTCAGATCTAATTCCGTCCCATTAACATGTAGTCCTAAAGCAAGTGGGGACCTCTTTTCAAAAAGCAGAGAGTAAACTGCTATTCTGGCTGTTCCCTACCAAAACTTCTGTTGGGGAAAGAACATTTCAAAGGGCAGTTCCTTCAAAGCCAGCTCTTCTTAGACGAAGTGTGTTTCTAGAAAAACATTTCATAGTTCTTTGCTCTCCTAGCAATCATAACTTTGCTAGTGCTTATTTTATTAGGTCAAAAATTGCCCATTGCTGGAGTTAGCTGTGCCAAAAGTTTTTTCGGACTGTGAGTGCTCTTGCTAGATACTGAAGAGTTTTCCAGCCTTACTCTTAATGAAACTATAATGATCAGGATACTTACAGTCAAACCTAAGTTTTAGTATTTTGGCACATACCCAGTATAGTGAGGCAGCACAGATCTTGCTGAAGATGAGGTTGGAAGGTGGTTAGAGGTAGAATTAAGGGTCAGGAAAGAATCATATCCATGCAGCAAGTAGAGCCAGGAAGGAGGAATAACAGGGAAATTACAGGGAAAGCTTAAAAAAAAAAAAAAAAAAAAAAAAAAAAAAAAAAAAAGAGAGAGAGAGAGAGAGAGAAAACAATGCTGAAAGACAGGCAGAGCTTAGATCTAGATTGACAGGAAGCTTGGGAGTAAAAATTGAGCAGCTCTTTAGCTCTGTGCTGGGCTGGCTGGCTTTGCTTTGGAAAACCAAACCCACAGCAAAGCTAAATTCATGAATCTCCAGTAGTCACTATAGGCACTTTGCAGTGTCTGCCTTTCTGGAGCTTTCAGGAAATTAGTTTGGAAAAGGAAATGACACAAGATCAGGTTAGGCTGCATTGTAACAGCCTCAGTGAGCGCAGCCTGGCATGGCTCCATTAGAGTTAACGGAGTGGTGCCACTAGAGAGGTGAGTCTGGCCCTCTTCTTTAATGGGCTGCATCCTCGACTAACTGGTATCTGATGGTTGAAATTTCCAGGGATTTCAAGTGATCTATTAAACTTTGAACTAAAAGCTAGTAAATCCCTATTCACCACACGACAATCGATGCAGCTAATCATTTTTTATCACTGCAGTAAGAATTGCCCTGTTTAATCTTACTTTATAATGCATTCCATGGCTGTGCTAACCATATGCTAAACATCTAAATACCATCTTTTCTGATTTTTTTTTTCCATTTTTTATTTCATAAAAAATTTCAGGAGAAATTGAGTATTTTCCCTTGGAAATATTATAAAGCAAGAAAAAAAAAAAAAAAAAAAAAAAACAACAAAAAAAAAAACATTCTATTTCCTTTCCTTGTTAGAGTAATCAGCCTAGAAAAGCTTGAAATTCATAGAAAATGAAAGCCTGAAAGATTGTATTTTCAGCTCAGACTGGTTTATCTGATTCCCACAAGAATTTAACAAATTAGATTTCTCTGTGTGTCTGTGCGAGTGTACAGTTTCAGAATGATGATATAAGTACTCCTGTGTTGGTTTCAAAGTAAGATCAAACCCTCTACTGAAGAGCACCTGATAGGCTGGTACAGCTAATGTTGCAAGTGGGGAGAAATCTTGTTCTAAAAGGTGTTAATCATTTTATTATTATTATTATTTTTTATAGTATTTTCTTTGTGGAAAGGCCATGAGCATTGTGTACTGTTGAGAAACGTTATGATGTTGTTAATACTGTGATCATAGTTTATAGTTTTAGTAAGTTTTGTAGTTTTTCTTCAAGCTTACTATGTTCCCAAGTTCAGTGGTATCCTAGATGTTTAGAAAAAAATATTGTGGATGTTAAGTCTTTGGCAGGAGAGTTTCATATTTTAATATTGTATACAGTAGTGAGTGAACTGTGTTAATCAGCATTATCTCTCTCCTGCCTCAGTAGTAGCACGCAGCAGGAACATTCCTTAAGAAAAATGTCTTTTATAATGAATCTTTTATACATCTAATGCATATATTTATCCATTAAAAATATTTATAAAGAGGAATATGTAACTACTCTGAGATAGGCTTATAAAAAGAGGGACCAGCCAGCCCTTTGGCATGTGCAGTGAGTAACTGGCCTACTAGTGCAAGGGGGCAGAAAGCTCTTTGTGTTCTCCAGTACAGCTGCCAGGAGCAATGCAGTTCAAAGTACAGGCAGTTTAAGGAAAAGTCTGCTGAACTCTGCAGGATTCTGTCTTGCGCACAGGATTAAGTCTTAATGTCACATACTCTAAAGATAGACTCATAAAACATTAAGAATTTAGAAATTCTGTCCGTTCAGAAACCAAAGAAAAATCCAAGCGTCAAATAATGTAACTCACTCTCCTAAGCAGATTGCCATCTTTCAGTATAGCACTAGACAATTCTGATGCCTGTATGGTAAGATAGCTACATAGTTGCATGTTTTCTTCTTCAGATGGACTTGTAATTGGGACAGTTTGCTGCCAGCATGCCCATTGCACTGAGGGTACACCATACTGAAAGTGTCAGTGCTCTGTGTTTGTGCTCTGTGGCTATTTTCATGGTACTATGATGAAGGCTACAATAGTCTAAAGTTTCTTGAAAAAGTACTATAGTTCCAGATATAGCTTTAATAGCCATTTGTTCTCACCACCTTCTGAGCTCATATGCCAGATGTTCAAGTGGTTCCTCCTCCTTTCTACTTCATCTGGTCATGGGTTATTAAGTAATGACAGGGGAACAGTGAGTGACATGTATAGAAAGCAGTTATATGTCATGTAAAGTGCTGTTGTCAGAAAAACATCCAGCTGTCTGGGTAAGAGCACATCTGAATTACTTTGTACCCTGCATATTTGTTCTTTTATTTGTCAGTGCCACCGAACTGAATTTGTGCATGTAAAATAATTGATAACACTTAGTCTGGTGGTCTGTTCTATAGGAGCTTAACATTTCTTGTGACTGAAACTTTTCTACATTAACAATATTGGGAACCTTAAAGGAGAGACCTTGGAGCCACATGCAGTTTTCAAGCCACGTGAATCGGATGACCTGAGAGCATCTGCTTATGTCCATTCATCTTTCTAATGTATATGGAATTAACCCATATGGGCAGGATAAATTTCAATGTCCAAGAGATAAAAAAAGACCAAAATATTTTTAACAGTTGTTGAGTTGTTGGAAAAGTAGGCCTTTGACTGGGGATTTTATTTGGCATCCCAGATCAGGAAATGTAGCCAGCCCTATAGCCAACAATGAAGAAATGTCCATTCTTATATCCCTAATGTGAGCAAGACTGAGATGTTCTCCCTGTCTCATCCTAAAGATAGAAAGAGATCTGATAATGAATGAACAAATAAAGATAATTGCCTATTACTGTCTTATTTACTTGTGTATTCCTACCACTATTTGGATTTTACTGAGGAGTGAATTCCTGCTTTACAAATTTAAACTTTGGGTACATAAATCTACTTCACTGTAATTTTTACAGTTGTCTGATTCACATTGTATGTAACATAATCCAAACCAGTCACTATCTTGACTGTTGGTGATTAGAGTTGACAATTACTTGGAAAAGCTGGAAATCCAGAAAAAATTCTTGTGTGAAATTATAGGCAAAATCTGTAACTGAACAAAAAGCCATTGGAAAATAGCATGTTTGGGGATCATCTTCCCTGTCTAGCTGGAAATTACTGGATGTGTTGAATTTTCTGCTTAAGTGTTTCTTATAGTTTTGTTTGTATTTTCCACATTGCCTTCTATTAAAAAATCCTTCAGCTTGAAGAGCATATTCTTTTACAGACCTGTTTAAAAACAGAGTGAGTGTGCAGTAAGCTCTGCATTGACAAAAGCAGATAAAGATAACCCATGGTCCTATGTAAAAGTGATGAACCTCTTGGATGAATTCTTCTGTAAAAAGTCTGCTTGTTTTAACACATATGCAGTTTTAGCTAGGTAATACTGCTTAAGAAGATGTGTTGAGATGATAATGGTGGACAACGCTTCTAGCGGAAGCTTATAAAACATTATAAGCAATTCTCTAGTGTTTTTATTATGCTATGATTTCATTCCTATTATTTTTGTTATGGCTGGCCAGAAGCTTTGTTGGAGATATTCTGTACAGTAAATTTCTGTCCTGAGAAAATGAAATATTTTGTATGAGTATGTGTAATCTTTAGAGGGGAAAAAAACAAAACAAAACAAAACAAAAAAAAGACCATCCTTTTTTGTTAAGCTTGAAATATTTTGGTTTGAAAAAAAAAAAAAAGTCTTTGAAGGTTGAAGAGTTTTGACATGGTAAAAATAATAATTGTATAATTTGGGCTATTTTATAGTAAAGATTTATTTTGCATTGTAGAACTAAAAAAGCCTTTGAGCCTTACTGAAAAATGCCACTTCAGAAAGACCTTTTTTGTATTTTCAAATCAATTTTTCGCTCCTGTGATGGTATTGGAACATTGTGGTAATGGAAAGTTACATTCCTTACCTCTCATATTCTCAGGGATTATTCTCAGGGTCCTCTACTAAATCAGTGTGTGACCAAGTCTATTCCCTAATTTTTCCCCCCAAAAAGGATGATATTTTGGAGAGTTTTAGGATTTTATTGCAATGGTTGCTGCCTATTAATACCTGTTAGATAAACAGGAAATTCACTCAGTCACAATGGCATCGGGGAGCTAGGTGGAGCTTTTGCTGGAAAGGCACTTGTCCTTACTTTACTCCTTAAAGATGAAAGAGCTTTATGTGACTTGGTTCCATATTTCATTGTTGTCACATTATAACTACAGTATAATCACAAAGAAATAAATCTTGAGAAGTGCAATAGCATAGTGAGCTCTTGATTGTTTGTCCCACTAGTCTTCTTCTATAGCAGCAGGCTGCAGTGCTTAGGTTTCAGGTGCTGCCCTGCTTAAGCTTCAAGTGATCAGAAAGGAACAGTAATGAAACTATTTCTAGAAATACTGAAGTTCTTCTTCTGCCTCATAAACATCTAGAAAATACTTATTTGAGGAATTCTTGTGTAGAAGGCAGAGAGAAAAGACATCCAGTATATCTGGGAGTTCTGACTTGGAAAACTCTGGTATGCTGTAGGATATTCATGTTTATATTATGGAAGGGCTCCTATGCATTAAGTTAAAAATTACTGTTGGGAAAAGTGTTATTCTCGCCTACAGTGCAACTAGATAAAGTTGTTTGCACATTCTACAAAACCGAGCAAATTCAGCTGAGGAAGAAGATAAGCTATGAATTACATTGAAAAGAATCTACAGATAACAATAACATTTTACTTTTTAGCAGTTTTCAGGCTTTTCTGTCTGAAAACTTTTGGGGTTCCTACCCCTAAATGTTATAAAGAGTTATACAGTGTTCTGTTGAATACACTGTGTATCACTAGAAATATTCTGCTATTGCTGTCTCATTCGAGCTGTGGGACGTGGAACTGCAGATCCTGAGGTACTGTGGTCAAGGCTGCCAGGGATGATTGCACCCAAACTGGGAACAGAAATCAGATCATGTGCTATTCAGTATATAGTACCAGTGCTGGCCATACAGATGATTTAGTCTCACAAACAGTCCCACAGAAAGTTGCCATAGTGCTTCAGTGTCCACTTGGTTGGTATTTCTATATTTTAATAAATTATTAGTGATGCTGTTAAATATTCACTGATGCTTCCTGTGACTTAGTTCTTGCTATGGTAGGTGTTTCTTAGATGTATGGGAGATTTTTAGATTTTTATTTTTATTTTGTTTTTTATTTTTTAAATCCTATCCAGGAACTGTATGTGATTTAGGGAAAAAATGAAAATGTGTTTTTATCACCATTTGATCACTTCAACAGTTATTTGCATACAGTTGTAGAAAAGTGGTTTTCACAAAGACCAGAACAGTTACACTGAAAGGCCGTCTATAAAGTGCTTATTCCTACAGGATTTCAGAATTTTATGTTAAGTTTTAAGATGAGTAGTTTTGCATATTTCCTTCAACAGGCCTTTCATCTAAAATAATAATAATGCTTAGCACTTTCCAGCTTCAAAGTGCCTTACAAATGATAATTCCACTACACCCCAATGATACAGTGAGAATTTTATTTGCCCAAGGCAATGAAGGGAGCTGCTGTCAGCCCTAAGATTAAAGTAAAAAGGAGAAGAGTGTGTATGGAGTAGAAAATTTTCAGGAAAACTTTTCAATTGTCCTTTATTTCTTGCAAGTTCCTTTGCCTTTTCCAAAGTGCACATTTTAATATTTAATTCTGAGAGCATTAGGGAAAAAAAAAAAAAAAAAAAAAAAAAAAAAAAAAGAAGACTGAGAGAGATCTCAGGTGTGGATTTGTTCATAAACTTCTCTTTTTACAGCTCATTACACCCAGAGATTTGATGCTCTTCTACCAGAAATCAGTATTATGTCTTAGACAACCAGACTTAGGTAAATGCCTCTGTTGGGGAGGGGAAGGTGGGATCTAGTTCTTGAGATTATTTAATGTAGTAAAAACAATGTAATAATGCATGCCCTTTAATGAATAAATCAGGGCATAAAAGTTAGAAATGAAATGCAGTTAAATTGTCAGTGTCCTGAATCTTCCATTTTTGTTTGTATCTCCAGAGGGCAGCAAAGAGCTTCAGTTTAAAACTTCTGCAGCAGGTAAACTGCAATGTCTACTTCGTTTTTGATAATAGCTTTAAAACAACAACATGAAAACATTTTCAGAGCATTCTTTATTTTTTTGAGTCCAAGTATAATGACAGTTCTGTATGGGATAGCTTTCAGTTACAAAGTAGGATGGTCAGAATTAACAACCTGACCACAGGCAAAGGATGTTGCCAAATCAAGACAGAGTCTCATAATCACAAACTAAGCTCAGTTTATCAGTCTCAGTGCCTCCAGGGGATTTAGGATATTAGAAAATGGATTTTTATTAAACTTTTGGAAACCTATTCATCATCAGATCCATTGCCCTGAAAGAGCAGTCTGGATATGTATCCCAGACAGACTTAGCAGACAAACTGAAATTCACTTAATTCATTATTCTTTGAAAGGAATCTTGCTCCCCCATACACAGATATTCCAGGAGACTGTAGATACTGGCAAGGGTGAGGAATCTTTTGCAAAGTTTAGGAAGGAAGGTGGCCTATAGGATTCTTGGAATGAATATCCATAAAACATCCTGACATTAAAGAAACAGGGAAAAGAATCACAGAACGGTTTGGATTGGACAGGACCTTAAAAATCATCCAGTTCCAACCCTGTGCCATAAGATGTCCCTAGACCAGGTTGTCCAAAGCTCCATCCAACCTGGTTTTGAAAGCTTTCAGGGATGGGGCATCCAAAACTTCTCTGGGCAACCTGGTCCAGTGCCTCACAACCCTCAGAGTAAAGAACTTCTTCCTAATATCTGATCTAAGCCTACCCTCTTTCAGTTTACAGCCATTCCTATTATTACCCCTTGTCCTATTACTGTACCCCCGACAAAGAGTCCCGCCCCAGTTTTCCTGTAGGCCCCCTTTAGGTACTGAAAGACCTCTTTAAGGTCTCTCTGGAGCCTTCTCTTCTCCAGGCTGAACAACCCCAATTCCCTCAACCTGTCTTCATAGGAGAGGTACTCCAGCCCTCTGAATTATCCTCGTGGCCCTCTTCTGAACTTATTCTAATATGTCCATGGAACACCCAGAGCTGAACGCAGGGCTCAAGGTGGGGTCTCACAAGAGACCCTGGAGCAGAGCAGAGGGGTGCAGTCACCTTCCTCACCCTGCTGGCCATGCTTCTGTTGATGCAGCCCAGAATCCGGTTGGCTTTCTGGGCTGCAAGCACACATTGCTGGCTCATGTGGAGATTCTTGTCAACCAGCACCTCCAGGTCCTTCTCCTCAGGGTTGCTGAGAAGATCCACCCAGCCTGTGTTTGTGCTTGAGATTGCCCCAGCCCAGATGCAGGACCTTGCACTTGGCCTTGTTGAACTTCATGAGGTTCACACAGGCTCACCTCTCAGGCCTGTCCAGGTCCCTCTGGATGGCATTGCTTCCCTCCAGAATGTTGACTGCACCACACAGCTTGGTGTCATCAGCAAACTTGACGAGGGTGTACTTGATCCCACTGTCCATGTGACAAGATGTAAACTAGTGACACTCTCAATACCAGCCCCCAAGGAGCACCACTTGTCATTGATCTCCACCTGGACCATGGAACCATTGGCCACAAGAAGACAGGTATTAGTCCACTTTCCAGTGGACTCATTGCAGCTGATTCCTTTGGAGCAGAGATGTAAGAACATGATGATGTTACTGTGAAGTCCAGGCTCTTGGATCTGAACTTTCCCTCCTATTCTTCACTATTCTCACCTGCCTGGCTTAAGTCCAAATTTTGGTCCCAGTGAAGTTTGTGGGTATTTTACCAGTAATTTCACTAAGAGCAGCTTTTGAGATGAGCAGAAGCATCCTTACTGAATTTCCCATGTTCTTCTGTGTTTGTCTACGGTATTGTTGCTATATAATGTTCATAACCACCACTGATTACCTGCGTATACATTGTGTGACGTGAAACTATACCTGCCAGCCTGAAGTGAACCATAAGGTTAAACCGGTTGTATTTTCCTAATATTCTGGGACCAAAAAAGTGCTTTATTTTTACTGCAGGATGCCACTTATGTACTTCGATTCTTTGGAATAGGTGGAACAGGCTAAGTGCTGGCCCTGACCTCATCCATTGACTAGAATTGATCTCCATAACATCCCTCTTGAAAGTAGGAATTTATATCCTCCTCTTAGAGCTAGAAATCCACAGAGAAGGAATCACGGGAATCATATGTGTATAAAAAAAAAATAATAAAATTACTGAGCAGTTTCTGCTCAGTAACACCTAGTGACAGGACAAGAAGCACCAGACACAAATAGGAAAATCAGGAAAATCCATTTATACATAAGAAATACTTGGGGGGGGAATTGTACTTCAAATGTTATTTAGAAGTCCTGACAACAAATAAAACATGAACCATGTATGACAAAGATGTAAACAAATTGGGCATGATTTTTCTTGATTTCTTTGTTTTATAAATGTTGTGCCATTTTCACCAAGAAATAAAATACAGGTGATATCAAAATGTGAAAAATTAATGGCAGATAAACTTAACTGTACATTTCTGAAAGTCAATACATCAAGTTCTTACTTTGCCTTTCAAGCCTCGGTGGTGTTGTGTGAGAGCTTTTCTGATCATGAAGCGATATCAAAAATAATATTAATAATTGAAAAAGAAAAGGACAAACACAATAAAAACAATGATGAAAATAAAACTTGCATCTGTGATGAATGTTCAGAGAAAGTCTGGGAGAGAGGACCAAAGTGAATTCAGAAACAGCTACACTGTGCTGCTTGGCTCACATCAGAGAAATTTCTCAAGTCATTTTTTTGTGATCTCACCTTGTTAATCATTCTTAGATGTTGGTTTGATCATTTGCTAACAATCTGTAGAAAACATCTCTTTCCTACTGTTGGTAGCAGTGTTTTGAGTACTTGAAGACTGTTTGCTTGTACAATGTCCTCATTACTCATCTTATTTTTAGAGTAAACTATCCTGATTGTGGTTTGTTTGTCTGTTTTCCCCTATCCTTTTCATTTGTCTTATTGCTGCTGTGTGGACTCCTCCAGTGGCTGACATCTCTCTTAATGGACATCCACTAGTCATGCTTTCTGCAAGCCAGCAAAAAGACTGCTACAAGAATATAGAGTTGCATTTTTGAAGTAGAGAGAAAATTTTCAAAAAAGGATTTTCCTAAGGGCAGCTCCCTATCTAAGCCTTTTTAACTTGGAAGCTTTTCAAGTCTCTGAGATGCAAGTCAGACCCTGACTCCTGAAGTGCGTGTATTTATTTGGCAGGGAGGAAAAGCTATTCTTTCGAGTCCCTAAGGAGTTAATGTGCTGTGTCAGAATCTGACTGAAGTTGATCACAGCAGTCCAATTGTGATGGTTTACCTGGGCTGAATGGACAGAAAAGAGGTATATCCGATGCTATTCTCCTTGTAGGATGTTTGCCCTTTCTACAACAGCCTGAAACCATTGACTTATATTCAGCTAGTGGATGGTGGTTCCATGGCTTCTTTTGAATTATCAAATCAGTTGTTCCTCATCCTTGGAAGAATATCTAAGGTACCCTGTTCTTCATTCCTGTTCATTTTCCTGCTTATAGAGTCTTCTCTAAGCGATCATATTGTATAGCACATTTCAGCACATTTTCTCTCACTTTTCTCTCTCTCTCTCTTTTTTTTTTTTTTTTTTTTTTTTTTAATAACTGTATTTCCAATTTGTCAAGATATAATTTTGCTCATCAGGACACTGGTGGCTCCTCACAGCTTGGTGTTTTCTGAAAATTTACTCTTGGTTCAGCTACGCAAGTCCTTGCTGCTTCCGACAGTTGCTATTTTTAGATAAGGAAGAAGAGCAATGTTGAATGAAGAACAAACACCCGTCTCTAACTTTATGTGTATGGAAGTAGTACAGTGATGGAAAACATTTGCTATCTGTGTAGTTTTCCTTTCTTCTTCATCCACATTTCTTTCCTAAATACCTATAAAGCATCGCCACGGACCTTTTGTTTACATTTAAATCTATCACTGGATGTGTAGATTTCTACTTTGAAAGGTGGTGGGTGGATTCACAGTCATATAATAATATTTTTTTCACATGTTGTCTTGATCTGTACAGCCATGGTGTTGCTTGCTGGGAGAAGAGAAGGCGGGAGAGAAAAACTTCCAGTGAAGAACCCTCTGTGGTACCTGCAGAGGTGTGTCAGGTTTCTGCAGGGGAAGGGCATGAGAGAGGGGGTAAATCTGCTGCCTCCCTGGCCAGCGAGGTCAGCTGGGTCTCATTAGCTCCTTTCCTAAGAGTAAAGGAATGAATAGAGAGGGAGAACTAGGTGAAGGAAAGTGAGTCTTAAAAGGAATGTTCTTTAAACACCAACCTGGGACCAAAATTTAGGCTATGTGTTGTGTTGTTACTTTGAAAAAAAAAAAAAGAAAAGTCAGGAAATGAGTGGGTTAGGTTTGCTTATATCAGTATTTTTGTTTGTGCTGAAAGTGATGTTGATAATTTAGCTGCTTACAGTTCCCTATGTTTGCTTTATTTTGTTTGAAAATAGCTTGGATTTAATGAATTAGAACACCTGAAATATGTTTAAAATAAATCACTACAGAAAATCTGTATTAAGAAAATCAGCCCAAACCTTCCTGTATGCTCATTCTCACCATGCAGAAGAAAAATGAATTAAAGATATGGGGTCCCAGAAGAAAGAGATGCAGAGGCCCTAGAGAAATACAACATCATGTGCTCTGTATTTTGAATGAGTGATATTTTTCATGTGACCTTTAGACTCCCTTCAAAAATTGCTTTGAACCTTGTAAGCAGAAGAAGGAAAGAGTATGGCCAAACAATGGCTAAGGAACCACAGGGGAACAGACATTAATGTAATAAGCATTGCCTCAATCTCAGATTCTTTTTTTTTTTTTTTTCTTTTCAAACTGCCTTGTTTAATGCTGCATAAAGTACCATTAGTTCTCCCTCTAGGTTTCAGGAGTCCTACTTTGTAGGTGATGGATCTCAGGCATTGGTAAGTCATCAGGGACTGGTGAAAATGTAGGAAAGTTCAGAGGAAAGAATATGCCCTGAGGACACCATCAGAAAAAGCTAGTCCTTGGCTCTAAGTTTAGTACCAACAGATTTGGAAGTACCTGTGTTTCCTTGGTATTCAAATACATCTATAGAACCACTAGCTTGCCAGTGGTTCTGGGTGGTTCTGCATGTGGGTGCTTCCCATGATGTCTTGGCTACGTATTTTCTCCCTTGACAAGATTCCACAGATGTAGCAAGCCTACATATTAAAGTGTAATATTAAAATGAAAGAAAGCAGTCACCATAGCTTTTTCAGTGACTAATACTGTGTAAATAGTGTCATGGTACTGTTGGATTTATTTTTAATTATTAGACAAGCCTACGGATGTGCTGTCAGAGAGCAGTGATGGCCTGTCCATTGCTCATTTAGGCATAACAAAGGCTTTGACTTGGAGTGAGTTGTAATGCAGATAAAGTATTGTCTGAGTTTTTTTCTGCTTTTAGCAGAAATGTAATCTAGAGCTGCAACAGAATTTAATACTAGGGCAGATCCTTGTGGAGTAGTAACTTCACTATACATTTCTCAGATTAGCCATAATCTTTTGCTTACCTCCTTCTTTTATTGTTTTTGTATGTTCTTGACCGATTAGGAAAATTTAACACTGCTCTGTCAGAGATGTTGCTGTCATTGGTCTATTTCCTCTTCTACTTTTTTTTTTTTTTTTTTTTTTTTAATTAAACTTAATTTTCTTCTGAGAAGTGTCTCTCATTATATTCACATCAGCACTGAGCCCAAGAAAATTTTAGGATTTTTTCCTTTATGGACTTGTTCACATTTTGTTATTCTAGGTTTTCAGGGGGGTTACATGTATGAAAATACTCTTAAAACAGAACTGGAATAAACCAAGGGGGAACAAGTAACTTACACAAAGCTTATGTTATTGTATTTACTTGCATACAGCATATCATCTTTTCTTATGCTCTTTTATTGTTCTGTTGTGTTTTATAAGCTCACTGCTCAGTCTTCTTCAGTACTGCTGCTTTTCAGATGTGCAGTAAGATGCTGATTATTTTTGCTGTTGCAGAGTCACTGCAACTATAAAACCAGATTTTTATTTCAAACTATTTTTTTGAAGGAAAGGAAATGATGATGCAGGAGTAGCTTATATTGAGCCAGATTTATATTTGGGGAAAGGAGTTAAAAGACAACATGAATAATTTTGCAAATTAGGAGGTCAGTAAATAGCCAAGACATGACATCTGGAGCAGGACTGCATTGCCTGAATATGGACACCTAGTGCCATTTTAGATGCCCTCAGGTTCTGAGATATCTGCAGAGAATATGTTGATATGGCCAGGAGCTAACGGACTGGAGACCTGTGTTGTTCTGGATGGGCAGCTTGGAGGCCAGGTGTCCAAGAATCACCTAAAGTAGTTCCAATGCTCTTATATATAAGATATATATGTGTGGATATATATATGATTGATATATATAGAGAATGGGAGACAATAGAAATCTGCCCAGTGCTCTAAGTTAACACAACAGTCTTGTATTGTAGGAGGTGAAGGTGAATCTCAGATTGTTTCCTGTCTTGTGCCTGTATGTTATATATAATGTCTAGGTGGTAGAACCACTTTGGGTGGACAGGAAGAGGTTACAGAGGAGAGAGATATGCAGAAATCTTTTACCAGTACCTTCTGAATCAATGTTAGTATCAATTTAGATGGTCCTGGGAATTCTGGATGGGAATACAACAAATTTTGGCATTCACTCCTTTCAGAGTGCCAGAATTTTCTCACAGTGCAAAGGAGATCCCCATGCAGCTGTTAAAATATTAGAATTTAAAATGTTAATGTGTTTAATTGCAGGAAGTTCAAAGAAGGTTGGAAAAGTCATGTACAACTTATTTTTCATTATTCATAGGCAGAGCCATCTAGCTCGTTGTTGCAGCCATTTTAGTGCATGTCAGCTCTAACCCCCATGAGAGAAGGCAGTTCTCATTTTGTACAGGAAAGGAATGGCAGAAAGGCTAAAATTTTATTGCTTAGAGATCAGGTGAAAAGAAGGATCTATTATTGGAGACTGTATATATATAGTAAGGGTATGTTCATAAAATTACAAGTGATCAAGATAGCTTCTGCCTCAACTGAGAACCCTGTGTCTTGGAAACACTTGCCACACATACATTTCTTGTCATCTGGAAATAAGTAGCAAGGTGCATTAGCTAATCTGCTTTCATGGCTAAAGGAAGATAGAGTATGTTATTTTAAACCTAAATGAAACCTTCCATTCACAGCTGTTTATAAATATATGTGCAGTGGGAGGAACTAACAGTCAATAGCTCATTTAATCACAGCCACTAGACTGTGCACTTCCAGACCTGGGAGACAAACAGGGATGCTGCTCTGCTTGGGGAGCTGATGAAGCCTGAGCAAGAGCCTGAAGTGCAATCCCAGCCAAATTCCCCAACTACCAAAGATCTTCGATAGTCTTCAAGATCTAAGAAATCGCCAAGAGCTTTAGTAAAGATTTAAATTTTCAGCATTAGCAATGCAAATACCATGATGTGTTTTCAAGGTAGCCTAGAATGCAAAGATTTTTCACTAAGCTCAAAAAAAAATATAATGGAAATCAAAATACATTATCTAATAAAATGAATAATATGGTCTAACTGTCCATGTATATTATCCTTTAATTTTTTTCCCTTCTAGTCTCAAATCCATTTTCCTAAACTACCTGATTCTGCTTTATCAAGTACTGAGAACTGGGAATTATACTAGTAAATATTTTAATTACCTGTGAGTGAGTAGATGAGGGCATATGTACTGGAGTTTGTTCTTGTGATGCAGTTGTCTTTTGTGTGATGATATTTTTGCAGTCTTTCTTCTCAGAAGTTGAAGAGGATTATCACAGATTTTTAAATACTTATTCAAGGGGCAATTTTGCAATAACAGGTTAGAAATAGACAGTTTCATGTGAAAAGTATGTGTGTGCCCTAATACTGACAACTCTATCCTTTTTTTCCCACTTAGTTTTGCTTCATTCAGAACTTAAGTAAGTCAAACACTTTTTAAAAGTCCATCATTTCATGATTTCTATTTAGATGAGAAAGTACTATTACTTATTGGCAGTAGCTAGAATATTTTTTATTACTGAATGCATTTGTAGTGGAAGAAACTTGGCATCTATCCACAGGTTTTTATCTACAGCTATCTACAAGTTCCCTTCAATTCATAAAAGTGCTGGGAAAAAAAAAAAAAAAAAAAAAAAAAAACACACAAAGAAAATATTCACAGAAATTTGCTCAAATGAAAGTAAAGCATGTATTTTGACCTCAGCCATGCTTTTATTGTGATAATGCCACATCAATATTCTAGTGCAAAAATTAAACACGGAGATGTGCCTTCACTCAAGTTCTGGTCTTTAAACTTATTAATTCTGAGAGAGAAAAAGCATCAACCCTGCTTTCCCATTACTCATCCCATTACCTAATCTAATGCAGTAGGTATGACCCTCTCTAGTTAACCTGCAGTGAGTTACATGCCAGGAATTGCCTGTAATTCATCAACTTAGGAGCATGTTTCCAACATGTAAGTTAAACAGGGACCTCTACAGCTCTTCTTGTTTGCATTAAATTTTAGGTAACATGAAAATCATAGACATTGCGTGTACAGATACAAAAAGATTTCAAATAAATAATGAAAATATTGTATTCTTTATCTCTTGCTGAAAGTGTTGCTGTTTTCTGAATGCTTAGCATGTTCTGTAAGAATTTGAAAATGCATTAGTGGAGCCCATCAGATGTTGACACGGATAATGTGATATATTCAAATATCAAATAAGCAAGCTGATATATTTTGTAAATATAAAACAAATCTTTGCTATTCCTCATAAAATAGTCAAATACTGGTGCTTCTAGCTGTGGACAAAGGGCTGCAGAAAAGAGAGCAAAATTCTTGCCTGCTTACCTTGAAATTAATTACAAATTAATTATATGCAAAATTAAGTACAGAAAGTCTTGGTTTCTCCCTCTCTTTCTCTTTTCCTTTCATTATTTTTAACATTATATTACACCTCCCTTTGCCCTGTAATCCCCTGAAACATTTCACAGTCCTGATTTTCACATTCCAGCTCTACAGTTTTCCTGTGCCCAGTCAGCTCTGTGTTGTTCATAATCTTTCCTGCTTTCACGCACATCTTTATCTCTCTACATCCCCTTATCTATTCCCTCCAAAATCTCCTTATCCTAGATCCAGAATATACCCTAACCTTACTCATGCTCCAATCTCCTTTCCCTTGCTTTGATGATGTGCATGTCTTTCAGTTGCCCAGTCCAACTTGTAGGTCAGATGTTTATCCCTTCTGATTGCTTTTTCTATGCTGCAGATGTTTCTGCCCCACTTTGGTACAACATGGTCAGAAAAGCTCAGTTAGTGAATATCTATTAGTATAGATTAGGATGTGAAAATACCTTGTTTTGCCCCTTTCTACTTATTCATCAAATTAATATGGTGTAAGTCATTGCAGGAAGCTGAAGAAAACTTCAAACTTGGCTCTATAAAACCTATGAAAAATTCTCATTATCTTTACAGTAGCAATTGGATCACATCCATTATTATTGTTACACCTTCATTAACTATCTGTAGACTATGAAAGTTCATAAGGACTCTAAAAGAATCTTCTAAGCCTAATCCCTTTAATGGGGACTATTTAATAGTCTGAAATCTCTGTGTCAGTACTAGCAGTAATATTCTTTGTTATGTAAAACACACCGTAGTTCTGTGAAGTGCCCTCAGCAAGACCCAGGACCTCCTGACTTGCTTCCACAGCTTGGAGATGTAACTTTACCTGGTACTGCAATAGTCGTTGCCTTTTACACTACATTAGTTCACAGGCAAAAGTGGCTATCTAACATGCATTGATGTGTGTCCTAGTCTTTTGGCTGTTTTCTTGCTTTACTGTACTAAGTACGAAGAATATTTTTGGGGATAGTGCTAAAACTACATATCTTAGCTGAAAGAAAGATGGTGTTGAGCTGAAACAGTCAATTGGCAGGGACAGAACTCTGCCTTAGGTGAGGAAAAGTGTGCTGAGTTTATCAAATTTGAGTTTATCTTGAAATTAATTAACATAACAGAGTTGCAGATCTTTCATGTGAGACTGGATCCTGGACCATGTCCTGGCAGTAAAGAGCAGTACAAAGGTGCAGATGGAGTTGAAAGGTGCTGAGGCTTTGCCTTTCAGCCTCACTCCTCCCATGCCAGCCTTCTCAACACAGAAGTGGCACTGCCTGAGTGATGCTTGGGAAAAATGTTTTTTTCAAGCTGGATAGTAGGAATCTGTTCTCTTGGAGATGAGCAATTTAGTGCATGCACACACACACAGCACTTCCGATAAAAATAATATTGTTTAGATACTGAGTAGAATGTCTAAAACAATCAGAAACTTTACTGATGTAGACACACAAACATCTCATGTCCTGGGATGCCTTTATAAGTGAATTTTACTTCTCTTTTCCATCCTCTCCTTAGCTGTTTATTTGTGTTATTCCACATCTATTGCATTTTATCACAGTGAATTTCAGCAATAGAGGAATGATTGCCTTCCATTTACATATTGGTTTTCAGTTCAGTTATGAATGGAGCAGGACTGAAATGTGAAAATACTGGAGGAATACTAAAAAAACAAAGAGCAACAACAGCACTACTCCTGTGTGTAACAATACATGAAATACGTTGAGTTTGTGTTTCTTATTTTGACTGTTTTGATCGGAGAGGTGATTATTATGAAAAATATTCTTATCAATCCTAATAAACAAAAAGCATTGCATTTAGTCAGTTTTAGAAAGAAGAGGAAAATTTTGCATAGAATAGACCAGACATAACATGAAGATGTCACAAGTCAATCTGATGCTTTAGACTCTTTTCTCAAAAACTGAAATTGAAGAGATTTTTTTAGATCACTGAGATTCAGTGAGTGATTCAGTGAAAGCTTTACTCAACAGCCTCTGAAAAGATATCAACAGAAATATGATTGGATTCGGGTAAGCCAAAACTGAGTTTGTACTTTTATTGCAAAGTTAGAGTGCTATGGGACTTCCTTATGATTTATTTATAGAGGAAGTTTCCTTTTTTAACATTCAGGAGAACTGAAATTTTACATACAGTCTTAGAAGTCCCAAAAGGATCAAATCATCAATAGTCTAGTACAAGTCAGTTTTTTTTCTTTAGTATAAAAATGCTTATGACTCATAGTATGCATGAGGAAGAAAAGTATACAGGGAAGAAGAGCAAAGGCTAAGCTTGTCTTTTGCAGATGGGACAGTATTTGGAATAGGTGCTGAAAAAAGAACTTGCAAAAAGTCTAAAGTGCTCATGGAAGGTATGGATGTTCTATTACACAAAATAAAAGAAAAATTCAAGTATGATAAGACAGTGAAGGGAACAAAGTAGTTTATTTTTTTTTTCAGCCTAATTGATTTGGAAGGAGACAAGGCTGTTGTTTTGGAGTTGTTCTGCACAGAAGCAAAGGATCTGCCTCAACTCAAGATGGCAATAGACAAGGTTGCAGAAGAATAAGATAAGAGAGAACATTGAAAAAAGCAGTCAGCAAACAGGATAGGAATAATGATTTTCATATGATAGGGTATTCATTGATACAGATAAAAAAAAAAAAAAAAAAGTTATTCAGCCTGATTATGAATCATCTGAAAAATGATTGTAAAACTTGCTGATGATAGTAAATTATTTCGTATGGCAAAGACAAAGGCCAACTGGAAAAGCTGAAGAAGTCATTCACAACACTGAATACTGGGGAAATCCAATGGCAGAGGATAGGATGTTCAGTATTGAAAAATGCAAAGTGTTACAGATGAGAGAGAAAAGCATTCCCTACTTTTGGCTCAGCATTTAGCACTGGGATAGTCTCATTCTGGTTTCTATGGTTTATAAAACATCCAGGATGCTTGATGCTTTTTTTTTTTTTTTTTTTTTCTTAATAATTTGGGATCTGAAATTACCAGCTGGTGGTTTTCCCTAAAAATAGTTTTACTATGAGCATAGTGTGTGTATTTCCTCTCACTGATTTTGTAAAGGTACATTACTAGTGGTACAAAATAGCTGTAATTTACTCTTGGATACTAGAACTACAGAAACACACACACAAAAAAAAAAGATGAATGGGGTGTATACATACTGTGTAGACAGCTTTCCTTTTGTTGCTTTGGGCAACCATATAGTTAAGTGATAATGTTCCTGGAGATTGAGTCTGTGAAGCAATAAATGGCTTTTATAGTTGATTAAATGCTGAAGTGCAGCTGGAGCTACAAAAGCCATCTCAAGCAGTAAGTATGTTATTGCCATTATGGAAAGATAAAAGGAGAACATCATGGGAGTAGGAATCTTTGAAATTTGGAGGCTGGGGAAAGAACAGAAAGGATGATATTTTCATAAAAAATATTTGTAGGGTAGATGTAAACCAATACTGTTAGTCTATAACCTTTGCATTTGCAAATAAATCGAGATCCATAATATGTAATTAGACACTGTTAACATAATCTGTAAAATGTTAAAGACAAGGATGTGATGACACTTAAATCTGAGTTGGTTTGTATCTGAATTAGGCTCTGTATTTCTTGAAATAAGCGTTAAGAATGAAGACTAGTAGATTTTGCAGCAAGAGTAGTTTTGCACAATTTTCTTAAATTTGTGCTAGTTCCAAATTATGTTGGGTTTGGAAGCTAGCATGTTAATTTGTCTTTACAAGCTCTGGCCTCCTAGGACATCTCCTTCCTCCTGGCAAATGTATTTTATATCTACCAGTTGTTTGGAAGAGAAGGAACTGTGGAAAGAAAAGAGTAGAAGTGGGCCAAGATTTGACTTCTGACTTGAGTTAAGGAGACACAAGTCCTTCACAACAGAATTTATTCATTTCTGGTTCAAACCCACAGCAGAAATGAGGTTCCAGCTCTTTTTCCAAGAGGACATATACCAAACCTGTTCACTGTAATGAATAGAGGCTTCTTGTGTTGGTTCTGTATCTGGTAACCTAGTGATGGGGTGGTCGTTCCTGCTCTGTAGTCTTAGGCTTGAAGGAAAGAACAATAATGCATTACGCTAGCAGTTGAATGTCACGAAACAGTGTCCTTTACCTCAGATATCTGAAGTGATTCATTTCTCACCCTCTGATTCAAGTGGTACCGCATCGTAAGTAGTGTTGGAAATGATCAAAAGTGCTCAAAGTGTCTGAAATAAATTCTCCTAAGTAATTATGTAAAAACTACCTTCACTTTTGAGCAAGCTCTTCAGGGCTGTGCAGGCAAATACATCAACATATGAACTAAAAGGTGAGCATGCTTCCTTTGTCCCAGACCAGTCCAGTCACTGGAATTATTTTATCAAGAAAAGGACTTGGGTGAACACTGGACTACTAGGAATTTAAATTGTGGGCATGGAGTGGTAGCACCTGCAGGACTGATTTTATATCAGATTTACTCAGCCATGGCCTGATCTCAAACTCCCTTTTGAAGGCCAAGCTTTCAACAATTACTATCCAGTGTGTGTCCCTAAACTCAAGACCTAAAGGTGAGCCAATGAACAAACATTGTGCTGAGCAGAGCTGCTTGTTCTTGGCTTCTGCATTGCCTGACATGCAGGGAGGTCTCCAGGGCTACAGCTCCTGAATCATACATTTAGATTAACAGATGTGTCTCTTTTCCACTTATTTTAAGAGTCATGAAAAATAGTACAGTCATGAGGGCCCAGTCTGTTCCCATTAAGTCAACAAAAGTTTTTTTTAATGCTTAAATGGAAGCAGACATGAGTCCAATACAAAAACACCCTGACACCAGAAAAACAAACTGAAAAAGCTCAACGTAACCAGGCTTGCCTTGGGTATTGTCCTTGCTGGGACATCTACAAGCAAATGTTTCCTGTAGACACCACAGATTTAGCTTTAACTACATAATTAAATTTATTTATTTTGAATAACTTTGGAAAACGGTTATTTTAATTAGGCCTTGTATATATATATATACCTGTAATGCATACAGTGGAGATAGGAATGTGTCTGTTCATGACAGCTATCTTTCTGTAATGTGATCCTGATGAATGAAAACTCCCAGGGACCAAAATGCCAGTCTTTACTCTGAACTACAGCTTGCTGCCTCTCTCTTTTTTTTTTTTTTTTTTAGCCATTTGTCTAATTTTTTGCCTTATTTCATTAAAGAATTTTGAATGTCACTGGAAGGAAATAAGTCTTTATAGTGCATTATCTTTTTATATATAAATGACAGTATTTATGCTCATGTTATTTTATTTTTCTTTCCTTAAAGTCACAGAAGAAAAAAACGTACCTGCACTTTCCTCATGTAAGTTGACTTCAGTCAGCCCTTGAACAGGTTATAGTTGTTAACTGGAACCTTTAACTGCAACAAATTATTATAGCAATATGGATTCAGTCAGGTGGGAAAGGTCTCAGGAGGACATCTGCTCAAAGCAGAAGTGACACTGAATTCCAAGCAGGTTGCTCAGAGATTTGTCCAAATGGGTCTTGGAAACCTCCAAGGATCTGGGACACCTGTTCCAGTGCTTAATTATCTTCACAGCAATTTTATTTTTACTTATACTCACTAGGGTCCCCTGTTTGAAGTCATGCCTGTCATCTTTTTCTTCTGTACTTCAGTGGAGAGCCTGGGTCTTGGCGACCCTTTTGTTAGGTATTGACAAGCTGCAGTAGTTACTCCTGCAGTAACTTTTCTAGGGTCTAAAAAACCTAGTCCCTTAGACTGACCTCATTGGCATGTGCTTATACAATTATGTATATTATGTCACACCTACAGAATCAGGAGCTGTAAAGCACATAATTAATTAATTATTTTATCTTTTTTTAAATTTTTTAATTTTTTTTTCTGAAGTCAGATAATTTCTAGTATATTTATTACAAATTTGAATTTATTTTCAAAGTGGTAACTAAGAAATGGCTTGTAGCTATAAAACATTAGTCATGAAGAGTGTCTATCTGAAATTACACGAACCCATAATTATACTTTCTGTCAATAGAGTCCATTGTAATTGTGTGCTTATCTCAAGAAATTCTGTGTGCTTTAATCCTTAAATATCAAATCATATCTCTGTCTCGGGAACTGATATGTTACTTCACACTGCTTTCACACAGATGTATTAACGTAGGGCACATAGACACACATACTTTATGGAACAAGGCAAGAGTGTTGCACATCTGCCTTCTGGTACACACACCAAGATCTTCTCTTGCTTCATTTATGTTATGCCAATCCTATGGTCAGCTTCAGAGGCAGCAAGCCACATGCAAAGGTAGCCCACATAAGAAATTTTGCTTTTATTACTGGATAATTACCTCTATCACCTAAACGAGGCACAAAAGGTCTTGCATTTATTACTACATCACTTACAGAAATCTCAGGAGAAAGCCTTGTGGATTTTCATTTTCAAATAAATTGAGTGTGATGTCAAGTCAGTGTTCCAATGTGCATGAGTAAGATAGATCAGAGATTTCTCAATGGGCCTCATTTCTGTACCATTTTTATAAGCTGCTGGGAGTTGATGAAATAATCGAGCTCATTCTGTGGGACCCTCTTCTGAGATTAAATTATATCTTTTTCTTTTTTCTTTTTTTTTTTTTTTTTAAGTTACCAATGTGCGCAGGTATATGACTTTGATAGCTATACATGATATTTTTGTAATTGGTAAATGAAAGTGTGAACAAAGTCATTTACCTCTTTTCTTTTTTTATGGCTACTGTCCTGGTTTCAGCTGGGATAGAGCTAATTTTCTTCCTATTAACTGGTATGGTGCTGTGTTTTGTATTTAGGATGAGAGCAGTGCTGATAACACACTGAAGTTTTAGTATTGCAGAGCAATGCTCAAAGAGAGCCAAGGACTTTTCAGCTTCTTGTGCTATCCTGCCAGTGAGGTACGTGGGCGTGCACAAGGAGCTGGGAGAGGATAGAAGCAGGACAGGTGACCCAGACTGGCCAAAGGGAGGCTTCATACCATGTGGTGGCATGCTGGACAATAAAACTGGTGAGGGGAGTTGTCCAGGGGAGGGCTGCCACTGCTCAGGGTCTGGCATCAGGCAGCTGGTGGTGAGCAATTAATTGCATTGTGCCATCACTTGCTTTGTATATTCTATTATTATTATTATTAATTATCTTTTCATTTTCTGCCCTATTAAGCTGTCTTTATCTCAACCCATGAGTTGCCTTTCTTCTAATTCTCTCCCCCATCCCTCTGGGAGAGGGAGTGTGGGGATGGCTGTGTGTGTGGTGCTAAGCTGCCTGCCGGGTTAACCCCCAACAGTTAGCACATGAAGCAAGGTAGTGTTTTCACTTTTCAACAAATAACATTAAATGTACCTATTGTAACCCGCATTTCACTAGAGTTACTGTGGCTTGCAGGACTTCAAAAAACTCAAAGTTAGAAAGTTTTTACATTTTATGAGGAGCTAAATTAAAACAAACAAACAAACAAAAAATAAATACACACACACACAAAAACAAACACCACTGATGATCATGCATTTTTTCCCCACAAAGTTAACATCTGATTCCTAGCAAAACAGAATTATCTGACTTTGTGTTTATGCCATGGAAGCAACTGTTAGGTAGGAGAAGCTGCTAGAGATGAATGGAAAGTAGTGAAAGATAAATGTGATTTTAAAAACCATCTGAAGGAGTAGGATCTTCCAGGTTCCCAATCCATGGAAACTGAAGATGATTGATAGGCAAATGAATGAGATATCCATAGTTACATGAAGTAGATGCAGATGTATTATAGGTAGGATGTAGGACTGAGGTGATTCAGGCTCTGTATGGTTCTAAGATGAAGGTGCATGTTTCTAAATAAACATAATTTGCATTTATGTAAGGAAGGGAAAAGTCTATGAAGTGCAGGTATATAGCACTTGATAGTCATGCATTAGATACAGCAAATAATTTTCCAACTTGATGCCAAGCATGAATCCTTGTTCTCCTCTATTTTTTTCCAGTGGTACTATGGTAGGTCTTTCTGTCATTAGCTGGCATATTGCTGTTTTGTAAACACAGATGTGTGCAGCAAGGAGTTTAATGGCAGTGAAAAAGGAGCAATATCTCACCTACTTTTGTCAATATTGTTATTATTCATTATTTTTACAGCCCCCAGAAGTGTGCTAGGTACTTGGAGGAGCTATTAGAGCAATTTAACACTTCTTGTAATCCTCCAATAACCAGAGGTTTTTTTTACACATATATTTAGCTTTATGTAGATAATTTTACAAGATATTCTGTAAGCAATTAGCTAACAGCTCTGTCTCATCACCGTGTGTAGAGCCCTGCAGATTTTTCCTCCTTTCTTGTTCTCGCCATGTCACAAGGGAGTCTGTGACAATGTTTTTTATTGTCATGGTGCTTTATACCTAAATGCAATAGTTGGTTTGCACTAATTGCAATGTAATTATAGACCCTGCTCATCTTGAGTCATGATTGTATGTATGAAACCAATAGACATACGTAGACAGACCAGCAAATGTCCACACATGTTCCTATGAGTCCATGCTCGAGCTCTACCTTGAGGGAGAATTTGTTTTAAAAGAGAACGAGGGTGCTTAGTTCATTTTTCTCAGAGTTAGCTGTGGTTCTTTTATAGCCAAGTCTCTACAACTGCATTTACATTTGGAGCTATGGCCAGTTAATTGCAATGGTTTGCAACCTGAAAAGATCTGTTGCATCATGGCGGATCACCTCTGCTTCATGTGTATTGCTGGTCAATGCTTTAGACATGGTCTAGGCAAATACGTGCACTTGCTGGATGACTGTGTACATCCCCGTTAGCATGAATGCAGAATATTTCTTGTCTACAGCACAGTTCAGAACTAGTTCTCACATATGGTACAATTCCATTCCATTCGGCTTTACCACCCAGTTAAATTTGATTTAGAATATGTAATATTTTGTTATATGTAGCAAGTAATTTTTATTTTCTTTCTATGTTTTTATGCCTGGAACATTCTGTCTTTTTTTTTCTTATTCATAATTTTTGATAGAGCTTCACCATTAAATCAAATGAGAATGCTTTTATGTATAATATTGAATTGTGCATGGTTAAGTCTGAAGCCATCAAGAATGTGCAAATCAAATGGGCTGTGACCCTCACTTGTCATTCTTAAGCAAACCAGAACCACTTCATAATTATAGTTTAACTTTTTCTTTCACTTGCATTGACTATGAATGAACTGGAATGAAGAGCAAATGTTACTAGTTTTATTAAGAATAGAAGTTATATTGAAAATCCAAGTGGAGTGCTGGAAGCCCAGTTTGTTAGTCAGATTGGGAGTATTATATCTGACATTGCAGTAGCAAAACAGCATTAACTTTAAGTGCTGTTTTGAATAGACATGTACTCTTCCTATTTGTATGAGTTTTTAGAAGCAAGTATGTACTAGGAGCAAATAAATTTAAACTCTAAAGAATGTGCTTCTGTACTTAAAGGGTAGACAGAATTCATAAGCTATTGAAACCAGCCTATTAATTGGAGACAGTTCCATTGTCTAAAAATAAAAATAAAAATGGGGGATGGGTGGAGGTTCGGTGCTGATTCCATTTATGTGCTAAAATAAAATCAGTTTGATAGAAAATTGTTCAGGCAGCAGCTAAAGGCAGATTGAAAGTTGTTCTAGAAACAAGTGTGTGGTTTTGATTTTTTATTATTTTTTAAATGAAGGTTTTTAATGGCAGGGGTGTTATATTAGTATTTTTAATTTAAGTTAGAGAAAGACTGTGTGTGTTTGTGAGTGGATGCATCCTCTTGGCATTCAACAGTATTTCTCTGGAGCAGGAATTACAGCAGCTTGTTTGAAAGATATGTGAGATCCTTTAACACTGTATTTTGTGAATGTCCGGAGAGTACAAAGTTTCAGTATCTGTTCCTAATGATAAAGATATTTTACAGTACCCTTCATCCTGACACATCCCAGAGAGCCCTGCAGGTTGAAGCTCAGATCTGCATACCTACAGGTATTTCTTACAGCCACCTACTGACTTGCAGGTGAAATAGAAACTGCATATTATTACTTTGCAACAGCAGGAAGCTGCATCAGAGAGGAAGAGGGAAATCACTTTTTAAATTATGTGCCTGTCTTAAGGTTTGCTGAAGTATTCCTCTGTATTTTAATTTCTAAGTTCTCCTCAGGTCTATCAGACTTGCCTAAAAAATCCTGGGGATTGTTTAATACCTCTGTGTTCTACATGGTAGCACCTGTTTTTCCATTTTCCTGTTTATAGGAAACAAAAAAAGTTTAAAGGAAACTTGTGTTCTGACAAAACATATGTAACCAAAAGCTCTTTCAGAGCCCTCAGCAGTGAGCTCACTTCAAACAGAGCAGATAAGCAGGGTGATTGAAGTTAGAAAATGACCTGAGAATAACTGAATGAACATCGTAAATTCAGAAACTTCTTCTGCCAGCAGATAATTAGTTGATTTGTCCATAAAACCTTACTATGGGAATGGCAAGAGCTTTCACAGTGGTGTTAAGCAGCTGTGTAGCAGTTGCAAAGGCCCAAGAGCTGCAGGCAGCAGGTGGGCACTAAACCCCAGCCCCACTCCAGCCAGCTCCACACCCCACTGTGGGTAGGAAGGGTCTTGTTTCCACAAATTAGCAACAGTTGTGGGAATTTACTTCTGCCTTTGGAGGGCAAAGCTCTTGCCATAACACAACATCAGTAGTCTTCAGAGCAAATGCCTAGATTTTTGCCATTTTGTTTCTGTCAGAAATAGAGAAAATAATACTGTTGAAATCCATTAAATTGAATCCTTGAATTTAAAAGGTCTTGAGATTCATTTCATTATTGAAGCTTGCAGAATATCCTTTTTTTTTTTTTTTTTTTTTTTTCTCTTTAAACTGCCTGGACTTAGGAATTGTTTGATTGTTTGCACTTTCAAGTGTAAAGGTTGCCCTGGGTGATTTGAAACTTCAGGCATAAATTGCTACATATTTATTGCTATAAAGATAATCTTCCAAACATGAATTGATGCAGCTCCGACTTCCTGAGGGTTCAGCACTTCTACTGTAGAAAACTTTCCCAATCTACAAAAGAAGGAAACTGCCAATACTTTGGCAAGATTTGTTATTGCTACCTGGAAGCCTGAAGGACGAAGTTGATGTGATGTGTGAGCATAAGTATGCGAATGTTCCAGGGGAAAAAACAGCATGTGGATAGTTGGTAGCTAGGAAATGCTTCTGAGCCTCAAATAATGCTTTAGTGGGAAAAATGTGCCCGACATCTTGTTCAGTAACCCAGTCTCTGTATACCTTCATTGGACTGATTAGTTGGAATTCCTCAACTGAGATGTTATCTAGGCTCATACATTTATTTGTTAACTTCATAACATAAAACGAAACAAACCAGACCGCTTAACTGAGGAAAAAACAAAACAAAACAAAACAAAACAACAACAAGAAACAACCAACCAACCAAACAAACAAAAAAAAAACACAAACAAACAACTATGAATCTACCATTCTAGTTACAGTTTTTCTTTGTCCTTGTTCTCTTGGTGATTCTTTGTAAACAGAGAGAGCAAAAATGGTGGGAAGATAACATAATTCATCTTCATAAATATAATTCCTGCCTTCCTGTTGGCCCAAGTCTCTGGAAGAGCAGTCTGGATAAGCCAACTGTTACATGTAACATATATTTTATATTTTTCTTGAAACAACAATGGCAACGCAGACTTAAATATTAGCAATTTTAAGCACTATGGACTAAAGACTAAAGGAACAAAATCAGTACTAGTCAATACTGATAGTTCCTTTCACCTCTCCTTCTGGAGCTGCAACACAGGGCATACAAGGGCAAAGGTAGAGATAATGAATATGTTTTGAAGAAAAATTTAGGAAAAGAGGATCAAAGCATTAACGATCAATTTTGTATTAAAAAGCAGATCCATTTAAAAAATTTCTTTTCTTTTTTTTTTAGTCAGAAAAATATAGCAGCATTAGTCTAGACTAAAACCCTTTAATGTTTTTTGTGGATGAATACATTATTTTTGAATGAGAAAATCGATGCATTGTTGATGTGCTAGATAAGGATTTATGCACATAAAAATTGTTCTTGATGGATTAATTTTCAAGATAAAGGTGCCACTGCTTGGAATAGTATATGACATATTTTTGTAATGATTTCAAATGACTGAAATCACTGCTTTTGGAAAAAAAAATATATATTTCCTGTGAGTACAAGTGTACAATGTGTTCTTTCCCTTTTTAGGAGTTAACCGTTACCTTCTATTACAGCATATTCACAGAACTGTGAGATGGTAGTCACATTTGTCACATGTGTGACAAAACTTAAGTTATATTTCAAAAGGAGTTTCTTGGCTTTTTGCATCTAAATGCTTTGTGAGAAACCCAAGGTGTATATCTTCCAAGCCTGTTATTATGTGTTATTGTCTATTCAGTGTCTCTGTTAATCCTGAAAAAAAAAATATTTGTATTTGGGTAAGGATGTGATACACTGTTACTGAAGTGAATGGTGAGAGTCCATTAGATTTTAATGGACTTGGGGTCATGTTGGTAGTGAGAAAGTATATTCTGGAATTGATAGCCTTGTTGCCTCTTGGTCATTTCAATTTAAACTTTGGAATTGGAAAAGATGAATCATGTAAAACCCATTTATAATCAGAGATTGTATTTCATTGCAGTTATTGAGTACAACAGAAGTACACGTCCTAATTTCATCTCTCCCATCAAGGTTTACAAGCTGTTCCAGTTCTGAATAACTTACAGAAGTGAAAAAGCAACCAATTTCTTTTCTGTTCTTTTCCGATTTCTGTAATCCACTCCAATCCATTTTAAAAATGTGATTCTGGTGATGTGTGCTCAGCCGAAGTCCATGGGATCAGTCAACCTTCCTGTTGCTAGTAGATATCTCTTTATCTAATAAATTCAGGAAATTAACATTAATTATTCATAGTTTTTTTTTGTTAGATCAGATAGTGTCATTGCTTCTAAGTGACACAGTGTGATGTTGCTTTACCATATCTTTGTGTGTGTTGTGCGCATGTGCTGTGCAGAATCTTGACAAAAAAAGCAATTCAGTGCAGTGTCAGAACAGCTTACTGCCAACACGAGGCTGAAGTAAAAGAATTAGAAGAACTAGATGATTTGATTTTACTGAGATTACATCTTTTTAATACTTGTACAGCTTTGTCAAGATCTGTTACTAACCATCAGCAAGGATAAAGAAGCAAAAGTCTAGTGTTAAAAATATATATATACATGTAGGACATCTACATACTAGCTAACTTAAGAGTAAATTATTATGTTTGTTTATTGTGATGATATCCCTAATAAAAAAAAAATAATATTGGGCTAAAGCTGTAGAAGACTTTTCTGCTGTTAATCAACTTCTTTGGCAAAGCTGCCTTCCTAATGGCATTGAACCATGTTCTTCCCAATAGAAACAAAATAATTCTAGTCAATTAATTGATTACAGGTTGAAGAAGTCTCATGAGATATTCACAGAGAAATCACGGAAGCTCAAATACTATTTCTATTATAGGTAATAACATGAAGTTAAGGCTATTCCCAGATCCTTGGAGCAAGTGCAATAATATGGTTCACATCTCTATTGCTGTTCTCTTTCCCGTCAGGCAGTGACAGTAGCTGTACTGCTAAGAACGTGATTGTCCTATCCCTTACACTATATCCACTTAAAAATCTCTTAGGTTTTGAGACATATGAAATTAACTCCGTGCTTTTTGGCTTCCAAAGATTGTCAAGTCAGTCACAGAAAACTTTGGAAGTATTATGTTTGCAAGCAGTTTAAGAATGGTTTATACAATTCCCTATGAGACTTTTCAGTTGAATTTCCATTCCAGTTTACTTTGTAATCTATGTTGTTCCCAAGATGTTAGCCTCTGTTTAAATATCAGTGCTATGCGTGTTTATTTGAATGTCACCATCAGCTGCATCTAATAATTTTTATGAATACTCTAAGTCATCACTGAGTACTTTATGAGTATGAGTCTCTGTACAAGACCCCCAAATAGTTAAACTAAATGAGCTTGATGTGGAAACTACACTTGGGCATGCTCTGGTTTTTGTACGTATAAATCAATGGCAAAAGAAAGCAACACTTGGAACACATATGTAAAGAGCTACAGCAGTCAGTGAGGTCTTCAAGGTGAGAATGACAAGCTTGAATTTCATATTATGCTAGAGAATGTAATGTGTTTTATGACTTCGGCTTCATTCCAGCAAAGTACTTAAAGCCAGAGTATTGTCCCAATATGTAAATCTATGTATAGGGATAGATATATTCCCTCTTGAATAGATGTGTAACTCATTAGCATTAATAGAATTTATGAGTTAGCAGTAAGGAACAAAGACAGATATTAGCTTGAACATCTGTTATTATTATTATTTTAAATAAAATCTGACCTTTGTCCTCTGGGGGGAAAAAATAGTCTATGTCAGACTTATTCTCAGGATATCTCTGAAATTAGATTGTTTTGTCATGCAGAACAGAACATGATATCACATACACAATTCAAGCTGGAGGTTTTCACATCGATCTAATATTAAAACCAAACAAAACAAAATCAGAATTATGAATTAAATAATTATCAAATTAAATTAATGAGAATTTAGAACAGCAGCCACAAGTATGCCTGTTTTGCAAGAATGGAAACCCAGTGATATTTTCCCTTCCACAGTGTATTTTAAGAAAGTATTCTCCAAAATTCTAAGTCATTGTTATGTAATTTATTACAACACCTTACAATTATTGGTGAAAGTTCAGAAGACTAATATCTAGAGATCCAAATAAGCTTGAGGAATGTAAATTTTGTAAGAATTTCTGCAAGGGATAAAATGAAAGGTTCTGCAGAGGTGCAAGAGAAAAGCAGGAGCCAAAACAGAATAAAGTGCTGAAGAAGTGAAATTGGAATAAGGCTGGAAGACTCTCAAACCTGGGGAAAGGATGCAGTGGGGGGTGGGCAAGAAAAGGCCAGGGATGACGTGGCAAAATTGCATGCTGCTGATACGACAGGCTTAGTGCCAGCCTTGAAACCTCGATATGTTATTTCTGGCCACTACTTCATAAAGTAAAATATTCATCATCAGATGCTTCTCAGTAGTTTGGGTAAAACAGTATTTTTGTCTTAAGGCAGAACAAAAATAATAGTTTGCTCTGGCCCTGTGTGGTGTCGGACAATAGTAGAAGCACCTACTTTCTCCTTTCCTCTGCAGCTGTTGGTGGCAGTAATAGCAGCAAGGCCATCTCCTCAAGACCATGCCATTAAGGAAAGTTGGCAGCATGGAAACCTCTTACCAGGACAGTCTGCCTCTGTGGACATCTACTTATTTTACCTCTGCCTGAAATTGGCCCCGTGTTCCTCTCAGGGTGATAAATCCATGTAGAATGATTGCAGTCTCACTGCCAGTCACTACTCTTTGGCATGAGAAAACTATCTTAGTCTGGATTACCAACCCCAGAAAGGTACCATAAGAATTTTTATTTCTTTCTATTTATTTATTTATTTAAATTTAGAAAATTGCTTACAGTTGCTATCTTGTTCTTTCTTCCTAAGTGCTCCACAAGCTCTTTTTTTTTTTTCTTTCTTTTTTTTTTTTTTTTCCCCCCCACAATATTCCTGTCTCAGAACGCAGGATAAGTGGTGATCACTGAACCAGTAACTACTCAATATTTCTTTTTAACATCAGCCATATGGTAAGTCTATGATCATTGCCTAACTCGGTCAGGGGCTTAAAGATGTAAAGCTTCTTATGCTTTTCTTAGACCAGCTGTTTCTACTGGGAGACTGAAGATCAAGCATCCACACTGCTGAATTTATCTAAAAAATCTTACTATGAAAATCTTAAAAAGGGGGCATTTAAAAAATCTGACCTCAAATATGTGTTGAGAATTCTTACCTAAATAAGATATCCAAGGCCAGACAGCAAATAACATTCCCTCTTTTCCCATCCTTCTTGCTGGTTTTCTCAAGTTTCTTAATCAGAGTATCAACCATCCATTTATTTTATTGTTTAACAAATTTCAGCAATATGTCAGAAAGGAAAACAAAAATATTTCATTTCCAGTTTTATTTTAAGCACAGTTCAAATGTTTCTGTAACAGCTGGTAGTAATGCAAGAAACATTTTCTGTCATACTTTTTTAAAACATACTTTCCAGCACTATCACAAAAGCAGTAGCATTACAACTGAAACAATTAATTGTATGTGACACTACAATTACATGACAGATTTCTAGTAGTTTATGACTTTTCTGCAGAATTATAATCAGATATGTTTTAAAAGCACCTTATCAAATAACACTGTCTTGAAAGCTGTTCAGGAGTTGAATAAACTTCTTAGTAAAATAGTTTCTGGGAGTGGGGAGGAAAAGGGTTGATACTCAGGAAAAAAATAATTAAAAAGAATGTGTTTTTCTAATGCTCAGGATGGATTTGCACTGTGAATAGCACTGGCCTCTGCCACAAGAGCCATCCATGTGTGCATGTTGTGCGTCCCCACCAGAGCTGACCAGAGCCAAGCCTTGCCTTTGGCTTGCTCCAAAGCCATCCTATTAGCCAAGGCACTGATAGTGCTGATCTCATTCTCATGGGTGTGCCTCCTGCTATTGTATGTTGAAGCAATCAGATAGGCAGAAATTATGTTTCTTTGTAAGCCTTACACTTGATAGGAGGAGAGGAATTGGCTGAGAGTCTCTGAAGACATCTTCTAGAAATAACCTATCATCAAATGGGTGAAGCACTTCCTCATCTGTAGGATGATGGTTGCTTCAGCCTCTCCTTTCTGGCTGAGGGGATGTGGTGGAAATAGAAGAGCTTAATTGCAAATCAAAAAGTCCTATTCTCAAGTATAAAACCACAATTAGGAGTTGGCAAATGGATTCTTCAAGACAAATGTTTAAGAAGCCATTCCTGCTGCAGAACCTACACAGAAGGAAGGAGTTTTGTGCCTCCTGGAAAATTAGAAGTTGCAACTCAATAAATAGAACCACGGTATCTAGATGAATGCAGCTACTCCTTATTCTGACTTTCCACAGTATCTCACAACACATGTTTCAATAACTGCTTGGCAAGTAGTGACTTTGGGAGCACTAATCTCACTGCTGAGTTGTTCAGAGTACCAGTGAATTGCTATTATAGTGTGTCAATGATTGTAGTTACTGCCCTTTTCCTTTCTGCCTCTGGGTTAAGAGACAGTTTCCCATGCTTTGTAATTACCGGCCAAACACCAAAGAATTAACACTGTCCATCTGACAGATTCTGTGATACTGTGTGATTGCTCCTGTGGAAGCAATAACCATTTGCTGACCTACAAGTTCTTGCAGAAGGCTTATATTATAACTCTGTTCAAACGCATTTAAGAAAACAAGAATTTGAGGAGATACTCTATGGGAAGATATAAGTAATGCTAAGATAGCATAGCTTGCACACTGATGTTTCAGAGCTTTAATTTCAGACAACAAGTGGCACAGTCATTGAGGCAATCAATTGAGAACGACAGAGAACATTTAGATAAAAATTTAGTCTATTGCATAAATCTGGGTGCAAGGGAAAAAGAAAAGGTGAGTTAACTAAAGAAAGGAAAGATTGCCTGTAGAAGAAAACTGAAATACAAACTGAGTAGTAATAAGAATCTTAGCAAATATCTGTTTGTAATGTGTAGTCATTTCAGTTTAGCACCATGAAGTCTGCAGGAGCTGGGCCTTTTCCATACTGAGGGCTTCAGGCCAGATCTAGTCTGCTGATTGTCAGCAAATGGTGAAAATGCTGTCAATTAGCAAAAATCACTCTCTGTCCTCTCACACCAAAATGGTGATAATGTGCCCTTTCATTGCTTGGCAGAGCTAGCAGGGAGGGAAGGCAGTCCTACCAATCAGGAACACTGCTTCATAAGCACTGAAGTAAAATCTGATCTGGATTATATCACTGTAGCCACCAACTTCACTAGTAAGCATAGCTGAGAGCAGAAATTGTTCTATAAAAGTCAATCATAAAACTCAAAATAGAGGGAGGTATTAGGAGTTTGTTAGAGAGGAAAAAAATGCAAACAATTATGCCAGAAGCAAGTGCTTTACCGTATGTGCCTCTGCTCATCATGAATCTGTCTTCCAGTAATAACAATAGCCTTATGAAATTAAACTGTTTTAAGTCCAAAGATAATCCAAAGACTTGAAAATTCTGGTCACCTTTTGCTTTAAATTGTGGTAAATGGGAAGCAATTTTTCACAATCTTTTTCTCTTAAGTTTTCGGTTTGTTGAGCTCAACAATAAAAACTGACATCAGCAGCATAAAGTTTAAAGTAGTGAATTGATTTTTAAGCTTGGACAGCCAAAGGCAAAGTTTTCAGTGACATAAAACTGTTAAGCCAACGGGTTCTGAGTCTGAACACTACCATAGATCATTTGCACTTGTAGCGCAATATGTATAGGACAAATGCAGATCTTGGTAAATGCTTTGCCTTAAATCCGTGTTGCACAATTACATTAAAATCTCTCATAGGTACTTAGAAAAGCAGTATCTGAGAAAAGGGCCTGAATGGGAATTAATTCTCTGCATCTCTATAGGTCATTGTCAGTGAAAATGCCGTATGACTAGCAGGGAAAGCAATTGCTCTCAGACATTCAATAGTGTCCTACGTTATCGAACACTGTGAGAAAAGACCCATCTGATTAAGTCATTCTGCTGCCTGCAAATGCCAGAAGCAGTACTGTCCTGTGGTCACATCTCTGGACTGGTGCTGCTTTTAATCCTAAGGTTCTGTGTGGCTCATTTCACCTTCTTTGCTGTCCTTCTTACCATTTTGTGAAGGTTGTAAACTTTTAAGAAATCAGGCTTTTTCTTACACAGGCATCTTATACCACATAGGATAATGCTACACTGATCTCACTTTCCACAGCAGCTGGTATTGTAGTAGTAGAGAATAATTATGCAGGTTGCACCTGCCTGTTTAGTGCACTGGAACCTAATAAAAATGTCCAAATATTTTGTTATTTGGAAATTGGCAAGACAATACTTATTAATTTAATTTAACAGAAAAACCTGAAAGCACTGCTGATATTAGGAACTGTCTGGGACCTGTTGGGTGTACTTTGTGTCTGTGACTGCAGTGGTAATTTTAGGTTGCTGAGCAATATTTATTAAATTGTTCTTAATATTCCTGGCTGCCAATTTGTGTGTGTGATTAGAATTGCAATCCTTTGCATGTTTTTGGACATTTATATAATATAAAAGACTTCAGAGGAATAGACCTGGCCTTGAACAGCTGTTTTGTAGCATGCCTCTAATTGTGCATCTCCTTGCTTTAGCTCCAGGATGTGTTCTTCCTGCTGTTGCCAAAAATCTTGAGATGAGTTAGGGTTTTCCTGAGAGTGTCGATGATGTTTGCACTTATTCCACATTTGTACTAAATGGTGAACAATTTATCAGAGAATCATAGAATGTCTTGAGCTAGAAGGGAGCCACAGTTGGAAGGGATCATTGATTCCAGCTCCTGGCTCCACTCAGGACCACCCAAAAATCAGACCATGCATCTGAGAGCATTGTTCAAATGCTCCTTGAACTCCAGAAATCTTGGTGCCTTGAGTTTGGACTGCTCCGTTTCAGAATGCATGAACCCTCCCTGTTACCAGTATATCAGTATATCAGTCAGTGCTCAAGGGCAGCAGACTGTGGGAGTAGCAGTTTAAGAGGTTATTATTAGTTTGGATGTAATGTTTCTTTGAGGGTTGAAAAGTAAAACAATGAAGGAGGTGTCTACAATTCTCTTGACATTTTATTGACAAAGGTGGTAGAATTATTTCCTTTCTATATCTGATGTTTTCTGCATTTTCAATGTTTGGGTTAGTGTTGGCATTCAGCAGTTGGCATTCATATAGATAGGAATTTTCATAAAATTGAGCTTCTGCTCCTTATTGGGATGAGACAAGTGAATGTACTTCTTGCAACTCTCCTTCAGAGGCTTTCTACCCTGGACTTCCTTTTAACCCTGAAGTTTCTCTCACTATGTAGGTAAACCTACAAGGCCTCTCCTGACATAATAAAGTGTGAGAAGTCTAGTATAAAAATATATAAATATTACAAGTATAAAACAAGCTAAAGAAATTTTAAGTAGTTGGGAAAAAAAAAAAAAAAAAAAAAAAAAAAAAGCACCCAAAATAAAACCTGTTCTAGGAGTGGATCAGTGAAATTAAAGACCTTCTGATTCATGCATTAATTCCCCATTGAATATGCACATAGAGTGCAGGTATATATATATAAAGGAAATTGTTGCCAAATTAACCTTTTCTCCCAATTTCAGTTCTTGCAATCTAACCACAGTGTCTGCATAGCAACATATATAGTTCCACAGAACAGTTATTCAGCTGGAAGAAACATTAATCTTTAAGTATAAGATTGTTCAGTTTGCATCCTGTTACGGATTATTTAGTGCTTTTCATGTACTATAGCTCAAAGTGTTTTACTAAGCAATGAATTATAGTAGAGATGTGCTGTGAATGCAGAACTCACCGGAGCTACAGCTACAAATGCATTAAAGAGTTATTTTTTGAGTCTGAATGTTGTCACTTGCACCTATACAGATGATGGATAGGGATGAGTCCTTTGCAAAATAGATGTTTGCTTTTATAGACTAACCAGAAAATATGAATCCAAGAGTAATATTTGCCAGCAGGAAAGCTGTCTTAGAGATAAAGGCTTTTTGCCATCCCATAAAGAACACAGCAGAATATGTATGAAAACTGCAACCAGGAAAAATATTAGTAAATATGAAGCAGTATTCTACTGTTTTATTAGTTTATTTATTTTTTATTTCACCAGCAGCTGAAAGCTCAAAAAATAATCAGACACGCATTTTCTTAGGAACTGTAGAAGTCCGTGGCCAAAGACAATTCACAGAAGTCAAGGTAGACCACATCCCAAGCCTTTCCCTCATCCACTAAGCATGTCACTTTGTCATAGAAGGAGATCAGGTTTGTCAAGCAGGACCTGCCTTTCATAAACCCATGCTGACTGGGCCTGATCATTCTTCCCAGAAGAGCTTGCGGTCTGGATAGATAAAACAGGAAAAGGTTGGTGGTAGCAACTGAAAGATGAGGATTTATGTTTGAAAGCCATTGAGTTGCAGTTGTATAAAAAAAAATAAATAAATACCCAGAAACTGAATGACAAATGTATTTTTAGCTTTTCAGTCATGGGGTTATATTAATTTGCTTCATCATCCTTCACTGGAAAGTCAGGAGAGTTCTTGCATCCAGTGATACTTTCTTGGCTGCTCTGAGGTGACTTTATTCACCGCTGTGACTTGACCTTTTTTGATCATTTGCCCACATCCTCAGTCATTTACAGATTGGAGTAGTTTGCACAAGCTCTTTGATATTTGAATCTTGAAGTTTCTTGTTCCCGATGCAGTACCTTAAACCCTCCTACCTTTCATGCAAATCCCTTGTCTATTGCTATATTTAATGAGGCATATAAGAAGATGAAGAGTCAGAGTGCAATTTGAAAAGATCAGAGAATGTTATATCTACTGTGCTGGTTTTCAAGCTTGTTTGCTCTAGGTCTCATCCTTCTGTAGCACAACAGTATGAAAGCAGCAGTCTATAACAGCGGGAATGAAAAAAAAAGGTGTCTTGAAAATGAAGGATGACAATACACTGAGTATCTTCAATCACTTGTTAAAGTATTATAACATTTGTTAATAGATCCCTTGGGCAAAGTATCTTCACCACTTGCTACTTGTACCGGCTATCACAGAAAGAAAATGAATCTGAAAATTGATTTAAATAAGAGGAACTGAAGAATCTATTAACTTATTTTTTTTTTCCTCGGCTTTCTGTTCTTTCCATGTTCTCTTTATTCAGTTGAGTTAGGAGGATCACCAAGATCAAGTTTTAATAATTTCAAGCACCAATATTTTTCTTATTGTAGAAGAGCAGAACCCCTTTTTTTTCTTTGTATCTCATGCTGATGTATCTGCTATTGTAAAACAAGTACAATTTGATAAATAGAATAGTTTGATGTGATGTCTACAGCAGAAAAGTATGAGGTCTTTCCCTTTTCGAAGAGATGGATTTTGGTCTGGTTCACCTACTTCGAAAGTATCAGTCTTTAAAGACCCACTACAGGATGGTCCAGTGCCTTGTCTTTTGGACTGCAATGCACAGATTTATTGTTTAAAGATGGATCTTGTTTTGTTTTGTCTAATTTTTACATCTATGAATAAAGGTCAAAGGATACATCTCCTTCATGCACTGAGTAAAGTTAGATTTTTCTGTCATTATTAGACTGTATTTCAGTCTCTCTACACGTAACTCTTGAGTTTGAAGCCTTATTTAAACAGACATTAAACTCTTTATTTAAGCTAGCTTTTGTATTTTAAGAAGTGGATAATCTAAACGTTGTGCTTTGAAACATTGTGCTTAGGTCAGAGGTTGGACTCGATGATCTTGAGGTCTCTTCCAACCTAGAAATTCTGTGATTCTGTGATTCTGTGAAACACAGGAATGAATACTTCCAATGGATGAAACAGGCCAGACATATTTCTTTCAAAATCTTTTCAGTGTTATTGTCTACCACCAATGGAAGTCAACTGCAATGTCCTACATAATCTTCATGTAAAGTCATTTATATATATTTTTTTTTTCCTGTGATTTTGTTTCTTTTCCTTTTTGGGTTTAGTAGCCTCCCTGTTCTTTGTTGTGGATTGATTTGTTCTTACTACAAGCATAATAGTGCATTATTATTAAAAAAAAAATAAAATAAAAATCAATGGCCTGTTAACATGAGGTCTTGCTCCAGTGTAAGAGGACTATTTTTTATAAGAGAAGATTGACTATAAGTTAAAATAACAAGATCTGTGTTCTGCCTCTTGCTCAGTAACAGCTTCTTCACTGCCCCTGAGTCACTTAAACTCTTTCTTCTCTGAAAATTGTGGGTAATAATGAATCGAATACTTCAGTATCTCATAGGGTGCTGGAAAACCAAACTTCTGTTGGATAATCCACAATGAGAAGGCAGTAGAGCAAAGCAAAGATACATTACATTACTAGTCATATTTTGAAAGCAAATGTTATAACAAGTAGCATAAAAATTGCATCTGTTTCAGGGAAACGTACCTTCCAATTAGCTAATAACAAATAACATCCATTATATGCTGTCAGGAGGGAAGAAGAAAATTGTCAAATATATCATGCTTTGTCATGAACTTTTGAGTTCTTGATACATACAGACAGTGCTCCAGCTCTCAGACTGCTTTCGTGCCCCTCACTGGACCTGGTCCAGTATGTGAATGTCTGTCACATACAGTGGAGCCCCAGCCAGTGCGTACACCTGCATTCCAGCTGCAGCCTCAAGAGTGCTGAAAAAGCTACTACCTCTTCCATGCATATTTTCTCTCTTTAAAAACAGTGAAGAAGCCTTAAACAGTTTTGGAGTGGAGCTATTTTAGTTTATCATTTTTTTGCCCTACACTGTGGGCAGGAATCCTTAGAGTTTTCTGTGTAGAAAACTCAGGGCAGGATTTGTTGCCATTAACTGTTATGGACCAGACTCTCTGTGGAGCAATTTTATTCATATTATTGTGGTTAGTGTTCAGTGTGCTGATGTATTGGTTGCCACAGTAATGAAAATGTCTGAGTATTCTCTGTTGCATAACTTTTATTATTGTCAAGAAGATTAGAGAACCAGCTAACACAGACAAGTCCATAGTCTGGCATGGCAGGGGGGATGGAGTGCTATCTAGCTCCACCTAGCATTTTTATAGGAAAAGTAGTTTGAGGGAAGTCACCTATAAAATAAATTAAATTGCTTGGCACTGATAAATACTATGGCAATTATGTAGAAGTGATAACAAATGGGAAATTGTAAAAGTTCATTTACTGAAACGCGTAAGTATTCTAACCAACAAAGTGATTAAGACCCCGTGTGTCATTACTGTAACGCGTCTCAGTGGTACAAAGCAGCAGGGTGATATTCCAGCATTAGATGTGCCTACACACACATTGAGTACTGCCTAATGAAATAAAGTCTATTTCTTTGCAACTTGTCAAGCAGCTACATAAAATGTGAAACTAATCTAACAAGTTATGTTTTCTTTTTGATCAGCCAGCACAGACGATTTTAAAATCTTCACATTTGTATAGGTAAGGCTGTATTCACCTCAGCTGTATGGCTAAAATTCTTATTTCTCTGGTTATTTTGTAGCTTAGTAGAAAAGCTGTTTTCATGGAAGGGGCAGCAATCTGTTCTTAAAGTACATAAGCAATCTCTTATACTTGACTAACATTTAAAGCTGTCTTATGGAATCTGTTTCTTGCCTTGCTCTTAGCCACTTGAACTTTCCTGTTGTCAGTAAAATCTATAAAAAATGACAAGGAGATGCTGGTTTGTACACAAGTGAACTTTGAGCTCTTCTAAGACAGTGGTCACAAGCAAAACCTGAACATCTCTGAATCATTATTATTATTATTATTTCAGAAAGCAACAATGTTTGACCATTAAGTACACTTGATGTTTAGCTAATCCTGTAAGATTCCTAAAATGAATAATCATTCCTGCAGTACTGAAAAATTGCCCTAGTACAGTGTGGAAGACAGGGTGCTTCTTAAGTTTCATAATTTTCTACCCATCAGTATATTTTGGAGAGCAGACTGTTCGAATAGATCAGTTGTAGCTGCTGTTTGGCAGTACCTTACATATAAACAATGTTCAATGCTTCATCCATGGTAAGCATCCAAACTGTGGTTTCCAGATATAGAGACTGCTAAAACAGTCCTGAAGGTAAAAGCATGCTGAGTCCTGGCTTCACCTTTGAACCACGGTAGAGTGTTTTTCGTTATTCAATAGAATACAGAAGTGTGAATAAAATATTTTTTTGTTGTTTATCTGCATTTGTCTGTAATGTATTAACTGCATTTTTATATCATTTAAATGTAAAGCACTTTTTTGGAGATGACCTAGAATGAATTTTTTAATTATCCCCATGTTTACTTGATTAGATAGAATAACTAAGACATCAATCCAGGGAACAGGTTCTCTTTGAATGCCTGAAAGAGCATTGTATTGATGTTTTAGGTCAAATTAAAGACTTTCTTATATATTTGTAAGAAATTGCTATCAAGCTGCATGACATGTCCTCTGATTCTCAATAGTTTAGAAGGTGATATCCAGTAGTAAATATATTCAGAGACCTCAGGAGCTAGATATATAGAGTCATAGAATGGTTTGTGTTGGAAGGGACCTTAAAGATCCTCTAGTTCCACCCCCCTGCCATGGGCAGGGATGTCTCTCACTAGATCAAGCTACCTGACCTTTAACATTTTCATGGGGTGGGACATCCACAACTTCTGTAGGCAATTTGTTCCAGTGTCTCACCACCCTCATAGTGAAGAATTTCTTCCTTATGTTTAATCTAAATTTACTCTCATGTAAAAACCATTACCCCTTGTCCTTACCCATTGTACAAGGGCACTCCATGCCCTTGTAAACAAATCTCTCTCCACCTTTATCATAAGCCCCCTTTAAATATTTGAAAGTTGCAATAAGGTTTCTCAGAAACCTTTCAGCCTTTTCTTCTCCAGGCTGAACATCCCCAGCTCTCTCAGCCTTTCTTCATAGGAGAGGTGCTCCATCTCTCTGATCATTTCTGTGACCAGAATAATACTGCCTTCCTGACTCTGTGGCATGCTTCATAGAAGCAGATGTCAGACCTCCTATTCTTTCAAGACTTTGTTTGGTATTTGGAATCCCTTTTATCTAAATGATCACACAACACAATAGTTAGTAGATGGTTTCGTCTTTAGAAACTACATACTGTTTTTACAAATGCGCAATCATTTTTGATAGGTAGGCTGTAGATGACTAAGATAGTGTTTAAATAGATAAAATAGTTTCTTAGGTATATTGAGTTTTATTTTTAATTTTTCAACACGTATAAAGCAGCACGGTTATGTTTAGAACAACTTAATTTAAGACTGAAGTAATGTATTCATATATATTCATCACATATCTTAAATGATTTTTTCCCTTCAAATATACAGAAAATCTTAATGTAAAACTCAGATGTCTATTCAGCTGGTGTTAAAATCCCTGTTTAGTCTGAAGTGCCAGGATTTCACAATGAGCCTTACTGAGCCTTCCTTTCTGGCAGTGTCATCTGAGGATGCGGTTAACCTAGTGTCACTTTGAGTGCTCCTTGAGTGTCGCTAACAGGCACTGGCAGCATGCTTGCAGGATTTGATGCCTTCTGCCTTCACACCTAGACAAATGCTGCTAGTGTTTTGTGTAAAATGTTGAGCATGTACTATGAAAGAAAACCCTACAAATAATGGATCTTTCAAAGTCTTCCCCTGTGTAATATTGTTTGTCCTTCAAAACATATTGCATGTTGTTAGTGCTTCTCTGGGTCTCGTGTTGCTCTGCTGTGCAGAGGGCTTCACAGGTGTAAAAGCTGATAGATATCGGAAAGTAGGTTGGTATTTTTGAAACAGGAGATATGCCAGTAGCAGGTAGCCTCAGTGAAATTTGGAAGATCCAACTGTATTTTACTAGAAGGAAAAAAAAAAGCAAATATTTTATTCTATTGGTTGTCAGTTACCAGGCACTTATTAAAAGGCCAGCAAAGGTAAAGACAAGAACCTCCCATTCAAACAGATAAAAAAAAAATTCTCTTTTAATTTGTTTTATATTATTAATTATCCTTTTAATATTTTGTGTTCATGATGAAGAAATAAAATGAATGGAATATTGCCATTCATAGCTCCTATTTTTTCAAAATCAGATATTTTTTTTTTTTCATGTGTCATGTTACTTGCGATGACACTTGCAATCCTTGTAACCTTTGTGCGTCTTTTTCATCTTCTATCTAAAAGACGGTTTCTTGTTTCAAAGAAAAATTAGGCAGTCAGTTCTGAAAAGCATAAGCAAACACCAAATAGAACAAAACTCTTTCAAAGACCTGTGTTGGCACCCATGGAAAGTTGTGCAGCACAGATGACTAAGACAGTAAGGCTAGGAGAGAGATAATACAAAAAATATATGCAGAAGTTAAACCAGAAGTGATGTAGGATGATGAAAAAAATATTTAAGAATATATTTTTTTTCCCCTTCCTTTAATTCCTTTAAGGAAATTGCTTTAAGTGTTAATCCCAGTGTAGATCTGTAAACAAAAACTGCTTGTTCAGGTATTGCTCTACCTTATTAATTGTATATATACATACATACATATATATAATCAAGATAACTGATATTATTTCTATTGCGTAAGTGTTGTATCTAGTTTAAAATATAATACTTTATCAGGACTGACTCCCACCCATAGTTTGGTGTGATGGCTACGTCAGGCTGTGCAATCTCTTGTTCAGGTGTGAATATGTTATTGTATATGGGAAATTGTTAGTCCTGAGCAAGAAATGCAACAGGTTTGCTGCTTGCATACTAGCATCTTTGAATTTGGAAATGGATATATAATTCTGCCAGTCTTCATTGTAGTACTGTTTGCCCAGTGCAACAAGAGCCTTTGCACAAAAGCAGTGAGAGCTGGTTAGATTGGAACAACTGGAAAGCTTGTCAACCTGAATGGGTGGCAGGCTTTAACAGTGGTCAGCAAGGGCCTGGCTTATAGATCCATTTTGTTTATAGATGTTATCTGATAACCCTTGTTATCAACAGCAGCTCAAGAGGATGTGCTGGTTGTTACTGTCCAAATTGTCAAAGCCCTGAGAAAGGACAAAATACACTCACAATTATCCTGACAAAGCAGATTCAGTTCAGAACACCTCAGGCGGAAGCCAGTTTCTGTTATGGACAAATATTTCATCATCAGGTATGCAGGTAGTCTGTTGTACTGCCACCTCTGTATTGATTTTGTGGTATTCTTTAATATCGGGTATGTCAGATTTGCTTTTGCACAGCTGTGTTTCTACACACAGTCATCACAAGCCCCAGTTTAAATATATGTGGACAGGATAAAATATCAAAATAATGGAACTGAACTGAACTATAAGAACAGACAAATTTTTCTGTTAAAAACAAGCAAGCAAGCAAGCAAACAAACAAACAAAAACAACCTATATGTTGTGAATTTATTTCCATGTTTACATCATTAATAAAGCAGTTAAAATCCTCCAAACTGAATTATTAAAGGTTTTTTATGGCCATGCTTAGACAATTTAAGCAAAACTTAACTGATGAAAAGATTTATTGAGCAAGACAGAACACTGGAACTATGATACACATATCCTTGCTAATTAAGTGATTTGGCTAGAAAATATTTATTTTTCTGTAGTCATGATAAAAACTTTATTTTTTATTTTTTATTTTTTTAACAGAAAATATACATTTCAGGAATGTCAGCAATACAATCCTCTTTTTTTTTTTTTTTTTTACCTCTCAGAAATGCTTATATATATATATATATATATATACAACAAAAACAAAAAACAAACAAACAAAAAAACCACAACCTGTTCCTTTTAAACAAAACCAATTTGTTAAACAAAATTATAATTATGGTTCCAAAATCCCAGTAAAAAAAAATCTTTGGTATTTGTACATTTCTAATAAAATATTTATTGTACCTCTCTAAAAGGGGGAAAAGAAAAAGTGTCAATAATAAATATTCATAAGAAATGCATATCTAAAAATGCATTAGAAAAACTCAGGTTAAAGACAGTAAAAGTAGTACCAATTTCTTCTCTCTCTTTCTCTTTTATTTATTTTTTTATTTTTTTTTTTTTCTTTAAGCAAATAATGAGTTATGGTATATTCTAGAAACTGATCTTTGACTACATCCACTTCTGAAGTACTTCAGCTGTAAATTGGCTACATCTACCCAAAAATAACATTTTTCATAGGCACATGAAGACCTTTGCATGACGTGATAGGAAAACAAAACCAAAACAAACAAACAAACAAAAACAACAAAAAAAGAGAGAGAATGGTAAGTGTTGCAAAGAAAATTAACTCAGTACTTTTCACCACCTCACAAAGAGTGTAAATGATCAAGAGGGTGTTCACATAAAAGCAATATAAATGATCATGGAGTTTCAAGAAAAATGTCATATGAATGAAAGATGAAAAATTCTGAAATTTATTTTTTTAGAATACAATTAGTAATAAATGTATGTTGGGATTGAATACATGTATGTGAATAATGTGAAAAAAATATTTATTGATCTTCAGAATGTTTAATTTTAATTAATTTCAACATTTTTCAAAGGCTGTGAAGTTGTACACCTCAAGGGTTATACTCATCTCTACTTTTAGAAATAGATATTGATCAAATGTAGAGAGTAGATTACCCCATGTAAGTGTGATATGGTATTCTTACACCTTTTTCTGAAGCATCTGCTACAGTTAGGAATACAACAGATCCAACCACAAATCTGTGTAGACACAGTGTTGAATTTCCTTCTGTTTTTAATAAGCTCAGATAAATCACTGGCTCAATGCTGTGTCCAAACCAAAACTATCAATCTGTGAACAGCTTTCAGCATCTACACTTTTGCATCCTCTGCCTGTAAAAATAAATCTGTTCAGATAGATAATTTTAGTTTCAGTCTTCCTGTTTCATCTCTAAGGAATTCATCTTGCTGTCTTGGAACCTTACAGTTCCAAAGGAACCCATTAGAAACTAGCTGTATATTTATTTATTTATTAACTTACTTAATGACTTACCATCCACTACATTGACTACAGCAATGGTCATGAGTGTTTTGAAGACTTTATTACTCTTCATATTAAATTCCTCAGCAGTGAGATCAGTGGGTATTTTCAATTTAACTTGTGTTGTAAAATGTCTTGCATGCTTTGTAGGAAATTATATAGTTGTTCTTTAAAACAATTTTAAAAAAAAAAAGAAACTCTCAAGTTTTCTCATTTTCAAGTTGACATTTTACCCTTGGTCACATGCTGGGACTAGATTGGCAAAAGCAAGTGAACAGTTAAGGTCCATCTATCCCAAGGAAGGTCATGGAACTGATCATCTCGAGTGCCATCAAGCAGCTCACAGAGGACAACCAGGTGATCAGGCCCAGTCTTCAAGGGCTGTTTCCTAGGAAAAAAAAAAAAAAAAAAAAAAGCTATTCATGGCTTGGATGGATGTACTGTTCTCTGGGTAAGAAACTGACTGAGTGACCAGGCCCCAGAAGTTGTGGTGAATGGAGTTATATCCAGTTGGCAGCTGATCACAAGTGGTGCCCCCCCAGGGCTCAGTATCAGGGCCACTTCTCTTTAGTATCTTTTATAATGATATCTTAAAAAGATCTAGCCCCAGTACTGAGATCTGGGTGAGACTATTGAGTGCACTTTCAGTAAGGTTGCAGATGACAGCAAGTTGGGCAGGAGTCTTGATATGCTCAAGGGTAGGAGGGCTCTGTAGAGGGATCTAGATAGGCTACACTGATGGGTCAAGGCCAACTGTGTGAAGTTCAACCAGGACAAGGGCCAGGTCCTGCACTTGGGGCACAACAACCCCACACAGCGTGACAGGCTGGGGGAAAAGAGGCTGGGAAGCTGCCCAGTGGAAAGAGACCTGGGGGTGTTTGTCGATAACCAGCTGAACATGAGCCAACAGTGTGCTCAGCTGGCCAAGAAGGCCAACAGTATCCTGGCTTATATTAAAAGTACTGTGGCCAGCAGGACTAGGGCAGTGATGTCTCCCTGTACTCAGCTCTTGTGAGGCTGAACCTTGAGTACTGTGTTCAGTTTGGGGCCCCTATCTACAAAAAGGACATTGAGGTGCTGAAGCATGTCCAGAGAAGGGCAATGAAAAACCACATGATGAGTTTAGAGAACAAGTGGTTGTGGAGTGGCTGAGGGATCTGGGATTTTTTTGCCTGGAGAAAAGAAGGCTCAGGGGAGACCTCATTGCTCTCTACAACTACCTTAGAGGAGGCTAGAGTGAGCTGGATGTCAGTCTCTTCTCCCAAGCAACAAGCAATAGAACAAGAGAAATAACCTCAGGCTGCACTGAGGAGGTTTAGGTTGGATATTAGGAAAAAAATTCTTGAGGACCTTAGAGGTCTTTTCCAACCTAAATAATTCAATGCTTCTACTGGACAGAAAATTGACTTTTCAGGCTTCCTATCCTTAGACACTTATGATTCCTATGATCCCACTTACATACATCATTTCTAAAGCGTTTTAGCTCCTCTCTGTGTCAGTGGAAACAGAGAAGGGCAATTCCAGGTTGAAACTCAGATTTTACTGATTTTCCTGTTGAACTTACCTCTTGCTTCTGTTGACCGTAGAGACAGATTGCAATAATTATGGTGTGATTCAGTTCACCTAATTTTAGATGTATTTGTACATTTGTAGAGTGTGGTTTATGTGACATACACTAAACAGCTGCTTTAGGATGAGATGAATCATGTCTTAAAATGTTCATTTCTCCCCAGTTACTGTGAGGGAAGTCTGTATAACTACCTCATAAGTAAATGTCTCCATTTTTTATGTGGGAGAATAATTAGGCCATCAGCAATTCTGTGATGAGGGATTTATTCTAAATTCCTTTTGTAAAGGCTGCTCCACTTGGCCTAAACAATTAAGATCCACTAGCTAAAAGAAAGTACATTAATGAATGTTAACATCAAAAAGAAGAAGAATGTGGCTGTTGCAGTTAATTAGCTGTACAGCTGAGGAACACATGAGTTGCATCTTTTTTTTTCCCAGTAAATGCTGAAGAAAAGGTACAACAAGGACTGGAAGCCAGAGCTACCACCACAGCTAAATGCCCTAAAACTAAGCATTGTACTGAATCTGTCTTCTACCCAGTAAATATTTATGCAAAATAGAAGATAGGAAGGATTGGAAGTTACATGCTGCCCCTTGTAGAATACCCTTCAGGCTTGTGTTTGGTGTAGTTGGGCTGAGTATGCTTGTTGGAAATATCTTATAATAATTTAAAACTTTTCATTTCATACAATGCAAATGTGCTCTGTATGGAAAAGATGAGTTCATTTTCCACCTGAGAACAAGCAGCTGATGAACAGTGATTGATGGTATACAGTACAGCAGGGAATAAGTAGGAATCCCCTAACCAAAAATAGAATTTGGCCAGACACTGGAAATAATTCCTTACTTATTACATCTTGCTGGTTTGTGACCTTTAGTTAATCTGAATGAATGGACTAATGAAGTTGCACATCAGCTTTAAATGTCATCACTATTTATTTATGTATTTATTTTTCTTTAACGATTGCCCCAGTTTTGGCTGGAATAGAGTTATTTTTCTTCCTTGTAGCTGGTGTGTTGCCATGTTTTGGATTTAGGATGAGAACAGTGCTGATAACACACCGATGTTTTAGCTGTTGCAGAGCAGTGCTTATACAGAGCCAAGGACTTTTCAGCTTCTTGTGCTGCCCTACCAGCGAGGAGGCTAGGCATGCACAAGGAGCTGGGAAGGGACAGAACCAGGACAGCTGATCCAGGTTGGCCCAAGGGAGGTTCCACACCATGTGGTGTCAAGGTGGACAATAAAAATGAGGGAACGGGCCAGGGAGGGCTGCTGCTGCTGGCTAGGCATCAATCAGCTGGTGGTGAACATTGTGCATCACTTGTCTTGTGTATTGTTTGTTTTTGTTGTTGTTTTGTTTTATTTGTTTGTTTGTTTTTCCTTTTTTTTTTTTTCTTATTAAACTATCTTCATTCCAGCCCACTTTTTTTTTTTTTTAATTATTATTATTATTATTATTAATTTTCTTCTCAAGTCTCTCCTCCATCCCACTATGGGGGGAGTGAGCAAGCAGCTGTGTGATGCTGAGCTGTCTGCCAGGTTAAACAAACTACAACCAGTATGCCACATGAATGAGAGAGCATTCATACAGAGACATTCCTGTTGAATTTTGAATGGGATTTTTTATTGTAATAAAAATGTTCGTGCTATTGTCACACAGGTCTTAAAGTAGATCCTTCCATGGGTGGAACAAACCAAACAACAATAAGGGAACCTAGGGATCAAAGGTAGCACTGAAGATGAAGCTAGAACTTTCAGATTCTTTCATAACTGAAAATGCAAATTTAAAGAGATATATTTTTATTTTTATTTACTATTTTTTTTGTTGTTGTTAAAAATGCAGAATTATGCTAATAATCTAATTTATTAATCTAATCATTAATCTAATTTATTTTCAAAAGGAATTTCAATTTATTATGCTTCAGAGTGTGAAGTATATTTAGTAGGCATCAGTGCAATTTAGACAGATATTATGCTCAAAGTCAGTAAATCTTTGCTGCACTTTTCTTTGAATCATCTAAATTAGCAAGAGCCAAGTATTCAATGGACTAAGTGGACCCCAAGAAAACCCCCATTTTATTATTTCTGAAAAGAATTCTTTATTTTTGTTTTATTTTTTGTTTTATTTTTATTAAATAAACCTGCAGTAGTATAAACCCTCAAAAAAAAAAAAAAAAAAAAAAAAGAAAGATTGCTCTTTAGAGTGCCTTTGTAGAACTTCTATTTAGAGCTTCTATTTAGATTCTATATATCTTATATAAAAATAAAACATAAATAAAATAGATTTCATCTAGACATGTTTGTAACTATGCTAATTTTCTCTTTTTAGCAGGAATCATTGTGATTATGTACAGTAAACAATAAACTAAAGCAGTAGATGCAGAGGTGTGAGAGATATGTTTGTATTTCTTGTTTGGGAATGTATTTGCCCACAGTAGATGCCCTATAACTTCTGAATGTACAAACTGCTTTAATTCTTGTTAAATCACAGTCTTGAGATCATTATGCTTTGTCCCAAGAGCACATCTTTGTCATTGTCCTGTTCAAAGGTCAAGGGCTAAGTCAGACCCACAGATAGCTCTCAATAGATGAGCTGAATGATGAGTTTTGAAGCTTCAAGCTGCTCACATGGGAATGCTGCATGTCTACATCTGCGTGCATTGGTGAGACTGCAAGGGCTTTTCTGTCCTTAGCATGAGGCTCTCTGGCCTGGACACACAACTGTCAGCACACAGCACATGCTGAGCTTTATTCTCCCGAAGCCTTTTGATCTCACTTTGCATGATAGAACACAGAAAAATGGGTCTTCACATGTTGGCAGTAACTGTAGATTTCATAGATCTTTGTAGCCATAGTTTATATAGTTTACATATGATAACCATAGCCATCACTGAGGCATCATATCATGCTAGGGAGAGTTATGAGAGATATGAAATTGTAACAAAAAAAAAAAATTAATAATTTTTGATTGCTTAAGGACCTATTAGGGCAAACATTTAAGTATTCATAACACAAACCATATAACTTACTGAGCCATACTGAAAGACACCATTGGCTGTCCAGTGGGTTTTAACTATGCTCAGTTTTACTGCCTTGTGGAAAAGTACTTTGTAGGACTCCCTCTTCTGCACTGCAGAAAAATTAATCTTTTTCACACTAAACATACTTTATTCCAATGAAAATTTAGAAAATATGAAGCTGATTTAATTTAATTCAAGCTAAGTGCCTCTGAATAATACAACTATACATTATTTGGATTGATCTGAACATTTGGTGTGTGCATGTAGTAGAGTAGTTTTAATTTATTTTTTCTGTCTAAATGCAATGACAAATTAGAGGACACGTGAGTCAACAGTGTGCAACAAGAGTATCCAGTTGTCAAATCAAATTTATCATTTGTGTTAGCAGACTTGTTAAAGTACAAATAATTGGCTAACATTGGACTTCAGAGAATTGCATCAAAATCGTATTTACAAAACAGAGCAAAAATAAGCTGCCATTCTATTTTATTATAACATTAGTTCCTCCAGTAGTGTAGTCTTATGTGAATTTCTGTGTTGGTGAGAATCCTTGTACACACTATTACTTTCTAAATGAGTCTATGAGTAACAAACAAAATACTGTACATGTGTTCAATCGTTTTAAAGCGTGCTTTTTCCAAGAGAAATACGGCTCTCTAAAATGTCTCTTGGGACTTCACAATAGCTCAGATACATTCATTCAAGATTGTGCTGTTGTTCAGGTTCCTGATACCAAGCCAATAGATAACAATAAATAATTAGAATAATAACAACAAAAAACATTTTTGTTTTTTGTAAACATTTTTTTGTAAAGAGATATTAAAATAGACCGAACCCACTATTTTGCACTGGAACACCTGCCATTTCTGGTCTGTGCAATAATTGTTGCTTCACCGTTTAAAAGTGGTTGTTCCCAGTATAGATGCAGATGTAAATCCAATCTGCTTCTGAGAAGACAGCAAAGAGCTGTTCCTGTGGGTGAAACCTCTTCTTGGACAAATTTTCTGTCACAGGCACGGCATCCTTGTAGAATTGCATGGCCCTTGGCGGTGGCTGGTAAAGGAGGAAATGGGAGGGTCTTTGCAACATCTGAACTGATTTCAGTTTATTAGCTGTAATACTCAGTCTTCAGAGTTGGCTCTTATTTTCACCCTTGAAGTGGTTTTACTCAGAGATGCAGATAAAACTGAAACTATCTCTTGAGAAAAACTAAAAGACTGACATCCAGAACTGTGAATAAACTACTTAGCCAATATCAGCTTTTTAAATTTTCTGAGCAGCTGCTTAGATCTACAGTAATTACATACCTCTACAAAAGACTGCTGCTTCAATATGTTGTAAGGGGGAGTCTAAATTCAGTTCATTTACCATCAATGGCTATTCCACAGCTGAGATACTAAGCCATCCCTTGTCTTTGTGTCTCTGTTTAATGTATAATTATGGCTTTGTAATTGCATTTTAAAACCACCTGGTTTTTAATTCTACGTGCTCCCTCTAGGTACATTTTCTTCATGAACAAGATGAATGAGGATTTTTATTCTAACATTTTTGCAAATAGGTCATGTTATTTGCTTTTAAGCTACAAAATTTGTTTTAAAAGATAAAAAAATAAATAAAATAATCCAAGATCAAGCATTAAAAATATCCAATTCAGAGGAAAGAAATCACAAATTCCAACTTTCAGATGGCAGCCCACCCAGTGATTAAAAATCATGACTAAAAATCTCAGCTTGAAAATTATCTCTTTCTACACAATTTACTGTCACCAAGAAAATTTGCATAAAGTTTCTTAAGTCTTATAAAAACACTAGAATCAATCCTGACTTGATTGTTTCTGAAAATATCAGGGAAGGAGTCCTTTTGAGGGCTTCATTCTGCATTGCACATCTACAGACCCATAGGCAGTACCTGTATTTGCAGATTCTTATCACCTGCATACGCAGCATCTGTGCAGTTCTGCTGAATTTAGTGGAATTGTTTCTTATAAAGAGTGGACAAAGTTGTTGTCCTGGATGCAAATGGCCCATTGTGTGAGTTTATGGATCTTTGTGCTAGAATTCAAATGAACCCTTTCTATGTCTGCACTAGCTTTTGAAGACAAAATATTGTCAGCAGAAGATGTCTGCTGACAGTGCCTCTGAGGAGTGATGAATCCTCTTGAGTGGACCTTTCTTCCAGGATTAGTGATTGGTTCAAATTTGAGCAGGCAGCAGGATTAGGAACTTTGCTGCTATTATCAGTGATAAAACAATGGTGAGGAAAGTCTGTTGCTATTTTGTTTTGAGGCATTTAGTTGTGGAAATGGAGCACTGGAATGCAATTAGCCTGTTGGTGATGTGCTGGGGACAGGAGAAGGAAGGGGAGTAGCTCATAAGCAGCTGGTTGAAGATGAAGGACTTACAGATGCAACATGATAAGCAACTGAAAAATCTCAATGAGCCTGTCTTCCTTTTGCAAGAGCAAGCTTGATTAGACATGTTTAGAATCAGATTCAATAAAGGTTTTAAGTACTTGCAGGTTAAGAACAGTCTTGACAATTACGGCCACTGTTTCCGAGAGGGGAATCTGAAGACCACCATTGAGCAACCAAATTCTCTCTGTGGAAGGAGAGCTATTTCAAGCAGCCGTTGTTTTAATCTCTGAAATGTGACAGATGAAGTCACACTAGGTACACCTAATCAAGAGATTTTTCATTCTCTACCTAATTTCTAGACCCAAATGTGTTTTAGTTCGGATCTCAGGTTTCTCCTGCTCAGCCATGGCCACATTGGGCATGAACCCAATGTGTACATCTAAGAAATTTTCAAAGCATAAATCAAATGATTCCAAGGTTTAGGGTGTTGCTTTGCTTTGGAAATCTCAGTTTTACTTTTTTTTTTTTTTTTTTTTTTTTTTTTTTTTTTTTGTGCCTGAAGGGTACCACACTGAACCATATTTCAATGCTTTTCATTGGAGTGGGTTCAAAGCGTGTAATGTAGTTACCAAGGGAATAAGAACCAGTGCATAGTTCACTGAAGTTCTTCTGTAGTGTGGAATACAGTGTGAGTACAGTGCACTACTTACAAAAACGGATGACAGGAGAAAGGTCAAGTGATGTTAGCATGAATCAGCTAGACGTGGATATGATGTCCATATATTTAGTTTCCTTTACAGGAGTCTGCGTTTTAAGCATTAATGTGTTGTTTTACATTTTTCTGGCTGGCTGGCTCAGAAATTCCTGTTTTGGCAACTTAAGAAAGATATTTTATTTGTTATTGTTTTGTTATTTTGCTTCAGAAATAAAGATTCTTTTTAATAAGGCATTCAGTTTAAGATGTTTCACAAGTCAGGTATGCTGTGAACGAAAGGATTATAATGTATCTAAACCACTGGACAATGTTATGCTGTGTGACCATAAATGGTTCGAATCTGAGGATAGGGCTTTTGTGAGAGTTTGACTATTCATAAAGTAGAAAGCAACAAATCAGCCAACCATTTTAGTAATCTTTCAACAAGTTATTTTCTCTGTACTGATACGTACAGTAATCTTAATAGGTCTTCCTGGTGCAACAGACCATGAACTGAAGTTCATAATATTAACTTGTACTGTGTCATCTAAATCACCATACTCCTGCCAGAAGCATAGTGCAAAAATAGTTTCGCAGTAAAAGACAAAGAACAATGGTTGAGTCATACATGGGTCACTACAGAAACATTTGAAAAAAAAAAAAAAAGTGTTTCCAACTAATGGTTGTTGTGCAGGACCTCGATTTAAAGTCATTCTTTCTGTCAGAAACTTCTGTAGAAAAATAACAGGGTGTAAGTTTTGCACAAATGTTAGAAGTTAAGGAACTGGAAAGATGACTTACTAGAATTCATGCATATTTTATTTCTTTTTATAGCTCACTTTCTGCTCCTCCAAAACAGCTTCAAATAGATTCTCCAGTGATCCATGAGTCTTTACTCTAAAGATGATTTTTTACATTGTTTTTGATAGGATAAAGTGCATCTATGTGTCTGCTTTATTCAGTGTTCTTAATGCACTCAGGAAAATGGCACTTCTGTTGACAGACATACTTTTTTTTTTTTTCTTAAAATTTCTTCCGATAAAACATTTGCTAGACTAATCCAGACAGATTTATGATCAAATTCTGATTTCGGTCACTCTGCTATGTAATATGGCACAGAGAGATTTAACATTTCAGTAGATGCCTGAAAAGAATGACTTCAAAGATCTCAGTTTCTGTGTCACTTCATCTCTGTTGTGTCCCAAGTTCTGAATCCTGCATGGAGTCAAACTGATATCCCCAGGACAACACAAGAAAAAACAAACAAACAAAAAAACCCACACATTCAGAGTGCAACAGCTTATTCATTTTCTATCTCTTATTCTAAAACCAAATTTAAAATGAATTTTTATGATATTTTGGCAAATTCTGGTTGATAGGTTGGTTAGGCACCTGTCCCATCATGAAATCTAATTAGGAATTATGCCTTTATTTTTATTTTTTTTTTTAAGAGAAAAAATCGATATCTTGGAAGGAGTGGTGAGGCTTTTGGTAAAAGTATTGAAATAAGAAAAAATAAATTCACTGCTGTCAGTCTTTTGAGACACTTTGGTTTCTGAATACTCGTGTCACATTTTCCTTTGTTAGCTTCACATAAAAATCTCTATTTCTATTCTTTATTATTGCTCTTTCAAATCCCACTTCCCTGTCTGGACTTTATCCTGTCCTAAGGCATGTCTACAGCCATGTAGTGCAAACTCACCCTGCAGAACTGCACCTGTTCTCAGGCAGCAGAAGTGATATTACTGCCACACCTTCTGTTGGGCACATCAGCCTGGCTGAAAAGCAGAACTTGCAACACAAACACATCTTTGTGCTGTTGCAGCTGCATCTAGCTCAGGTCTGTTTGTACTCCACCGTGCACTACAGAGGTTCTGAGTGGAATTCTCTCATTTTAAGCAGGTTAAAATTAGACATGTTAGTCTTAGCCCCTCTATTGGCATTGGAAAGAAACAGTCTGTCCAAGACAGTCATTCTCCCACCTCTGACATCTATTTTAGTACTGCATGATTGTACCCATCTCACTGTGTTAACTGCACAAGAAGACCAAATGAGTAGTTCAGGCTGGATGTCTGACTCTCAGCAGATAGCTGAAGATGAATCAGATTTGCTCTATATTACCATTTAATTTATCCCCAGTAAGTGAAGAATGGAAGACCAGTGGGGCTGCAAAAGTCATGAATCCCTCAGCTTCAGTAGTTTCAATTTTAATTTCCCTTTTTCAGTATCTGTAGCATTTATTCCCTGACAATTCAAAATGATATCAGGTAGGCTTTTAAAAGAATAAAAACTAGAATAAATTGAAAGGAAATAGTAGTGTATGGCAGTGCAAAAAGGAAGGGCAATAAAGACCAGAACCAATGGCACAGGTTGCCCAGAGAGGCTGTGGATTTCTTGGAGTTCTTCAGGAGCCACCTGGACTTGGCCCTGGGCAAGCAGCTCTAGGTGGACCTGTATGACCAGGGGTTGGAGCAGCTGGCCTCCATAGGGCCCTGCCAACCTCAGCCATTCTGTGATTCTGTGACTCCCATAAGAATTCTGAATAGAGCAGGTGGTGCCCTGCCCTATGGCACACAGCCAGGAGTCACCACTCTGCTTCTGTGGCCTGTTTGGTGTTTGTAACTTCAGGAGATTAGGCATGGGTATCTTCTTTTGCATTAAGAAATACATGCCTCCAGTTTCATAAATGTCCTAAAAGAATTTTGAAGGGAACCTGAAATGTATACCCTCAGAGATAACAGTGCTGGTGGTTTTTCACTATTAATAGAGAAGTGGAAAATGAGAGGGAACAGAAGTGGGGACAAAACCAAATGGCTAAGAAGTAGAATAAAAACAAATTGATTTAGTGACATAATGAATCTTCTCTGCAATTCTCATTCCCCTGTATTATATTCAGAATTAGGAAGATTGTGAGTTATAATGCAGTTTTACTTTGGAGAAGAGAGTATGGGGAGAACCAAACCAACTGAATGGAATTGTGCTAACAACCTAACATCTCTACTTTTATATAGTTGAATATATGTGATTGCAAAATGATTGGCTTAAAGACAACCAGAGATTGTATGTCTACAGGTATCGTAAAACTCTTATTACAAAGAATACCCAAGACTTTTGTGAGACTCATCAAAACATTTTAAAAAGTCTTTCTTTAGCGGCGCAACAATTTTCTTTTGTTAAAGTATAGCATGCTGCGGCTGAAATTTAGTAATGTGAAAACACCACAGAGATACTTGGCTGCAAAGATATTCATGTGCAAATCACAGTTTATGAAGCAGAGTATCAGATTATCTGTGAAATGTGATTTTATTCATTTTCTGTAGGTATGTGTAGAATTAGAATTTCCAAACAGAGTAAATTTAGCATTTGCATGGTCCAGAATGCAACTTCATAAACATGCTGTTTTTACAAATTGCTTTTAAATGGTGGTTTCAAATGCAGAGGCTGGTGAATGATCTACTCGGATAGCACCTCAGCAGGAACTTATTAGACAGCCCAGGAGGTGCATACTAAAACTGATTTCATTCTATGGAGGGGAGGACAGCATTATTTTAATTGACCTTCAGCACATAAAATACAAATACTTTTTTTGACCATCTAACATAGTTCCAGAAACAAGGGAAAGGGAACAAGATTTTATTTTAAAAGTGCAAAAATGTACTTCACTAGGTATATAGCTTTCTGGTGCTTCTAACATTTTCAAGGTAGCCTTAATATCAAAATAAAGAACTATGTTGGTCTTTTTATAGGCTTTTATCACTTGTTAGATGTTCAGTCTTGCAGAGAAAAGTCATTCATACTACTGAGAGATAAGGGAAGTTCCATTGATTTTCATCACATCTCTTCAACTTCTAATGCACTCTCCTGCAGTGGACACAGCGCCCATAACCAGCTTGGCTCTGTCCCTGGAAACCTGGTTTGGACGATGGTTTTCAAAGACCAACATCAGCTACAGCACTGCAATATGCAGTCTTATTTTTAAGAAGCTTACTACACATTCCACTGATGCTCTGTGTCTTCTGAGGAAAGGAAGTTGAAAAGGAATGTTTTGTTTCAAGAAAAGGATCTTCCAAATTTTTGTCTGAAGTAATATATGGTATTGTAATAAATGGAAGACCATTACTGAATAATGATACAACTTACAATCCAAACTGAGATTCAAAAAAGTGTCAATTCAGTTGATCAGCTTAGCAGTGTTTCAGATGTGGGGAGATACATTCTGTAATTTAGAGCATAGCCTAGGAAAAGCAAAGAAACCTTATTGTTAGTGTGTGCTGAGATAAGTGGATTGAAAACTAAGAATTGTTATACTAGATAATAAAAGATCTTCTGTGAGCATTGACTGCTGTATCTTCCTTTTTAGAGAGACTTTTTGAGGATCTGCAGAAAAACAGATATAAAAATTAAATTATGCTCTTATTTAGAAAAATTGCATGTTAAGTAGAATGTCTAATATAATTTTGTTAACCAGAGCAGT